>NC_069657.1:429577506-429885099 GCF_027244095.1 Hemicordylus capensis | reverse complement strand
CAAGGAGGTCGGCAATTTCACATTTGAGTTCTTTGAGGACTCTTGAATCTGGACCACTGGCGGCCTTTGCCACATGCCGGATTGGGTGCCCCCCTGCTGCAGGCAGTGTTTCACTCATAAATAACCAACACAAAGGACCAAATGGTGCATTTAACCTAATGGGCAGGTCTATACAGGATGCAGAACCTAAGAGTTCTCAGGTTCACACATGAGGCAGGACCAGCCCAAGATATGGAGAGAACCTGCAGTTGGTGCTGCAGATTATCATGTATCTCAGTTGGGTGGAAGTAGCCAAGTTGAGCTAGAGGTATGTCCCCTGGCTGGGCCTCCCAACAAGGCCCTGAATGCTATCCCAGCCTGCCTTGCAGCCATTGGTCCCAAAAGCAAAGGGGCCAGACTCACCTGGAATGAACCAGAGTGTCATGAAGAGTGTGAATTCAGGCAAAATGCACCCCTCAATGGGAGCAGCGCTTGGTTTGACATTCTTGTTTACGCATCTCTGTTTGAGTGAACCTCAAGTCCCTGCCTTGATGTGAGTTCGGAGAGTCGCAGACAAGTGGGTTATTGGCCTTGCAAGTAGGCTCCACGTTATGTGCGGAACTGCCCAATGTACAGTTTTGGTCCATAGATGCAGCTGAAATGAGCAGGGTTCTGCAAATGTTTGTCTGGTTGCTCCCAAAGGCCCCTACCCTGTGAGGGTGGGGTGGGGCAGAAAGTAAACAATGATGTCTCCAAGTACCTCTGAGGCCCAGCATGAGTCAGAAATGGGGCAGAGGGATCTCCCAGATCTCACACCAAGCCTTGAAAGAGACACACACACCCTTGCTGCTTTCTTATCCTTTCGTATGGAAGTGCCTTATACTGAGTCAGATCATTGATCCATCAGGTCCTACAAGGACTACTCTGACTGACAGCAGGTCTGAACCAGAGAGAGGTCTTTCCCTTCACCTGCTACCTGACCCTTTGACTTGAGATGCCAGGGAATGATCCTGGGATCCGCTATGGTGCACAGGTTCTTGTCTTCTAGCTGTTGTTGGACTACAACTCCCATCATTCCAGGCGACAGTGGCCAATAGCCAGGGATTATGGGCGTTATAGTCCAGCAGCTGCAGGAGGGCTGAAGTTGTGTAGCCCTACTCTTTATGCAAAGTATGTGCTCAACCAATGAGGTACAGCCCTTTCCCCGTAATATGGATTAAATTTACAGTGTACCCTGCTGCACTTGGGGCTTGCAGTGGTCCCCCATCCAAAGGCCTGACCCCTACCTACATAGTTTCAGCAATGCTACAGTATTATAGGAACCTAGGAGGCTGCCTTATCCTGAATCAGACCATTGGTCCCTCTAACTCAGTATTGTCTACACTGACTGACAAACAGCTCTCTAGGATCTCAGGAAGCAGTCTTTCCCAGCCCTACTTGGAGATACCGAGGATTGAACCTGGAACCTCCTGCATGCAAAGCAGATGCTGTGCCCCACTGTGCTATGGCCCCATCCCCTAAGGGGAAAATCTTATTGTAAAGGAAAAGTTGTGCAGCTGGTGTTGACTCCTGGTGACCACAGAGCCCTGTGTGTGTCTTTGGTAGGGGTTCACCATTGCCTCCTCCCCTGCAGTATGAGATGATGCCTTTCAGCATCTTCCTATATCGCTGCTGCCCGATATTGGTGTTTCCCATAGTCTGGGAAACATACCAGTGGGGATTCAAACCAGCAACCTCTTGCTCCCTAGGCAAGTTACTTCCCCGCTGCGCCATTGTGTTCACATGTAATCTCCCATCCAAATATAAACCGAAGCAGACTCTGTTTAGCCAAAGGGACCATTCATACTCACTATTGATTTATTTGTATGTTTGTTTGTTCAATTTTTATACCACCTTTTATATGACATCCCATGGTGCTTTAAAAAAAATATAATACAGTAAAATTCAAAAGAAAAATCACATTTAAAACCTTAAATTTAGTTAAACAATAAAAACCATAAAACACCCCCCCCCACACACGCACACACACACAGAACCCTGCCATAAAAAATACAAGCAGAAGCAGGAAAGCTGGAAGATCCAGCAGCCCCTAAGGGGTAAAAGACCGAACAAATTAAAAAGGTCTTTAGTTGTGTGGTGTGTGTTTTTTTTTAAAGCCACAGATGTCAAAGAGTGGACATTCACTCTCCCAAGACCAGCTCGCCTCCCCAGGCCACTCCCTCGCACCAACTCACTTGACCTTTCCAAAGCCAGCACCACTTCCCTCTCTGTTCTGGCTGCTTCTGACTCAGGAGAAGAGCGAGGGACCTTGCCGGACTGAGAAGGCGGGGGAAATCACTTGCCAATAACCAATGCAATTGTGGACCCTTGAAAACTAGTCACATTTTACTTATCTTTAAATATAGGAAACACTGCTAAGCCTAGTTTCATAGAAAAGAATTAAAACCTACTGAATGCCATGAACATCTGCCTCCAGGATAAAGGCTGGGTGTTGTGCAATCCAGTGTGATTGTAACTCTCTGATGACAGGCTATGTGGGTAGGGCCTGGCTGATTTCCACCAGCCTCCAAACGCGATACAACTCGTGATATGGTTCCACACAGTGCTTTTGTAAATAAGCCAGAGTGTGGGCAGACACTTTTTTTGAAAAGTCATTTTCTGAAAGTAGTTATTAAACTATTTGTGCCGTAGCCCGGATATATTCCAAAAATAAAGGACGGGAGTCAAACAGGGAGGAGTGATCGAGTTTGTCCCCTTAGAGCAGGGCTGCTCAACTTCACCCCTCCTGCAGATGTTGGTCTAAAACTCCCATAATCCCTCGCTATTGGCCACTGTGGCTGGGGAGTATGGGAGTGGTAGTCCAAGAACAGCTGGGGGGCCTAACTTGAGCAGGCTTGCCTTAGAGTATGTCTTGTGCTTTCTCTCCCCACTTATGAATTAATATCCTGGGCAAAGGAGTGTTTGTGTGTAAACAGCCCCAAACTGGAAGGAGCCACAGTTCTCAGTGTCAGGTTAAAAATGCAAAGTGAGTGCATCTGTTAGAGAACTGGCCTGAACGCGTAGGGGAAGCAAACAAAGCTAAAGGTTGCCCAGAGAGACTTTCTACATGAGTCTTTAGGGCAGTAAATGTGCATTTCCTTCTGAGGAACATAGGAAGCTGCCATATACCGAGTCAGACCATTGGTCCACCTAGCTCAGTATTGTCTACACAGACTGGCAGCAGCTTATCCAAGGTTGCAGGCATGGGTGTAGTCCATTGGACATGGGGGGACAAATGTCCCCAGGCCTGGAGAGTCAGGGGGCCCACAAGGCTTGGGGTGCGCCCTGCTGCCACCCTTTCCATGCCAGGCGCTGGTGCCCTGCAGCTGGGGCGCGTGGCACTTTGCACTCGCGTGATGGGAGGAAGCGCACTGGGGCTTCCTTTCTCCCCCACCCCACATGTCCTCCTACCAGCAGACTGCTCCTTGCTGCTGTTCCTCCCCCTGGCTGCCATGCAGGAGCCGCTGGAGGAGGGGCTGTCTGGCCCCAATCTGCCGTTGCTCTGGGGGGAGGAGGACGGTGACCCCCAATGGCCCCGCACCTGACCCCGCTCTGTGCCATCGTGCCGGTGCTGTTGCTGGCTGTGGCGGTGGCGGCGGCCACCCTCCCGCACTGAAAGGCTCACCAGTTCAAGAAATGGGAGGGGAAGTTTTGGGGCATTAGGTTGCCCCACCCCCTTGCATCTGACATCAGATGCAGGGAGTGTGGCTTGGGGCTCTGGGTCACGATGGAGGCCCCCTGGCTGAATTTTGTCCCTCAGCTGCCGGGAACTTTGCTGTGCCCCTGGGCAGGCAGAAGTCTTTCTCAGCCCTATCTTGGAGATGCCAGGGATGGAACACGCAGGGATGGAACATGCAGTGCTCACACTTCTGCATGCAAGTATGCAGGTACTCTTTAGGGATGTGCATGGCCCGGCATTTGGCCAGTTTAGCAGCGGGGGGGGAGATTACCTTTTAAGGAGGAGAGAGGGTGTCCTTGCTCCCCCGCCCACTGCATTTCTCTCGCCAGCGCTCTCACCAAAATAGCTGGCGCAGGGCAGCAGCATACCTCCTTGCTGCCCCGGTCAGCTTCAAACCAGAAGTGTCCACATGCGCATGCACATCCCTGGTGCTCTTCCCAGAGCAACCCCATCCCCTGTGGGGAATATCTTACAGTGCTCACACTTCTAGTCTCCCATTCAAATGCAACCAGGGTGGACCCTGCTTAGCAAAGGGGACAATTCATGCTTGCTACCCCAAGACCAGCTCTTGTGCACCATCTCCTTGTTTTTCATCTATGCCACCTTTATATTGCAAGGATGGTACATTTTTATTACTAAATATGCTGAACATTTATACATTTTGGTTATACGCTAAATAATCTATTTCATCCAGCATTCAAGACTAAGTATGTTAGAAAAAGTGACCAATGGGCTAAGCTTTCTGGTCAGCAGGGATGGCGGTGGTACCTTCTTTGTACCATTTTAAAACCTCCAGATGCGCTGATATATATTGGGTTCAGGGCATCTGGGGATTCCAATATGGTGCTTCTGCTGAAGGTGTGTCCACTGCTGCTACCCACCATCATATGGTAAGCTTGCTAGACTCCAGTGGGATGGCTTGCCAGGCTGTGGTGAGAAGCAGTTGATGTTCCTTCTTCATCAGCATTGGTTACGGCATGGCGGTAGAGCAACTTTGGGGCCAGAGTCATGACAACAGGGTGGACTGCAAGGTCAGCTGTGGACTCTTTGTTGGCTGTGGACCTTTGACAAGTGCCCAAGTTGGCCAACCTCTTTATTTGGTTTAGGAACAGCTGGCAACTGGTCACTGTGTCAGAATGGACATGATGCAAGAGCCAAATGTATGGAGTGTCTCCTGTTGTTGTTGTTGTTGTGAAGATCCAAGAGGTCTGATTGGCGCCATCCTTGCCAGTGTTTCATTGGCTTGTTAAGATGTTCTTGTTCCAACTGGCTTCCCCCCCCCTCTCCTTAATTGTGGTGGCTTCTGTTTGTGGTGGCTTCTGTTTGTGGTTTTTTTGTTTGTTTTTCTTTTATGTTGTTGTGTTAAACTTTTTTTGTAAGCTACCTTGAATGTAGTAATAAAAGCAGGTTATGAAATTTCAAAATAATTGGTTCTTCAAGGGGACTCTGGATTGGATTGGTGCAGTGGTGGGAGGGGAGAGGAATGTTTACCCCTCCCTCCTTGGGCCTTTTTCTCAATGGAAATGCCACACCCACCTTGACTTTCCTCTTCCCAAGAGAAAGCATCTTGGATCCATGTATTCCCCCCTGCCCTGCCCCCAGGAGTAAAGCAGTGTACAGTGTAGAAGCTGCTGGTGAGGAAAGGGTTAATTATCCTTCTCTCCTTCCACTGCTGTTCAGATCATGTTTGGAGTTTGTATAGCTGCAATTTAAAAAGAAAAAGGTGGGAACTACTCCACAGATCTCCCACATCATGTAGATTTTGGCCCTGGGCTATTGTCACTGTGACTCTCTTGTTAACAAGGCAACCATCATTCTAGAAGTGTTAGCAGAAGAATCTTTTGTTAACAGGAGGGAGACAACAAATGACTTTCTATTTTTTTTAGCATTGCAGTGGCTTAGCTCCATCATTTGGGTACCACATTTGAAAGAAAAGTAGTCTAACCAAAGATAATAGCAAAAAGTGCCGAGGTGTACAAAGGCATTAAACTATGGGATATTATAAGACAATTTGAAGTATGTTCTTAGAGAAAAGAATATCTACATTTGAATCGTCTTTTTAAAAAATAGATACATTATATGTAAGGGACTAACTTGTCTATGATTTTACTTTTGCAGTATCATTTATGCTATAATGTTACCTCTTACTACTGTTTTCATAAAGTCCTTAAGGTTTTATCAGCAACTTGGCCACCCATTTGGGGAGCAGGGACTAGGGCGGATCTGCCCCCCCCAAACTTTTTTCTGCCCCAAATTTTTTACAAACAATTTTTAAATAACTGAATGTTGCTTGCACTTGGGACTGATGGGGGCCAGTCAAGCTGCCCCCCTTACTTTTTGTGGTGCCTTCCCTAAACATTTAGGCTGGCTACAAGCCTGCACCAAGTCTCATTTTCCTTTTCATAAACATTTTTAATACCCATCCACCCCCGCCGCAAAAAAAGCTTGTGTGTTGTTTGTATCCTTTGTATCCTTCTAAATTGTGACTACAATTTGGAGACAAAATGAGTGTTAAGGATTTTTTTTTTAAATGCAGTATAGTAAATATTCAAGACTTAACAGGAAAACTTCCTATTAAGCATAAAAGTGCCTGGAACATGCTGAATGCTCTGTTCTCCAGCCAGCAATATGACATTCACTTGAAAATGTCAAGGCTGTACTGCAGAAGTTATTCTGTGCAATAAGGCTTTGGATTTGGCCAGTCTTCTGACACTTGGGCAAGCTTATTTCACAGGCTAAAGTGCCACCTTAGGCACTTAGTTGTACCCAACCCCCTCCAAAATTCAGCCTGCCATGATCGTAATTTCAGAAACAGCAAATTTTCCCTTAAATTAAAATGAAGTACATGAAATAAATTAATAACTTGATGACTGGGGCACCAAGACTATGTGTTTTGGCACAAGTACTGTACACATAAAGGGCTTGTTCTTTGCTTGCCCCTACAGGTAAAGTTTGAATGCTGTTTGGGCCGCATTAAGTGGGTGGCGAGAGGCAGAAGTAAGTGGGCCTGTTCTCGTGGGTGATAGGTGGCTATGGATTGGCTTGCTGTCCCTTCTTTAAAGTCATTTTTTTAAATCCCATAACCTTTGCTCTCCAACTAGTGTTCCTTGTAACAAGGATTCCCAGATGTTGACCACAATTCCCAGAATCCTCAGCCAAAGGCCATTGCAGCTGGGGATTCTGGGAGTTGTAGTCAACAACATCTGGAAATCCCTGTTACAGGGAGCACTGTCTCCAGCCTATTTAAGTTGCTGCTAAGGCATAGGTAGGATCATGGTGCTGCTGGAGTAAGATTGAAGGGGAGACAAGGCATCATTGGGACAAATTGGGATTTTTCTTTCTCTTGTGAGAGGGGAAAATTAGCTGGAGAGGATTATGGGAGAGTGTATCTTGAAGGGTTAATCATGTGAGCTAAACTAATTTTGGGGGAACACTATGTGCATAAGAATGAATTTGGGTGAACAGGGAGGGAAATGGAAGTGGGGGGAATACAATCTCTTTCAATGAATTTGAAGATATCTCAGAAAAACTGGGAGGATTTCAGTGGGAGATGTATATTCTGGTGGAAAATTAATTGAAGGAGAAATTAATTTTATTGGGTGTCTGATATTTGGGGCCTGTCTCCACCTGTTCTAGTCCAATCTTCTGTTTGCAGCAATGTTTGATCAAATGTGTCTGGAAGTTCACATGCTGGGTGTGATGGTCTTCTCCTGTAGTATGTCCATTGCACCTGGTATTCAGAGGTATTTCACCTCTGAACATGGAGGTTCCATTTAACCATCAGGGCTGACTCCCCATAGACAGAGCTGGGATGGAAAAGCTAGGAGGAGCTTTGGGTGGATGTTTCTGAGGAAGATGTGATGGGAGTGCTTTAGCAGTGCACGGAAGGGATTTGTCGTAGCCCAGCTGCTTCTGGGAACACAAAGACTTAAAAATAAACCTAAATTCTCCCCTCCCTTATCCTCTTTCAGTGTTGATCTGATATTTCTAGCATGCACACAAAGAATTTATATAAGAAAGTCCCATCCTGTGCTAAATAATTGCTCAGCGGGGCTCCCATCTTCTGTAATTCTGCCTGCGAGGAGCAGGATACCAATGTTAGCCACTCCTGGACTCTGTCTGTGTTCTGACATCTTGTATTGTAACCAGTGTCACTAAGCTAATGACTGGCTGTCACAAGCCCGTAGCAGGAAGGCGCCACCATAAAGAGGCTGTCAGTGCTAATGGAGCCGGGGAAACGCTCTTTGAGAGACTGTGTTCAGTCATTGTTCAGTCATCGTTGTCTAAAATAGCAGCCTAAATGAAAAGCCCTTGGTCATCGGTGGACAATTGGAGGTCTTGTTACTGCTGCTGTCTGAATCCCTGTCTATCTTTCTCTCCTCCCACCTCCAAGCTCCGTGCTTTGTATTGCATTGCCTAAGGGACATCCTTTGCATCGCTGATCCTGGTGTGCCTGTGGAAACTAGATTGGACACTAAAACTGCTATCTCTCTGCTTGTGTGAGGTGCAGCTTTTAGGTTCTCCTTTTGCCCTTGAGAACTTCTTGGAGGTATTTTTCCCCCTTCCATTTTCACCAGGGTGGTAGGCCTGTGGCTGGGCTATATTGCGGGGGGCAGATGGTGGTTTACATGATTGAATGCTCAAACAAGCAAACACTTTCCTCTCAGATGCTTATTTTCTATGTAGGGATTTTTTTTAAGAGTTTTTATTTTTGTATGGAGGATAAATGAACATGGGAAGCTGCCTTAAACTGAGTCCATCTAGCTCAGTATTGTGTACTCTGACTGGCAGCATCTCTCCAAGATTTCAGGCAGGCATTTTTCCCAGCCCTACCTGGTGATGTCAGGGATTGAACTGGGGACCTTCTGTATGCAAAGCAGATGTTCTTCCACTGAGCTGCAGCCCCATCCCATAACCCATTGTATCTGATACAGGCCGAATACGAATGTATCACCTCTGTGAATACTAGGCAGGTTTAATGCTCCTTACTTCAGCTAATGGCTAACCCCTATTAACTGGGCAAAGAGGCAGTGATCGCTCTCTTCTGTCCATAGTATGTCTCCAGTGGCTGTTGCTTGCATTGTCTTTATTTATTTATTTAGATTATGAGCTCTTGGGGCAGGGAACCATTTTCATATACAGTACCTTTTGCTACATAAACAACTTTTGTTTTTGTTGAAAGTGGTATATAAGTTTAAAAAAAATAATAATAATAATAGTGGGCTACCTTAAACTTTCAATTGAGATTAGATCTATAACAACTAATTTCCACTAATCTTTTCCCCACTAAAATCTTGGCCAGTGATTGGTGTTATGAAAATTCACTTCAGGCAGGTATTTCAGGCAGGTAGGGCCAGCACCATGTGTATTTTGAACTATAAGAAATATAAAGGTAAGTGTACTGTCAAGTCAATTTCGACTCCTGGCGCCCACAGAGCCCTGTGGTTTTCTTTGGTAGAATACAGGAGGGGTTTACCATTACCATCTCCTGAACAGTATGACATGATGCCTTTCAGTATCTTCCTATATCGCTGCTGCCCAATATAGGTGTTTCCCATAGTCTGGGAAACATACCAGCAGGGATTTGAACCAGCAACCTTCTGCTTGTTAGTCAAGCACTTCCCCGCTGCTCCACTTAAGGTGGCATAAGAAATATACAATTCTGAAAATTTAAAATTATATTTTTACAATTCCGTATATTTCTACAATTCTGTATATCCAACTCTGCGTGAAGGGAAGTTAAATTCTGCCATTTGATGCAATAAAACAATGCAGACACAGCTTAAGCCCTTTTCTGATTTCTGCATTCTGGTTTTGCTACTCATGAGGAAGGGCAACAGGTTTTTGCATGGCACTGACTGAAATCCCACCTGCAAACTTTGGTAATCTTATTTGGCTCCTCCCGGTAGCCTTTGGGATTGCAGCAGCCATTATCCACACTCTATCTCCAATGTTCCCTCTAACAGGGATTCCCAGATGTTGTTGACTACAGCTTCCAGCATCCCCAGCTGCAGTGGCCTTTGGCTGGGGATTATGGGAATTGTAGTCAACAACATCTAGGAATCCGTGTTAGAGGGAACACTGACTATCTGTGCAGCCATGAGGGCCAGAAGCTTGCTTTGATTAAAAACAAAACAAAAACAAACACTGAGATTCTTAGAACTCTGAATTGTTCACCTCTCTCCCTCATAAGGAGAGGGCATAACCTTCTTAAATGTCTGCCTGGAGTCGGTGATCGGCTGGATGAGGGATAACAAACTGAGAGTGAATCCAGATAAGACGGAGGTACTCTTTGTGCAGGGTTGGAACTTGAGAGACAATTTTGATCTGCCTGTTCTGAATGGGGTCACACTTCCCCAGAAGGAACAGGTATGTGGTCTAGGGGTGCTTCTGGATCCAAGCCTCTTCCTGGTGTCCCAGGTTGAGGCGGTGGCCAGAGGTGCCTTCTATCAGCTACGACTGATAGGCCAGCTGCATCCATTTCTTGAGTTAGACGACCTCAAACCAGAGGTACATCTGCTGGTAATCTCCAGACTGGATTACTGCAATGCACTCTATGTGGGGCTGCCCTTGTATGTGGTCCAGAAACTAGAGTTGGTCCAGAATGCAGCAGCCAGGTTGGTCTCTGGGTCATTTTGGAGAGACCATATAACTCCTGTATTGAAGACGCTACACTAGTTGCAGATATGTTTCCAGGCAAAATACAAGGTGTTGGTTATAACCTGTAAAGCCCTAAACAGCTTGGGCCCTGGGTATTTAAGAGAACGTCTTCTTTGTCATGAACCCCACCGCCCATTGAGATCAGCTGGAGAGGTCTGTCTGCATTTGCCACTGGCTCGTCTGGTTGCTACTCAGGGACGGGCCTTCTCCGCTGCTGCACCGAGGCTTTGGAATGCACTCCCTGGTGAAATAAGAGCCTCCCCATCTCTGACAGCTTTTTCAAAGTCTTTAAAGACGCATCTGTTCACCCAGGCTTTTAATTAATATTGTTTTAATAGTTTTAGTGCTGTTTTAAAATATTGTTTTAAAAATTTTAAATTGTTGTGGTGTTTTAAACTTTTTGTTTTTGTTTTAACTAATGTTTTACTTACTGTTTTTATTTTGTTGTAAACTGCCCAGAGACGTAAGTTTTGGATGGTATAAAAATGAGTATAATAGTAATAATATAATAAGTAATACTCCATGCTGTGCCTTTTCTGAACTGCTGTGGAATTGTGGCATTCATACAGTTCAGAAGAGGGTTGCAACTGGCAACTAACCTGGGAGTTGGGTCATTTGGTGGGGTCAGGAAAAGAAAGATAAGTCAACCTCTCTAAAAGTGACTGGCTAATATTTATTATTATTATTTATCTGTTCGATTTTTAGACCGCCCTTACAAAATAGCTCACAAACATTATAATAAGTAACTTCCAGAGAGATAGCTGTGTTAGTCTGTTGTGTTAAAAACATAAGAGTCTTCATCTAAATGGACTTTAGTCCTTGGAAGCTGATGCTAAAATAAATATGCAAGTCTCTGTGGTGCCACCAGTCTCTCTTGTTGTCTTTGGCTGTGTCCACCCTTTCTCCTGCCTTTCTGTAAATGCTGGGAGGGGAGGAAGAAGAGAAGACATATGTAGAAGGCGGAGACGCTTGTAAGCGAGACATCTTCCTTCCCAGTTTCCAGCTTGGAAAGCCACGAGGAAGGAATGCTAAAGGGGTGTTCAAGAAAGAAGCCTTTCTCACACGCCCTTCTGCTGCTATTTTTGCATTTGCCTTTCCAAGCCGGGAAATGGGTAGGAAAGGCAGGACAGAAGAATGTGCATGAAGAGAAGATCTCCTTCGTGTGCGTCTTCCCGTCTTTCACCCTCCCCTTTTTGCTTTTCTCAGCTCTTTCCCAGCTTGGAAACGCCATGGGATTGGTGTGTTGGCACAGAGAGAGAAAAAGAACTTCCTAGTATGCCTCTCTGTCCACACCCACATCTGTTTCCTTTCTTGGCCAGGAAATATCTGGAAAAGAGAAGAGTATGTAAGGAAGACATTTGGTCTTTGCACGGAGCATCCCACTGTCCCTGGAAATGGCTCTGACAGTTGAGAGGGGAGGGAGAAAGAAGAGAGGCTTATTTCAACAGTAGCAGCAGTGCTGGGGTGGCCATCAGCCACCAATCCCACCCCCTCCCACAATGGCGGGGGGGAATTTCTATACCAATCACACACACCCCAATGTTGTTCCAAGGCATTGTGGACAGCGGGGGTGGGGGGGGATAGCAGCCCCATCAAAATGGTGGCCACTAGCTGTTAGGCCCAGTCCTCGCTGTGGAGGAGGGTGAGGGCAGGCATAGGAAGCCCCTGGTAGTGAGGCCTCTGGGGCCTCAGTAGCTGCCTGAAGGAGCCACTTCCTGAATGTTGAGCCTCAGGTAGTACTGCACAACTTTGGTCCTCCAGCTGGACTATAACTCTCGCCATCCCAGCTTCAGTGGCCAGTAGTCGGGGATGGTGCAAGTTGTAGTCCAAAAGCGGCTGGAGGGCCCAAGTTGCGCAACCCTGGCCTAGAGTCCTGCTTTCCCGTTGATCTTCCTCTCTCTGCCCTCATTCCTTGCATGTTCTCTCTGACGCTTGGATCTAGCACGCCCTGTTGCGGTTCAGCTACTGCACCATGACTTCAGGATGTCTTTCTTTCTTGAGTGGCAACAGGCAACTTAGAGGTGAAAACAGAACAATGTGTAGTAAGGGTTATTTTTCCCAGCAATCCTCAGTTTGTGCTTACCACCTGGAGTATCATCTGGTGTTTTCTTGCCCACTCTCTGTGTTATGAAAGCCTTCTGTAACTCCTTGCAAGCTGCTGCAGATTTTAACTTTTTTCTTTTTTAATGGTCTGTACGTTTTGTCACCTTGACTGTAAAACCCTCTCTCATAGATTATACAAACTGATCATGCGTCATGCCCTCTGTCGTCATCGTCTTTTTGGTTTTGCTTTTAACCTACTGTTTGCTCATAAAAATGTGCATAAGCCTCAACAATAAAACAGAGGTACTTATTGTGTGGGGTTGGAACTCTGGAGATGATTTTGATCTGCTGGTAGTGGATGGAGTCACTCTTCCCTAGAAGGAACAGGTGTGCAGTCTGGAGGTGCTTCTCGATCCAGACCTCTCCCTGGTGTCCCAGGTTGAGGCGGTGGCCAGAGGTGCTTTCTGTCAGCTTTGGCTGATTCACCAGTTGCATCTGTTTCTTGAGATAAACGAGCTCAGAACAGTGGTACATATGCTACTGCAATGCACTCGATGTGGGGCTGCCTTTGTACATAGTCCAGAAACTGCAGTCGGTCCAGAATGTGGCGGCCAGGTTGGTCTCTGGGTCATTTCAGAGAGATCATATTATTCCTATAGTAAAAGAGCTACACTGGCTACCAGTAGGTTTCCAGGCAAAATACAAGGTGCTGGTTATCCTCTCTAATAAAACGCTTGGTGTCCGTCCGTGGACGGACACCAAGCGTGCGTTTGTGCCTGGCCTCTTCTGGGCATGCCCAGAACAGGGCAAGGGAGGCACGAACGGCAGGACCCGGCGGCCATGTTGGGGCCGGGAGAAGGATAAGTGGCCGCTGCCTACGCCAGGAGGAGAGTGCGGGAGAGGCGGCGGCGCAAAATACAAGGTGCTGGTTATCCTCTCTAATAAAACGCTTGGTGTCCGTCCGTGGACGGACACCAAGCGTGCGTTCGTGCCTGGCCTGTTCTGGGCATGCCCAGAACAGGGCAAGGGAGGCACGAACGGCAGGACCCGGCGGCCATGTTGGGGCCGGGAGAAGGATAAGTGGCCGCTGCCTACGCCAGGAGGAGAGTGCGGGAGAGGCGGCGGCGCAGCCGTGGCCACGGCCAGAGGTGGCGGTGGCCGCGACGGGGCAACTGGCGGCGGGAGTGCGGGTGAGGCGGCGGCGGGGCCAGAAGCGGCCGCCGCAAATAAAGGAGAGAGGCGCCGGGGGAAGAGGCGGCGGGGAAGCTGGCCGAGGTGGTGGCGGAGCCGCCGCCGAGGCCTGGCGCCACCAGTAAAGCCGGGCGGGGGGGGAAACCTTGGGGCCCGATCCCACCATTCCCGTCCCCCCGCCAAATTACTAAGGGCCAAATTGGCCCTGAAAAATGCCGCTGCCGAACCGCCCTCCCAGCTGCCCGATCCCACCATTTGTACAGGAAAGAGGAGCTCGCTAGCAGAGCTCCTCTTTCTGCAAAGGCTCTTCTCAAACTGGCGCTTTGAGCGGAAAGGGCGTCCTTTCCGCTCAAAGCGCCAGTTTGAGAAGAGCCTTTGCAGAAAGAGGAGCTCTGCTGGCGAGCTCCTCTTTCCTGTACAAATGGTGGGATCGGGCAGCTGGGAGGGCGGTTCGGCGGCAGGGGCCGAAAGCATTACTAGCGCCCGTTTTTCAACGGGCTAAAATTCACTTGTAACCTATAAAGCCCTAAAAAGCTTAAGCCCTGGGTATTTAAGAGAGCGTCTCTTTTGCTATGAACCACACCGCCCATTGAGATAATCTGGAGAGGTTTGTCTGCAGTTGCCACCGGCTCGTCTAGTAGCTACTCAGATGGGCTGCCTCTGTGGCTGCCCTGAGACTCTAGAATGTACTCCCTGCTGAAATAAGAGCCTCCCCATCTCTGACAACTTCTTAAAAGTCTCTAAGGACTTATTTTTTTCACCCAAGCTTTTTAATTGGACTGTGGTTTTAAATTATCCTAAGGTTTTTATTTTTAATCTGTTTTATGATGTATTAAACTGCCGAAAGAAGGAAGTTTTGGGTAGTGTACAAATCTGAAAATTAATCAGTCAATCAATCAATCAATTAAATTAATTAAACTTGCAATTAATATTTCCAGCCAGGAGCAGTAAACACTAGAATGGGGTTTTCAAACTAAGGTCCCCAGATGGGGGTGGGGTTGGACTACAACTCCCATCATCCCCTGCCACAGTAGACAGAAACCACTGTGGCCGGGGGTGATGGGAGTTGTAGTCCAACCCCATCTGGGGACCCAGGAAGGTTTTTTGCAATGCATGCCTCGCATCAGACATCCTTTCTGCTTAGTATCTTTATCTGTTCTATCTTGGCCCAAGTCAGCTGTCTCAAATCACGAATACCTTGACTAAGAAAAATATATAATAGGGTCAATGCAACTACCGAGGAAGCAGGAGATATTCCCTTGAAGTCTATGCGGATGCCCTTGTTTATACTGCAGCTGATTTCTGTAGGCGCCGTGGTGCTTAGGAATCTGAAGCATCTTCCCAGCCTTGTGATTTTGGCTGATTTTTCTGTCTGCTCTGAACACTTCTCGGCTGGGAGGAAAGTTGCTCGTCTCTCTCTGCATATACAATCATGATACTAAAGTAGCAACCAGATGGCAAAGTATTTGTAAACACCAGGCTCTAACAGCTCAAATGATGCCTTTTCTGACAACTAAGAGTCATTGTGGCTCCTTTTATTTACCACAAGTTTAAATTGATACAAGCTGGATTGAAGGACCTACTAAAGGGACCCCCCACCTCCCTCTGTGTTTAGAGATGGGCACTCTCCTGTGTTTTGCGGAAGTGTGGCAAACGTGTCCACTATGTACAGTGTGGATCTGTCCACACATTGCATGGTTGCATGTGGAAAAATACACTCCTGTGCAAAGAAGGATGTGTTTTCTTTTAATATTGTGTATCCTGCCTTTCATTTCTTGCAGAATGTCCAAGATGGCTGGGCACAAGCAAGGGCAACTCCAGAGGGGGAGTGTATGCCCTTTTGGACAAGTAGTTGTTCCTGCTGATGTAGGGTGAAATCCCCAAAGAATAATACTATAGGACACAATTGTCTCTGAGGAAGAGCTCTTTTAGGCTCAAAATGCATTGGGCAATTCCACCCCCTGCCCTTCTTTTTCTTGGTTTTTTGCTGCTGCATCATCTCCACACACACACACACACACACACACACACACAAACCCCGCCCCCGGCTTCTTTTCCTAGGCAGTTTCCCCACCCAGAAATTCACTTTGCCCCTTCTGTGTCTCCCCCACCCCTGACCATCTGTGCCTTGTTCCACACAAGTCAGCCCCCTTTGCCATTGGGACCAATGACTGCGGATGAAATAGAGAAGGCTTGCTAGTGGAAGGGTAGCACAAGGCAAGCTGGGATGGCATCCAGGACCTCGCAGACTGACGTGGGCATAACTCTGGCTCAGTTTGGCTACTTCCAAGCTATGTGGCCATCTGTAGTGCCAGAGGGAGAGAAAGTGAGTGCCCAGCTAGCTCTTCGCCGACCAGCTGGGAAGGAACGGGAGAGGGACCGCACACACCCCTGCTTCCAGGTGTTGGCCACGCCCCCTGTGTTGACATCACGCTGATGCAGGGTGTGTGGCCCCTCTTCTGCTCGTTTCCCATTATTTATTTATTTATTTACACAGTCAGAAAGGTGTTATTGACTGGTTTGTTTTATCCAGACAAACCAGTCAATAACACCTGTCTGACTGTGTAAATAAATAAATAAATGACTGTGTAAATAAATAAATTTACACAGTCAGAAAGGTGTTATTGACTGGTTTGTTTTATCCAGACAAACCAGTCAATAACACCTGTCTGACTGTGTAAATAAATAAATAAATAAATAAATAATGGGAAACGAGCAGAAGAGGGGCCACACTCTCTGCATCTGCATCATCATCATCATCATCATTATTTTGATTAGGGGTGTGCAATTCGGGTATTCGGTGATTCGGTTCGGGACCCGAACCGAATCACCCCTGTTCTGTTTTGTGCCCGAAGATGGGCCACCCGAATCACCCTTGATTCGGTTCAGATTCGGATTTAATCCAAATCCGAATCCGAATCGATTTGGGGGGGAAGGGGGCCCAGGGGCAAAATCTTAGGGTGGGGTGGTAGTGCCCAGTGGGTGGAAGCTACCACCCCAATTTCAGGGGAATTGGGCAAAGGGCTGATTTTTGGGGAATTTTTGAAGTTTTAGTGACTTTGGGGCAGTTCGGGGGCATAGCATGGGATCTGGGCAAAAGGAGTGGGGTGGGGTGGTAGTGCCTAATGGGTGCAGGCTACCACCCCAATTTCAGGGGGATCGGACAAAGGGCTGATTTTTGGGAAATTTCTGAAGTTTTCATGTCTTTGGGGCAGATTGGGGCAGAAAGTGGGGCCTGGGGCAGAATAGTGGGGTGGGGTGGTAGTGCCTAATGGGTGGAGGCTACCACCCCAATTTCAGGGGGATTGGACAAAGGGCTGATTTTTTGAGAATTTTTGAAGTTTTAGTGACTTTGGGGCAGTTGGGGGGCAGAAAGTGGATCTGCCCCAAAAGAGTGGGGTGGGGTGGTGGTGTCTAATGGGTGGAGGCTACCACCCCAATTTCAGGGGGATTGGGCAGAGGGCTGATTTTTTGGGAATATTTGAAGTTTTGGTGTCTTGGGGCAGATTGGGGGCAGAAAGTGGATCTGCCCCAAAGGAGTGGGGTGGGCTGGTAGATAGTGCCTAATGGGTGGAGGCTACCACCCGTCCCCAATTTCAGAGTGATTGGGCAGAGGGGTGAATTTTGGTGAATTTCTGAGGTTTGTCTTCATAAGGTGAAGTGTGCTAAATTGATTACTTCCTCATATTCATAGTAATTGAGAGTGTGAAAAAGTGAAAGTGGGGTCATGAGAGTTGTTTAATTGAAAAAAATCTCATTTGCTATGATAGAATGAGAATTCACACCTCAGAAGTTTTTTCTGAGGTGTGAATTCTCATTCTATCATCCCACCCCACTCTTTTTGCCCTGATCCCATGCTATGCCCCCGAACTGCCCCAAAGTCACTAAAACTTCAAAAAATCCCCCAAAATTAACCATGAACCGAATCACCCAATTTTTCGGGCCCGAAATTCGGGTGATTTGGCTCGGGCCCGAAAAATATCGGGGGACATCGGGGGTGATTCGGTTCGGCCCCGAATCACCCATAAATGCTCGTTTCGGGCACAGATCATTCTGTGCCCGAAATTTTTTGCACATCCCTAATTTTGATTTCTATACCGCCCTTCCAAAAATAGCTCAGGGCGGTTTACAAAGAGAAATAAACAAATAAGATGGCTCCCTGTCCCCAAAGGGCTCACATTCTAAAATGAAACATAAGATAGACACCAGCAACAGTCACTGGAGGTACTGTGCTGGGGGTCGATAGGGCCACTTACTCTCCCCCTGCTCAATCAAGAGAATCACCACGGTAAAAGGTGCCTCTTTGCCCAGTTAGCAGGGGTTTAGCAACAAAGCAGCAGCTGGGAAGGAGCAGGAGGGGGGCCACACAGCCCCCGTTCTGGGTGCTGGCCACACCCCCTGTATCTGGTGTCTAGTGCAGTGGGTGTTGCCAGCATGCGCAGCGGTAGAGGGAGTGACCGCTGGCTGGAGCCTGTCCCTACGCCCCCTAGTTCGAGCTACAACTTGGGATGCTTGAACCATAGGTCCCCCACTATGTGTGAATCCAGCCTTTGTTTGTACAGGTGTCTTTTAGTAAAGCCAGGACTGGCCTCGGATGTTTGCTTTACAGCCCTGCCTCAGGTGCCACTGCATCCTTTGAGTCTGTCCACTGAATCCGAATACTTTGCATTGGCCAACTGTCTGGTTTTTTTTAAATGTGTTTTTGTAAACAACTATTTTCACAGCAGGGGTGGAAAGAAATTAAACCCATTCTCAATAAAATCCAGCTCTTGATGTAAATAAACGTAAATCCCGTCAACCTTGTGAGGGGGAGACATCTGGCTCCAGCTCCAGGAAGCAACGGCCCCTGTTGGTTCTTCGCATAGCATAGCTAGTATTCCGGTGTAGCCGTCCTGCTGGAATCTTGATTTAAATCCATTTGAACGTGGATGATTTGAATCCACTTTTCCCCGACTAGAATTTCTCAGGCACAAGCCTTTTGTGCCCCTGCTGAACTTAATTAAAAAGTTCACGTGGTGGGAGAAATTGCAGTATGTGGAAAGTGAATCACAGCAAAATCTTAAGTTTTTGGGGAGGGGAAGTTGGGTGTTGTGAAAACCTCAAATAGAGTTGATGTGAGTGAGATCGGGTTGGAGAGCTGGTCTTGCGGTAGTGAGCATGAAGTGTCTCTCTTGCTAAGCAGGATTAGCTCTAGTCTCCATTTGGATGGGTGACTACATGTCACCCATCCAAATACATAAGATATTCCCCTTGCGGGAAGGCTTCTCAAACTTGGGCCCCCAGATGTTGTTAGGCTACAACTCGCATCTCCCCCTGTCACAATTTACCAAGGGTGGGTGAAGAGCTGTCCTCCCCAGCTCCCGTCTCCCAGACTGTCATGCTGCCCTCCTCCTACCTTGATCACATGACCAGGCATTGGGAGCACACCCGGCTCTCCTACCCTGGCTGGCAGCTCCCACTCAGATGGGGATCGTGTGAACCAGCCTATTGTCTGATGCAGGGTGGTCATGGTGCTGTTTCAGCTACAGCTCTCTTTCTGGACTCCACCTCCCCGTGAGTCCCACATGCTACTTTGCAGGTGAGACAGAAGCAAATGTGCTCAGGGCACACCCACAAACAATGAACATGCAAAGGAACACCCTTGGCTTGAGCCCTCGATGGAGAATGGTGGGTTTTTAAAAATGTCTACAAGGTGGTTCAGATGTCATACCAAACCTGGTATGGTGCTGTCTGCCCTGTCTGCCCCCTCAGGTGTCCACATGCCCCTGTTCCCTTGCCCCTAGTAATTCTCTCCCTCCTTTCCTGGTTTGAAGGAAACCATAATTTACCATTTCGTCCCAACTGGCAAACTATGGTTTGTGCTGGCCCTGCCAATCAAGATTGAGCCCTGCCAAGCAAGGTCAGGGAATGCCTGAGCCAAATGCTGATTTCTGACCTTCCCCGTTGTCTAGCCCCATGATATCTAACCACCCCATCCATCTTTTCCATCAGTTTGTTTAAAAAAAATGTACAAATAAAAGTTGTAAAAGCAAAATATAAGGAGAAACCTAGGAAGCAATCTGCCTTTTGGTCTGCCTACTCAGTACTGTATTCCCTGGCTGATATCCAGCCCTAGTTACTCAGTAGCACTTCTTGGGAGTTATTCTAAAGGACTACTTAATTTCAGTGGGACTTCCGTTGAGTGATTTAGTGAGGACGCCGGACACTGACCACCAGCAGTTCTCCAGGGCTTCGGACCGGGGTGTCTGTTCCAACCTTACCTGGAGATGCCAGGACCTGAGGCCTTCTGCACACAAAGCAAATTCTCTGCTACTGAGTTATGGCTCCTCCTCCTCAACTAGCAGCAAAACTAACATTAAAACTGCCGAGTCCTGTAGCAAGTCCCCCAGCAGCCATATAAACAGCAATTTAAAACAGCACTAACAATATAATACAGCAGCCCTAAGCTCCAAAAGGCTGTTGAAACTGAAATGTTTTTGCAAGCGATTTAAAACTACATTAAGGACACAGACTGATAGATCTCGAGACAGAGAGAATGCCACAATCTTGGCAATGCTGCTGAAACCTTCCATGGGTAAGGAACCCTCAACATTGCCTTGGACCTTTGAAGCTGCCTCGTGGTCCTTCTAGCTCAGTATTGCCAACACTGACTGACAGAAGCTCTCTGGGGTCTTTCCAGTCCCACCTGGAGATGCCAGGGACTGAATGTGGAATCTGCAGCCTGCAAAGCAGAACCACTGAGCTTATAGCCACTCTCCATAGCGAAGCAGAGGGATGCCTTGTTTTATGTTTTTAATATTGTAAACTGCCCTGTGTACAATTGTTCTAGAAAACTGGTAAAAAGTATTTTTTAGAAAAGGGTTTCTTAACCTTGGGCCACCAGATGATGTTGGACTACAACCCATCATCCTCAGCCACAAAGGCCACGTCTGGGGATGATGGGAGTTGTAGTCCAACAACATCTGGGGGCCCAAAGTTAAGAAACCCTGTTTTAGAACAATGAAATCTTAATAATTGGGATGGTTCATGGGAGAAGGTGCTCCTTAAGGCATCCATGTAGGACTTCAAAGGTAATTAAACTTTCACCTGCACAGCTGCCGAAGATGCACTCAGATGGATTCCATATATGGAATATGGCTTTTATTTTGTCGTTTCTTTGTCCATTCAGAAGTGTGTGTCATTTAGTTGGAACTTCCTAGTAAATGTGCTTAGGACTGCAGCCTCAGGTAGTTGGATCTAATGCTGTGAATGAATACATGTTTCAGTGTTGCTGAAAGCCGATTTAATCTTTCAGGGCGATGTCCATCTGGGACAGCAGTCTCCAGATTACAACACTGTGCAGTGTGGTGGGTGCCTGGCTCGGAGCATTTCCTATTCCCCTGGATTGGGATCGACCATGGCAGGTTAGTTTCCCTGTCTTGTATAACCCAGTACAAGAACTGTCTTGCTGAATCTCTTCTGATTCCAACATGGAACATAGGAAGTTTCCTTGTACTGCGTCAGACCATTGGCCCGTCTAGCTCAGTATTGTCTACACTGACTGGCAGCAGCAGGAGTCTCTCCCAGGCCTACCTGGAGATGCTTGGGACTGAAATGGGGACCTTCTGCATGGAAGCAGATACTCTACCAGTGAGCTGTGGCACCATCCCCTGAAGCAGGGGTGGGCAAACTTGGCCCTCTAGCTGTTGTTGAACTACAACTCCCATCTTCTCCAGCGACAATACATTGATGGGAGTTGTAGTTTAACAACATCTGGAGTACCTCTGGTTGAGAGCCCCTGTCCGAAAGGAATGTCTTAGTGCCAGCAGTGCTCATATGTCACCCATCCAAACGCAAACTAGAGCAGACCTTGCTTAGCAAAGGGGACAGTTCACCCCCAGCACAGTACCTCCAGTGACTGTTGCTAGTGTCTGTCCCTTTAGGGACAGGGATCCATCTTATTTATTTATTATTTCTCTGTGTAAACCAACCTGAGCCATTTTTGGAAGGGCGGTATAGAAATTGAATGAATAAATAAATAGTAATGCTCCCTCTGCAAACAACCATGCTTACAGTCAGCGAGATTCTGTGACAAACTTACAAGCACGACACAAAGGCAAAAGCCTTCCTTCCCCATTGTTTGTCACCCGGGGTCTGTTATTCACACATATGCTGCCCCTGTAAATGGAAGTATAGCTCTCCTTGGAAAGGGCCATTAGTAGGCCTGACCTCTAGGGATTTGTCTCTTCATTTTTAAAGCCATCTGAATTATTGGCTATTCCCACATCTTGTGGTAGTGAATTCAGTTTTTGAAATAAAGCCTCTGCAGACGGAAGCAGGACTTCTAAGTGGCCCTGTGGTTAAGGCAGGCCTTGACACAATTTCTTTTGATCTAGAAGCCAGCCTGAACATTTAGGACCCAAACAATGAGAAATCTGATAAAATCAATGTCCGCTTAAGGACATTGTGGTGGAGGAGAGTAAATTGGCTTCTCTGTATACCCTTTGCAAGTGACATATTTAGAACAGAAAGAGGGCTGCCTGGGACAAATAAAGGTTTTATTAAAGAATTCTACCTCTCTTCTAGGAGCCATGATTAAACTTCTGGGTGCCATGGCTCCCTGGCGCCTGGGATTTGTCAAGTCCTGGGTTAAGGCACACACAAGCTGTTTAATCTGAGCATCTTGCATTCTGAAATTTATCAGAATACCTTCTGGCTATTAAGCACTGCTTCTCTTCTAAGTTGTTGTGTTGCTTTTGATTTCTGAATGTCCATTGGTGTATGCCTAAAGATGATCTGGGTAAGAAGCACATGAGGAACATGAGGCTGGTTTTTTTTTAAAAATCAGTTTTTAAAAAGGCAATGTTTTAGATAAGTGGGAGCTACGTCCACAATGAGAGAAGAAAGAAGCGTGTGGCTCGTGTGGTGGTTGGAGTTCCTCCCTGTTGAGGCCACGCAGCAGTACAACCTTGCTTCCTTGTTAATGGTGTTGAAATGTCATTCTTAAAGTGTCCAGTCCTCCAGCCGCTCAGCTGAGCTCCATTGATGTCATGGGGGCCGTGTCCTTTCATGCCATCTGAGAGTGTGGCCTGTGGTGTTGTAGCTTCCTTCCATTAAAGCACTTAACAAAATGCATTTGCAGTGGCTTTTGGCTCCAGATTGATCTGCAAAAACCAGCCTCGCCAAGCTCTGCACCGAAAACATGCCTTGCAACTTCAAGCGGAGCTCTGGCAAGCTTCAGCCTCTCTGCTGCTGCTGGGAAAATGTTAAGATTGCAGAAAAGTTGTAAATTCAGCAGCCTGAACTGCTGATTGCAGTGGTTGCCAGCTTTGAAGTTGTGGAAACCCTGCATGTATTGGGTCAGCCAGAGGTTCTTCTGATTGTAAAACTAGAATATCTTTTAAAGCCTTGTTTTATTATTATTTGGAGGGAGGGGGTTGGGGGGGGAATAACCTGATTTTTAGCCTACTTTTCTCATGGAAAGTTGTCTTATGAGATCGCCTTGCTGTGTGTCTGTGTACATGTCCCCGGCCCCCAACAACTTTGCAATGCTTGGGCTGATTTGGACCAAATTTGGTACAGTTGTAGTGCCACATAGAGACACCTCCGTGGCATATTTTGTGATGACATCGTCCACCCCAATTCAAGGTGGCAGATGTGTGGACTAACATTTGAACCACCAAGCCAATTGGCACCAAACTTGGCATACATGTTAAGGTTATAAAGGAAATTTAAACTTGATACTATACATGGATCCCAGAACCCATTTCAAGATGACAGCCGTGAGTGTGTTTCCCCCCTTATAACTTTGCAGTGCCTAGACTGATTTGCATTGGATTTAGTACAGTTGTAGTACCCCAGAGGGACATTTCAACAGTGTGTTTTAGCCTACTTTCCTCATGGAAAGTAGCCTTATGAGATTGCCCTTGCTATCCGTGTGTGTGTGTGCGCGTGAGCGTATGTGTTTTCCTCCCTAACAACTTTGCCATGCCTGGACCAATGTGGATCACGCTTAGTACAGTTGTAGTGCCACACAGGAGTATTTCAACAGCATGTTTTATAATGACGGCGTCCTCTCATTGCCGTCTTCCACCTACGTGTGGTGCACCCTGTTCTTACAGAAGAGGCTCTGGCGAGGACTGTTTTACTGTATCCGGCATATTGCATTTGGTGTTTAACAACAAAAGGTGTGTGAACTTAAAGATGGTAGTTATCGATTAAAGTTATAGTGAAAGGAAAGCAGGTGGATTAGTCCTTACCAGAACATCTTGTTTCAATAATGGGAAGTCTGAATTGGATTGTCATGGTGACCCAGAGTCTTAATGTAGGGTTTAAATAAATCTGGGCTGGTTTCTCATTTTATCTTTCTGTACATAAGTAATAAAATAAATGCACACCAAAGGGCACATGCTTTTCTCCCTAAAAGAAATTGGAAGCAGTAAGTGGAGGATTGCATCACTGCTTCCAAGATGTTTGTGTGTTTCTAAAAGAGGCACATGCCAACTTCTACACCCACATGCTCTTCACACTTGACAGGGTGCATGTATACATGTGCACCCAAATGCAAACGAAATTGAGAACTGAACCTCTCTCAATAAAACCAGATGTTCAGAAAGAGCAGGAAATCATGACTTGCACAGGATGATAGTCCAACCTGTAGGCAGAGGCCAGCCTAGCTCAGAGGAGGCAGCTGTGGCATGAAGGAGTACATGAACATCAGAACAGCCCTGCTGGATCAGGCCCAAGGCCCATCTAGTCCAGCATCCTGTTTCACACAGTGGCCCACCAGCTGCCTCTGGGGAGACCACAGGCAAGAGGTATGTGCATGCCCTCTCTCCTGCTGTTGCTCCCCTGCAACTGGTATGGAGAGGCATCATGCCTCTGAGGCTGGAGATGGCTCACAACCATCAGACTAGTAGCCATTAATCTTATACTATGTTCTGTGTTGTTGAGTCAAAGACCATAATAAAGTATTCATTCATTCATTCATTCATTCATTCATTCATAGTAGCCATTGATAAACTTGTCTTCCGTGAATTTATCTTAGCCCTTCTTAAAGTCATCTGGGTTGGTGGCTGTCACCAAGATTTATCTTTGCAGAAGCCATGCTGGTTCTCCTTCAGCAGGACCTGTTCTTCTATATGCTCAACAACTTTATCTTTCAGAAAGCTTTCCATCAATTTGTCCGGCCAGTTGTTAAGCTACTGGCCTGTAATTTCCCGGATGCCCCCATGTATGCCCTGAGAGGAGACGGCAACTGTTTTTAAATGGGGAGGGGTGATACAGCCTGCCTATCAGCACACTTTTGAGACCTGTTGGCAGGAGCAGTCTTTACATGAGCCAGCGTGAGGTGG
The DNA here is from genome assembly GCF_027244095.1 of Hemicordylus capensis. Lineage (NCBI taxonomy): Eukaryota > Metazoa > Chordata > Lepidosauria > Squamata > Cordylidae > Hemicordylus > Hemicordylus capensis. The sequence goes on along the minus strand of NC_069657.1, from coordinate 429,860,175 downwards.
ACACCTTAGGCAGCAGATTGTTAAGGCATCAGCAGCAGGGCAGTAAGATGCCTTTTGCCACCTTCCTCAGTTGTCCCTCACCATAGGAGCAGCTCTTTGTCGCCTCCTTCCTGACCACCTTCTCTTCCTGCCCGCCCCTAGGGATGGGTCCGGACTGGTCCGGAGGCCATTGTAAAGGCCTCCGGACTGTCCGGACCGGTCCGGGTGGAGGGGGTTCCCTTAAGGGCGGGGAGGGTTTACTTACCCCTCCCGCCACTTTGCCCCCTCCAGCGCCCGTATTCTCTGTAGAAATTGGGGCAGCAGAATACCTCCCCGCCGCCCCTTCTGCCTCCTCAATGCCACCTCCAGGAAGGGGTGGGCGCGCGCGCGGCTTCGCTTTGCAAAGATCCTGTTGCTGAGGGACTCATGGTTTCAAAAGTAATTACTGCTGCCAATGGTATTAAAGCCAAACGAGAAGCCAAGCCGGCACAGCACCGAGCGGCCTCCGCTCCAGCGCCTCCCCCATCCTGAGCTGCCGCCGCCCAGCAGCCACTGAGAACAACTCCGCCAGGGAGGACGCACTGACGCGCCGCGGCGCCCAGTCCACCCTCACTTCCGGCTTCCATGCGACTTTCCCCCACATACAGCGTGGCTGCCTGAAAAGAAAAGGGGAAGAGGGTGAGGGGAGGCATTTGGTGCTCTGCCTCAGACAGATGGAGGCCTTGGGCTGCCACTGCCTACTGGCTTCCTTAAATGTTGAGAAGCCTCCCCACCCTCTTTAGAGAGCTTGGAAGGGAAGCAGTGGAATCTGCCGCCCCAAGCAGTAGTGTACTGGAGGGGTAAAGGTAAAGTATCTCATCGAGTCGGCCTTGACTCCTGGTGCCCACAGAGCCCTGTGATTGTCTTTGGTAGAATACAGGAGGGGCTTACCATTGCCTCCTCCCGCACAGTGTGAGATGATGCCTCTCAGCATCTTCCTATATCGCTGCTGCCCAATATAGGTATTTCCATAGTCTGGGAAATATACCTGCGGGGATTCGAACCAGCATCCTCTGGCTTGCTAGTCAAGTCATTTCCCCGACTGCACCGTTAGGTAGCAAGCTCTTCTCACTGAAAACCTTCTAAATCACTGGTTCCCAAACCTGGGTTCCTCCAGATGTTGCTGAATTACAACTCTCAGCATCCCCAGCCACAATGTATTGTAAATAAAATCCAGGAAACTGCAAGGCACTCCACTTCCCTGTGGGTCCCCCCCAACCCCCCAAAAAACCCACTGGGTCTGGCCCCTTGAACAGGGGCATGGCATCCTGCTGATGGCAGTGCCTTTGTATTCACAACCACCATGAACACGTCCTGTTTTGACTTCAGACTTATCACCTTGTTTTCTTTTACAGTCCTCTTTAATGGGGGGAGATGTGAATGAAGGCTTGTATTTTTAATGCTGGCAAAGCACCTTGCAGATGGGCATCTTTCTCAGTGTTGCAGTAGGATAAGGCATTACAATGGATGATGAGTCACTGGAGCAGAAGCCAAAAAGACGGCTTTGACTGGGAAATGTAAACCTTTCTACCCGTGGCTCACTTTCTGAGAGCTCGAGACATATTGATTGGGGAAGTTTTACATTCTTTTCAGAACGAAGGCATCCAAAAATACATGGTCATTGAACCGCAAGGAAAATGCTCATTCTAGATCAGGGGCTCATAGCTTCTGATCCCCAGATGGTGCCGGACTCCAGCGCCCTTCATCATCAGCCACAATGGCTTCCAGATTGGAGTTGTAGTCCAGTAACATCCAGGGACCCAAGGATGCAAATCAATATTCTTGCCTGTTGTGTGCCCTTTCTGTGTGTACGTGATGCCTTGTTTGTACGAAAAAGAGGTTGCTTTCCAGGGTAGTCTTTTCCATTCATATTTTACATGCTTGCAAAATCCTGACTTGATCTAGGAGTAATCATTTGTTCCAGCCGCGTAGGAACATAGGGAACACTGAGTCAGACCATTGAGCCATCTAGCTTATTATTGCCTACACAGACAGTGGCAGCGGCATCTCCAAGGTTGTAGTGATGTGCATGAACTGGTCCGGAGGCCATTCTGCCTGGGCAGAATCGGGGTTCATGGGCAGTTCGGGGTTCGGGCGGACTAGGGTGGGAGTTCCTTTAAGGGTGGGGGGAGGGTGTACTTATCCCTCCCGCCGCTTTCCCCCCTCCGGCGCATGTATTTTAGTCAGCAATTGGGGTGGAAGGATACCTCCCTGCCGCCCCTTCCCCTGCTCAGCTGCAAAAGGCTTCAGGAAGCCTTTTGTGTGTGCGCACGTTGTGGAGACGTGATGCACATGTGCAACATGCGTACGCGCAAAAGGCTTCCTGAAGCCTTTTGCAGCCGAGTGGGGGAAGGGGCAGCAGGGAGGTATCCTGCTGCCCCAATTGCTGACTAAAATACGTGCGCCGGAGGGGGGAAAGCGGTGGGAGGGGTAAGTACACCCCCCACCCTTAAAGGAACCCCCACCCCAGTGCCGGACCACAGCTCCGCGGTTCCATGCACACCTCTACAAGGTTGCAGGCAGGAGTCTCTCTCTCACCCCGATCTTGGAGATGCCAGGGAGGGAACTTGGAACCTTCTGCTCTTCTCAGAGCCGCCCCATCCCCTATAGGGCATATCTTACAGTGCTCACATATAGTCTCATATTCATATGCAACCAATTTTGGAAGGGTGGTATAAAAATTGAATTAATAAATAAAAATAAACCAAGACAGACCCTGCTTGGCAAAGGCGACCAGTCATGCTTGCCACCACAAGACCAGTATAGTAATATGGGTGGCTGCCGATGGCTAGATATATATATTTTTTGCAGCTCCACCCTCCGCAACCATTGCCCCTGCCTCCCTCCCTAGTGCTGGCAGCAGTAAAGCATACCATACTGCATGCGTCACTAGGTGATGATATCAGCCCTTGCTTCCGTTGGCAAAAAGTCAGTGGCACACACCAGGCTGCGATGTCCTTAGCCCGTGCACTGGCTGTGGAAACCGGTGGGCCCTGACCCCATTGGGCAGCCTGTGTTTGCAGCACACAGTTGCCCAATGGTAGCTCTGCCCCTGATGTGTTCTCTGTTTACTATTCCAGATTATGTGGTTTAAGGATCACGAGTTGAAGTTACTTTTGGCATCCAGTCCAGCTGTGTCTTAGTGCTGCATCACATCATTTTTCTGAGCCAGTTCTTGCACTACCTTCACGTTATGGTTGCTGCATCCATGGGGCTGTTTCTTACATTGCTTCGGTGACAGATAAAATGGAAGGGTCATCTGGGAGGGGAGCACTGCATGGTTGCTTCTTGCATCGCTCCTGTTCTGGGGAGGGTGGCATTTGGTCTGGGGAGTAACAGTCCCACACCCCTTTTACGACAAATATAATGAATATTTACGTTCTGCTTTTCAACAGAAATTCCCAAAGCGGTTTACATAAACAATCAAACAAACAAATAAATGACCTGATATGCTCTGACAGAGGAGGAGAGCTGGTCTTGTGGTAGCAAGCATGACTTGTCCCCTTTGCTAAGCAGGGTCCACCCTGGTTGCATGTGAAAGGGAGACTTGAAGTGTGAGCACTGTAAGATATTCCCCTCAGGGGGTGGGAGCCACTCTGGGAAGAGCATCTAGGTTCCAAGTTCCCTCCCTGGCTTCTCCAAGGTAGGGCTGAGAGAGATTCCTGCCTGCAACCTTGGAGAAACTACTGCCAGTCTGTGAAGGCAGTGCTGAGCTAGATAGACCAATGGTCAGACTCAGTATATGTCAGTTTCCTGTGTTCCTATGACAGGAAGCTGCCTTATACTTGGACCATTGGTTGATCAAGCTCTGGATTGGCTCTGCTGACTACCACCAGCAGCAGCAGCCAGGGTTTCAGACAGGGACCTTTCTCAGCCCACCACATTCTGGGGGTCAAACCAGGGACATGCTGCATGCAAGACATGTGCTCTACCATTGTGCTACAGTCCCTCCCCAAATCTCTCTGTTACTAGAACAATATGGGGAGTAGCCACGTGGAATTGGCAACCCTGCCTTTAAAATAATGCAAGAACCATCCTTGAGGCACTTAAACCTGCTTTGCAATTTTACTTGACCTTTTCAATATAAATCAGCCCACGTCATATTGTTGTCATTGCTTTTTGTATCCTGCCCTTCTTTCATTGCATTCAGTGTGTGGGGTGGAGTTCTCTTCCCATTTTATCTTTGCAACAGCCTGTGGGGTATGCTAGGCTGTGAGTGTCTGACCAGCAAAGATCTCCCCATGAGTGTTAATATTGAACAGGGATTTGAACTCCGGTTTGGATTGGGAAATCCAAACACTCCACTCACTGTACCATGCTGCCTCTTCTTACAAAGTGCCAAAGCATCTTTGGGGCTGTAGTGTCATGATTAAAGCCTCTTTAATTGTCATCTAAAGTGCATGACAAATTCTCAAAAGAGCTGTTGAAGGAAACGAGAAAGTCCTGTTTTGACACTTTGTTTTTTTCCAGGTAGGTCCCCCACCCGCACATCAAAAAATGAATTGTTTGTCTTCCTATTCTTCCTCTATACTATTTAGTGGTATAATTTTTTGTTTGTTTGGTATGCAGGTCAGGTAACTCTAAACCTTCAACACCCACAAATCTGAACAAAGCAGCTTGTTTTCCTCAAACATGGACTTAAAAAAAAATTGCAGGCTTCAGCAAAAATTAGTTCCTGCAGAGATGGCTATTTATAATGCAATGTGAGCTATGAAATTAAAGTGGCAATAAAATTAAATTGGCCAAAAATAGAAATAGGCTTCCCCCATAAACACAGTACTGTATATATGGTGCTAAATATCACTTAATCTATTTCCAAAAATAGGTTGGTGGCTCAAGGCTCTTCTTTATCACAGTTGGATTTTTTTAAAAAGTTAATGTACTTCAGGCAGACTATTAAGACTGAAAACCGTAATATAGCTGCATAATTGGGTGTGTGTGTGTGTGTGTGTGTGTGTGTGTGTGTGAAATGGTCTGAATGGAAGTTTTGTGGTCTAGAGCTCTATGGGATTCTTTTTTGTATCTAAAAGTAGAACATCTACCATTGAAATGCCTGGATCTGCTTGGATTTGCATGAGGTGAAGGGAAATGTTTAGGTTCCTATGAGTATGATGGAGAAGGAAAACCATAGCTGCAGTTCCAAGGACGGGTTCCAGACATTGCTGCTTGTCCTCAGACCAGTTCCTGTGTACAGAATAAAAGTGTGCTTGTGCATGTGTGTGTACTAACAGAGGCTTTTGCATATGCATTTTGAATGTAAAAAAAACCAATTTACAGACATCACTAGAGTAGTGACATTGGCGGTGGCCTGTCTAGATTTTTTTTGGTGAGGCATCGCCGCTCATCTGCCACAGCTCCCTGCCACTGACTTCTGAATGTCCCCCCCCCCCACCAACCGCCCCCCCCAAGCATAGTTCAAGCACAGTTCAGAAGCAGCATGGTGGAGCTTTAAGAAAAAGGAGAGCAGGTAAAGTCCTGCTCTCCGCCGCCCTGTGCAGCTTCCTGCTGGGGTGGCACTTGGCCCAAATACCCCTGTGCGGCCCTGACCGTGGGCTGAGCGCTGTCCCAACAGGAAGCTGCATGGGGTGGCGGAGAGCAGGTAAGCTCTTCTCTTCACACTCCCCAGGCCGTTTCTGAACTGGGCTCAAAGCACGGTTCGATCTGTACTTCGGGCACATCCCTGCCCCGTCATTGACCTTCATGGCTGCTCACCACAGCTGTTGCTGGCTTCCCATTTTATTGTGTTACCTAAAGCCTCCATGAGTGTTAGAAACTTTGGGCTACTTCAGATGTCACATAGACTTCAGTTAGAGCTGGGCTCTGCACAATGTCCCTGAGTCTTGGAACGTATGCTCCCCCTCCCCTCCTCCATGAACGTCTGCTTCCTAGACATGTAAAAGAGCCCCTGGTGGCGCAGTGGTAAAAACTGCCATCCTGTAACCAGAAGGTTACAAGTTCAATCCTGACCAGGGGCTCAAGGTTGACTCAGCCTTCCATCCTTCCGAGGTCGGTAAAATGAGTACCCAGAATGTTGGGGGCAATATGCTAAATCATTGTAAACCGCTTAGAGAGCTCCAGCTATAGAGCGGTATATAAATGTAAGTGCTATTGCTATTGCTATTGCTATTGCTATGTCATGTTGGGCGAACCCACCAGTCTCAGCTTATTCTCACCTACATCAAAATCAATCAATCAATCAATCAATAATAAAATACTTGTTCAAGTAACCGAATGAGGACATTCATACAATCAAAAACTGTATTATACCCGGGTTTGGGAACTGTGTGTGCGCTCTCAATTTTCTGTAGTGTGGAAGCAAGGTGGGAAGAAAACCTGGGTAGAATTGATTGTGTGGAAGCAAGGTAGGAGGAATAGCTACCTTACTTCCACACAACTGAAAATTGAGAGCACACACAGCTCCCAAACCTGGGTAGAACTCAGTTTCTGGTTGTGTGAATGACCTAATTCTGTAACTCACCTCAATAATCTGGGGTTATTTGAGGCAAGTAAGTTAGAACAATTGAGACTGGTGGGTTTGGACGACACGACTAATCTTGACTTATAATTAAGCTGGGTAGAAAGTAGACCCTTGCACAGCGATGGGAGAGCGGAGTGTGCATTCCCAGGACTCAGAGCTAACTGGGATTCCATGGGATGTCTGAATCAGTCCTTTTTGTTAAATAAGAGCCAAGGTGGAATACTGGTGGCTAAGACGCTGAGCTATACATCAAGAAGTTCATGATTCCAATCAGACCTCTGCCATGAACTTTTTAGGTGGCCTTATGCAATTCTCATTCTCAACCTTAATCCCCCTATCTAAAATAAAGGGATAGTAATACTGACCTACCTTACAGGGCTGTTGTAAGCATTAGATAAGTTATGTGGCATGCTTTGAACACTGGAAAGGTCTGTAGGCATGCTAAGCAAGGAGGATAGAACTTCAAGCGTTGCAAAAGGCTGTATGCACGCTGTGAGCTGTGTGTTACTCACCTGCCCATTTTATGTGATCTTCAAAAGTACTATACCCACTCTGAGAGCCCTTCCTCATGATCAGTGAGAAGGGTTTGGTGGAGGGAGGCAGGGCAGACTGCTCAAATTTACCTTGTTGGTCCCTTGGCGGGTGGATTGCCTGCCCAGATGATTGCCGGCAGCATGGAGGGTCGGGGACGTGTCCTCTCGGCCCTCGGTACTCCCATAATGCATTGCATGAGTGCACGGTGCATTATGGCTACCCCAGCAGCGACAGGTGGGCACCCATCACTGCTGCAGAAATGGAGCAGGGGAATGGAGTTAAGGCAGCAAGTGCTCCAGGCCCTTCATTTAAGAGGGCGGCTGCACAGGCGGGTTTGTGGCTGCCGCAACTTCACTCTCACCCTCTCACACACACACACGCTTGAGCCGGCTTGGCAGCCTTAGCCCGCTCTTGGCTGCCCCTGTGAACAGCCGCTTTGTGTTTTGACAAAGCATTAGCCACAAATTCAAATTACCTGCACTTCTTCTTGACATCCATCACATATTTACTTAGGGAGATTATTGACACATCACTGTGACGGGTGTTTTGATAATGATAAAAGATTTCAGAAGCAGACAGCCCAGGATTGTACACTACAGGTATCTACCACCTGTCTAGGTAGCATTTTGTCACTTAGGAACCAGGAGTTCCCCTCACACATACCCAGTAGGGTGGAACTCTCTCTTCTGTTGCATGCTGGTGTGTGGTTGGGTGTATAGAGAAATATTGCAACCATTTGGGGTGAAACTGACCACATGGGCCTTTCCCACCCAATCAGCATCCAATTTCTTGACAGGATGCCAGCTGGATAGAGAAACGGCAAGTGATTGCCAGGTCCCACATGGTTGCCGTGTTTAAAAACTGCCCCACGTGGTCTGGAATTGTACTGTATGAGGTAGATGCAACCAGAGAGAGAACGGGAACTGGGGCCCAGAGTTTTGGTTTCCAGTGTGAATATAGGCATAGTTTATGGCAGCGGTGCACAACTTTGGCCCGCCAGCCACTGTTGGGATTATAATTTACATAATCCCCTGCTACAGTGGCTAATAGTCATGGATGATGGGAGTTGTAGTCCAGCAAAAGCTGGACAACTGAAGTTGTGCATCCCTGGTTTGATGATCAACAGGCACCATAATTCTGCACAATTACACCATGTGATCAGAATTCTTATAAAACTTCCTGGTGATATCAATCAGCCAATGGCCAGGATCCAAAGAGCTACTTTAGGTGAGCCCAAGGGTTTGTGTGTGCCTAATGGGACTTCTAAAACTGCTTTTGTCCCATGGTCTGGTTGCCTTGTGGGTTCCTATGTGATAAATACAACTTCAAAGCAATGTTGTGCACATAGCACTAGTTCCGTTGCCTAAATCTTTCCCAAAAGAAAAGAAAGCCATAGCTAGGCTAGAATATTCAGAGGTAGAATTATTTAATAATGTTTGTCCCTGCCAATCCGTTTTCTGTTCTAAGCGCATTCCTTGTAAAGGGGATAAAGAGCAGTCCATTTACCCTTCCCTTCCACAATGTCTGTCACTAAGTCCAGTCCTTTTGTCAGGTGTCCATTGTCTGGTTCCTAAACTTTGTGGCTGGCTCCTAGAGCCAAAGAAAAATTGCCAAGGCCTGTCTGGACAGTTAAAAGATTAGAAATGGCCTCTCTTGCCCTTCATAGATGTTAACCATGTTCCCCTTTAAACCAGGATTTGAAGCTGGTTAAGCGAACCTGGTTAGACTTAGCTGGTGTCAACATTGGAGCCAACATAGTCTTTTAACCACAACTAAGATGGGAGAAGGGGAATTTGTCAAGGCCATGCACGACCCTGTACCCCTCTTCTGATCTCCTAGCCGCAACTGAGAGATTGGGCCAATGTTGTGTGTTTGTACTAGTCCTTTGTAGTGGACCAACATGAGAGGCTTTAACCACTGATGACAGCTAGAGGCCACTGCCCCCTATTAAGAGAGGGATGCATGATCTGTTTCAAAATATACATAGTTCTCCCTTGCAATGTCCCCACATGTTGTTGACAACTCTCAGCATTCCCAGCTGCAATGGCCTTTGGCTGGGGATAGGGATGTGCATGAGCCAGCTTGGCACGTGTGGGTGGGGATTAGTTCCTTTAAAAAGGAGGAACGCAGGTGCTTACCTGCTCCTCCGCTGCCCCCCTGCTGGCATTCAAAAGACCACACACAGCTGCTTCCTTGTTCCCAGCAGCCTGCACGTGGTGTTGGCACACACATGGCCGCCGTGCATGCATGGTCAGCATGGTGTTGCTGACCATGCAAATGGCCACCCTTGGCTGTTGGGCATAAATTGCACTGAATGATACCATAGTTTTTCATACAAACATTGCTATGTCATTGTCCAGACTATTTATTATCATCCTCTAATGACAGGTCAACTATGAAACTGAGTTTTTATTTTGAATGAAGATGTCCAGTGGAGGTACAGCCTTGGTCAGGCCACAGAGCACAACAGACTAGCATTGAATATACATTGTCTTTTATGTAAAAGCCTCACAACATTTTGCAGCAGATATGCAGTGCTATCTTAGCGAATGGGAGCAAGCAAATCTTTGGTTTGGAAAGTAACAGTAATTGAGGGAAACAATGACCATTCTGAAGCCATGAATAGAAGCCTGAAGCAAGGTCAATAAAGAGTCCCTAAGGCACCTCATGAAAAGATAATTATTCTCATCTTTGCTACACTCCTAAAGACCTCCAAAGAATACTCTGGAATACTAAATGCACGCATTTTAGGAATGTGAAGATTAAGTATGGGAAGACCAAATCATAGTAAATTCCAAATAGCAAAAAGAAAAGCTGACTTAATGTGTTATGAAGGATGATGAAAAGGTCAGTGACTAAAGGAGAAACAAAGAATTAACCAACTCCCATTTTCTGCCCTCTCACCTCTGATACTAAAGCCAAACCAGGCATAATATGGGAGAACCACAATTAAATGTCTTGGCATCTTTTCCATTTCCTAAAACCAACCACAGGGAGAGGGGTTATCCTCCCACCCCACAAACATACTGAAATCAGTGCTAAAAGAAGCCCCTTGAAGCTTCCAAGAGCCACTGGCCAACATTCCACACAGCGGTCTGCCAGTGGTAGGGACCCACCAGGACTGGTGCGCAATGTGAAAGGCAGCCCCGATGGCGTTGCACAACAACTTCAAAGAGCATCAAGGCAGCTGCACACCATTCCCTTCTTTCTCATGGGAACTGCGCTGCGCAAGTGCCTGGATGCTGTTGAAGTTGTTGCACAACACCATCGGGGCTGCCTTTCATGTTGCACCACAGTCCCAGCGGGTCCCTACTGCAGGTGTACTGCTGCATGGGATGTCACCTACTGAGGGGGAAATACAAATCCCCCCTCCCCAGTACTTTTAGGGAAAGCACGACATTTGGCGGGTTGATCACAGTTCTCCCACATCCTGTTTAGGTTGGCCCTTTTTAAACATATGCAGCTGGGGAATTGTAAGCTTGAAACAGAAAGTAAAAGAATGCGAGACCATTTTCTCACAATGCCTTGGTTACTTGTCCAGGAGATAAGGGGAGAAAGCAAGGGCGGTGCAGTGGGGCGGGACCAAACCAAATTGTGCCTATGATAAAGATTAACAAAATATAGCGTAGATGTGTTGTCTCAGAACAGCAGAAGGCACAGTGAGGATGGTCCACAGTCCACCAAAGAGCAGAGCTAAGCTGCAGCTCAGTGCATTCCCCTCCTTAACCCCCAGACAGGCTGCAGCTTTAAATTAAAACTTGGCTTTTTATGTTGTGATTATCCAGGCCAATGTGTTTCAGAACTAAGGTTGGGCCATTTCTGTTTACATTCAAATGTAGGAAACCAATCTTGGGTTTTGCCCGAATATTCAAGCCAATACTGGAACGAATCGCTGGTGCCAAGAAAATCCTCTATCCTGTGACATTTGGGCCGAGCTAGACGCGCTGTCTAATTTGGAGTTCAGTTTTTTTACTTTAAAATATCCACGCAGGAGCCAAATCTGAATCGGGACACTAGCATAGTGGTAGAGGGGGTGTTGATCCCTTTAGGGTGGATTCACACGATCTGCCACAAGTAGGGAGGTTGGGGTGATATCAGGAACCAGCAGCACATGCTGCTGGTGGGTGTGACTTCTGAACTCAACTAAGTCTGGTTCCTGAGTCCTCTGCTTGACTTCCATACTTTAATTATGGAAGTCAGGAGAATGTTGGGAAGACAGGGGAATTGGGTGTGGGCAAGGAGCACACGCTGCTAGTTGCTATTTCCCCACTTCTGGTGGATTGTGTGACCCTGCCCTCTATCTCCATATTGCTTACCTGCTAAACAATCTCTCCCAAGTGGTGTCCTTGCATTAAATGGCACCATTGGGGTTCATAGCAGCTTGGCAGGGGGCAGATTTTTCAGGAAAATAGATGTGGAAGGGTGAAGTAAGTACCCCAACTCCATGCCACGGGCCAGGCCCAAACTCCACACAGCTACTATTTTAAAGTAAGAACAAACCCCAGACTAATTTATTTATTATTTCTCTGTGTAAACCACCCTGAGCCATTTTTGGAAGGGCAGTATAGAAATCAAATTGTTATTAATAATAATAATAATAATTAATAATAAATTGGCATGTTTAATGTTACATCTAGTTTGGCCCTTCAGAGTAGTGGTTCTTATAACTGGAGATGTTTTCTAATCTACACATGGCGGAAATTACATTGCCCTGCCCCCACACTCCTGGCATGCCCCATGCCCATCTGAGCCAGATGTGGCAGCTGTGAACTGGATGTTACATTCTAATCAAGGTCTGTGTGCGCAGTCTTTTTCCTTCCACCCCCAATTAGAGAGGCAACAGTGGTATGGATGGGACCTGCACATTGGGCTCCACATGCATAGTCCCTATTCAAACATTACTCCAACACATAAATAGCAGGTCTCGCAAGATGGTATGGTAGTTGAGGACGTCTGCATAGGGCTCCAAAATCCTGAAGCAACAATGGCCTGTTGTCTCGCTACTGCACAGTGTCAGCATTTGGCATCTGTTTGCCGTAAGTGCATTCGGTAACCCTGACGCGGTAACAGACAGCGGTGAATAATGGCACAGCTGGAAGATTGCCACAGAGTATTCTAGACTAGAATGTGCCCAGCGTTATCTGCATTCTGCGCTTTTGCAGGAGCAGTGTGCTAGCACAGAATTTGCTACTTGACGCAGAATTCAACAACTTAAGTATAAAGTTTGGAAGTAGAAAGTGCCTCATTCTCAGGATTGTGGAGAGCTGCTAGGAAGTACAGCGAAGCAGCGTGCCACCGGTTGGCATTCACAAGTCAAGAGCCACGATGCTAGGAGATACAAATGAAACAAAGCTGATATAAACAAGAACTGGGTTTCCATTATTAATGTGTCTTAAATTTTACTTATCCAGCTTGTGCAAATATTTACATCTTTTGATTTAATCCTGAAGTCAGAATTGGAGTTCCACCGATTTTGTGTTTGTCCAGATTTTAGATTTACTATTGCCTTTATGGATCACTGTAAACCTTAAATCTATGGCTGACATCCAGACTAAATTTCTCAATAGTACTACTTAAGAGTTATTCTAACTAGTTTCAATAGGACGTCCATCAAGTCCTACTGTAGTTCAATTTAGTCAGGATATCAGTCAATGAAACTTCAGATTTGCATGGATGAACTAAAGCACTTTTATTTAAATCACTAAGTATGCTCCGAACTCACTTACAAGCTACAGAAACCATTTGTGGCTTTTCCCATGTGGAACATTGGCCCCAGTTTGAGCTCCCTAGCTGGGGAGCTACACTATGCCAGCATAACCCTGCCCTCCATGTGCTGATATGACATCACTGCACTGCACAACAGAGGAGAAGCATTTGCAGGGTGGAGTCACACAAAGACCGCAACGTTCGTTAGCCGGGAACCAGCTATCCCTCCCATCAGGTGTGTTGTGAGACCCGGGAATTCTTGCAAACCTCCAGTGGCCCTTTACCAAACCAAATTTGAACCCACTTCAACCAAAGGTTTGTAGTAACCAAGGGCTGAAGTTGGCGTGGCAACGACCCAGGTGGAGGTTCGCAAACCTTTCCAAAAATCCATCCCCAGCACGGTATCCATCTAGTGTCTCTTGCTGGTGTCTATCTTATGTTTCTTTTTTAGATTGTGTCACGGAGCCAATTTATTTATATCTACATAAACTGCTTTGGGCATCTGGGTGGCCATTGTTAGGAGTCAGAGCCGACATGCTGCGCAGCATCCTGCAGACATTGTGAGAGCTCAGGAATTGCTGCATGCTCATAAAACTGTGTTGGCACACGATGGCCATCCATTGTGCAACTGAGTTTGAGCAATTCCAGGCCTTTGCAACTGTGTCAATGCAGTGTTATGAGCACGCAGTCGTTCCCATGGTGCCCACAATGCCTGTGGGATACTGTGCAGCGTGTTAGCCAGAATACTGGGATGGGATGGACTCGATCTGCTGCAGCACAAACAGCGATGATCTATTTTCAAGAACTGAATTCAAGCAACGGGAGGCAGGTCATGCTTCCAGTCACCTTGCTTTCCCATCTGCCTAATTTCATCCTTTGGGCCCCAAGGGAAGGGAAACCGAGATTCTGAGCACTGTGAATGGGGCATTCTGATGCACCCTGGGGGTGCGTGTAGAAAACCCAAGAGACCCTGCCCGAACAGTGCGACTCTTGGACAGCAGAGGAAAGTCGTGCAGGCAGCTGCCTTGCTGCTGCCAGCTGAGGCAATGTGCTGCATACTACCCCGTGAGAGGTGAGCAAGCTTTCAGTCCGAGTGGCAAGTTGCCATCAGCTAAAACTTGCCCTCCTTTGTCACCTGTGGCCTCCCTTGGTGTGCTTCTCTGAATTGTGCTTCCCTAGCGAACATTTGTCACAGCTACTCAGAGGTGAACGCCATAGGGCAGGGGGGAATAATACAGACGGTTTGGGCCAGCCACTCTCAAATCTAATTGAAAAACAGCAAAGTCCATGGGAGCACTCCCAACAGCTCTGGCCCCCAAACAGGGATTAACACTCCACAAGCGGCTTACCTGGTTTGGGGAATTACCAAGCGCCTTGTGCAACAGCCAGGAGCCTAGTTACAATTTAATGAATGTTAATTAAAAACTGTACAACATTTAGTGTTTGTAATAAATGCATGATGGCCGTTAACACTTTTGGCATTCTCCGAGAAAGCACGTCAAGCTCTGCAATGGATCCTGTATCACATTTTGGCTTCTTCTGCAGATTAACACGGAGAACTTGTGCTCATCAAGTACATAAAAGGGGCCAACGCTTCCTTCCCCCCACCCCTCCATCTTGCCATCTAACGCAGCGTTCTCTTCCTTCAGGTGTGGCCCATTTCCTGTTCGCTTGGAGCCACCTTTGGCTACGTGGCCGGTCTCCTCCTTGCACCTTTGTGGATATACTGGAACAGGAAGCAGCTGACATACAAAAGCAGATAGCTGGCGCAAAGAGAGTAAGCGGCTGATTGCTGCTGTTGTGCCGATTCCATCAAGACTGTGCTGAGACTTTTATATGGTTGGCGCAGAGGGCGAGCCAAGCATCTTCAAAGCATCATCAGGCTTCCCCTCACCCTCCTCTCGCAGCGTGATTTGCATGCAGCAGCAACGTGATGATGCATCTGTCGTTTGTCCTAAATTATGTTACCCCTGAGAGGTTGTACTTTCCTTCCAGTCCGAATAAAGTATTTGTAACAGATGGTGCCTGCTCCTTCACAGAACTGGGACTCCCCCCCCACCACCACCACCACCTTTTCCTCTGGACTTCACCAAATGCTTCCAGATTGATCTATGGTCTGTTAACGGGGTATTTGTTTAAGTGTATATATGCACGGTGTCAGAAATTTTCACAGTAGGTGTGGCCACAGTCCCAGTGGGTCTCACGTGATCAGGCAGCAATTAATGCATCTTGACCCTATTCTTTTCTTCACGGTGTGTTTCTTTGGAGTTAAAATGGCTATAATAGCTTCATCAAAAACTGTCTTCAGTCCCTTCTGCGTTAAAGCGGAGCACTCCACGTAGCAGCAGGCGCCTATCTGTCAAGAAAACAAATGCGTTTAATAGCTACAGAGACACACACATGCACAGAGACACGTACCAGCCTCTCCAAAACCTATTTGTGAGCTTACGGGGCTTTCTTTTTTAATAGCACCATCAAGGTTTGGTTTGGTTTTTAAGCTCCCCTGTGTGAAACACATTCTGGTATTTGACCCTCCAGGAAAAGAAGTTATTCCTCTGCTTTGTCTTTTGGTGACAGATTCCGAGTTCTTTTCATTAGGTACAGTTTCTGAAGAAAACACATTAAAAGCAGAGTTAGGGATTTTGTTGTTCATTAGGAACATAGGAAGCTGCTTTATACCGAGTCAGACCATTGGTTCATCTAGCGCAGGACTGCCTACACAGACTGGCAGAGGCTCTCCAAGGTTTCAGGCAGCAGTCTTTCCCAGCCCTACCTGGAGATGCTGCCAGGGAGTGAGCCTGGGATCTTCTGCATGCAGCTGCTCTGCCACTGAGCTACGGCCTCATCCCCTAAGGGGAAGATCTTACAGGACTCACATGTAGCCACCCATCCAAATGCAAACCAGGATGGGCCCTGCTCAGCAAAGGGGACGACAATTCATGCTTGCTATCGCAAGATCAGCTCTCTTTTTTACTGTTGACAATGTGGTTGTAATACATTTTAGGAAGGGAAAATAGGTAAAGGAAACCACATGGGTAATTTTGTAGAGCTTAAACCCTCAAGTAGAAATAAGGCTATACACAAAAGCAGTCACAGTAAACCCAGCATCACCTCACCTGATATTCCAAATGGTGTTCATTTTGGGATGCCCTAAAGGTACAGCCAACATTTTAATTATCTGTGACTCACTTCGTTAATGTGTTCTATTGTCTTCCATTCTGAAGAGCTATTTTCTAATTATTAAAAAGTATTAAATGAGCCGCCTTAGTTAGCAGTATTTAAAGCAATGTTTTATTCATGTGCCAAATGGCTTCATTAGCTGCTAAGATTGCACTGTGCTTGATACCAAAACAGCAACCCCACAAAAAGAGAACACTCCGGTTCCCTGGGAAAGGGTTCGCCACGGAAGAAATCCAAAGGCAGAATTGCCCCCTTTCAGTGTTCCCTCTAAGGCATGTGCATGCTCATTGGTTTATTGATGTCCGCTCAGTTAATTTTAGATCCCGCTCAGGTTGAATCAGGAAGGCCCCATTCTGAACGCATGTGCGCACATACTGTCTTGATACTGCCACTCAGAACAAAATCCACTCGGCACACACACAGATGGGAAAAATTAGAACACTGCCCCCTTTGACATTTGCTGATTTGAAAGTGCCACACAGGAAGCTGAAGTGAGAGTCCTGGATAAGAACTAGAGGGGAAAACAGCAGAGAAGAGGGTGCTGTTGAGTTTCTGTGGAGTGGGGCAAAATATCAAGGAGGGGTGTGTGTGAGAAAGAGTGTGAGTGTGCATGCGTGTGTGCAGTCTGCATAAATCCAAGCGATATGCATGCACTCTGCTGCAGTACTCAAAAGCACACCGATAGTGGTTGTGGAGGCAGGGCTCCTCCATGCCTACTGAGCCCAGCGCCATCACTGTTCCAATGCGGCTCCCATGGCACTTGCTCCAACGCTGCCCTTGGGTTGCAGATCGCAGCAGTGTCTGCGCAGATTGCTTGGATTGATGGTGGGCTGAGCAGTATGTCAGCCAAGGAAAGCAAAGATGGAACTAAGGTCCACAAAGTGCAGAGAAACGCAGTGTTTGGATACTGCAAATGGAGCTGCGGAGTGACATGTGTAAACTCGTGGTTGCCTTGCTTGTGGCAAAAGGAGTAGCAGCCTCCTGTTTTTCAATCCGCATGACAAATGCAATGACTGGGGCACCTTGCAGAATTTGATGGCAGAAGGACAACTATCTGCAAGAGCTGGCTAGGATTAGAAAGTGAGACTAGGGATGTGCAAGGACTGCAGTTCGAGCCCATTTTAGGAGCAGGGCCTGGGAGCTTCAAGAAAGAGGAGAGCAGGTCCCTAGCTGCTTTCCGCCGCCCCATGTAGCCTCCTGCTGGGGCAGCACACGTCCCAAAAATCCTTGCGCGGCATCAGCATGCACATGGCATCCACACATGCATGAGCGCCATTTGCATGGTCAGCATGGCGTTGCTGACCATGCAAATGGCGTCTGCGCATGTGCCGACGCTATGTGGGGATTCCTGGGATGCACACCACCCCAGCAGGAAGTTGCATAGAGTGGCAGAGAGCAGCTAAGCACCTGCTCTCCTCTTTCTTTAAGCTCCCGGGCTCCACTCCCAAAACCTGCTCGAACCGCAGTTCGTGCACATCCCTCTGTGAGACACCCTCTTTCTGTTCAGCTTTACTCTTTTCGGTACTGCACCGCAGAACTGAACAATAGAGTGCGAGTCTTAAGTGGACCCAGAATGCCTCTCCATTCATATCAATTTGGGAGCTTTCAGAGAGGTTAAGGCTAGGCAAACTTAGCAGTGATGTCTCATCTACTCACAGGGCTGTGGTGGGGAACCTCTGGGTTTAAAAAAAAGGGGGCAATTTGCGGGGACCTTTTGCTCCCTCCTTACCTCCCAAACTCCAAAGCAAAGGTTTTCAGTGGGCGGAGAGGCTTTGACTCAGCCATAAGCTTCAGGCACTTTGGCAGGTGCCTGTGGTTTCCAGACATACACTATTATACTGCACTTGTGCTGCCACAAACGTAGGGCCTTCTCAGTGGTGGCTTCTAGTTTAGAGGATTCCATCCTATGCAAGTCTCACCTGGTACCCTCTTTAATGAAGTGTGGGTTGAAAATTTTAAGACCTCGCTATTTCAGGGAGCATCTGAAATGGGGTGGGGAGTTATTTTCTTGGCTTCATTTGGTTGTTTTATTGCTGCTGGTGCTGTGATCGCATTGTTTTATTATGCTGTTATATGTTTTGTTTTTATATCAGTGTCAAGCTGTCCCGCAGAAGCGTTTAGATGAAAAGGTGGGCTATAAACATATGAAATAAAAATAAATTAAGTGCAAACCGTTTTAAATTTTTTCAGAAGAAACAAAGGGCAGAAAGAGCACACACATGCACACAAAGAGTGTCTTGTGGGTCTCTTAATGACCAGCTTACCTCTTTTGCTAGCTTCTGTCCCTGCTCCATAGAGATTGGCTTCTCTTTCATGTCATTTAGCCTTGCTAAAGTTTTGGGATCATCCCGAAGATCAATCTGATAGGGAAGACAACAATAAATGCACCCTTAAACAAACTTCAAATTTTAAAAAAACACCAGACATTTTTTTTAAAAAAATGAAATTAATGGAAAGATGAAATTCCAAGATGAAATTAATCATTGTGGAAAGGTGTCACTAAAAGAATATGTTTCTCATCTATCTGAAACAGCCATGCTATGTACTGAATGGGATTATATTTGGAACATATTTTTCTGAGATCAGAACTAGATTGTAGGGATGTGCATAGAACTGGTTTGTTCGGTTCAAATCCGAAGTGGATTCGAATCAGACTGGGCACGTTCGGTTTTCGCACCACCTGAACCGGGCCCTGGTTCAAATTAGAACCGGTTCGGGCCCAGTCCGAGGGCGGGGTGTGTTCAATTTTCAGTTTTTAAAAAATGACCTACTGCCCGGCAAGGGCAGCGGTGGCCTTCAGGAGGTGCTGCGGTGGCCACCAGGGGGAGGGGGATCCTCCAGCGTCTCCTCCCCCTGCCGGCCTCCCCCCCCCCCGGTCTCGTTTCGGGGCTGTTTTGGCCCTCTGTGAGTGTGCAGGACTACACAACTTCAGCCACCCCCAGCTGTTGTTGGACTACAACTCCCATCATCCCTGACTATTCACCACTGTGGCTGGGAGTGATGGGGGTTATATTCCAGCAACAGCTGAGAGTGGCCGAAGTTGTGCAGCCCTGATAGAAAGTGTCTCAGGAGAAGGCAGATAACTCTTCTGCCAACACGACTCTACCTTCAGTTTGGGAGCCAGTACTCAGCAATGCACAGTCTGCATTGCTCCCCGAAATGTTCCCTGCAGGTAGGGGTGAGGGAACAGCACAGAGCAGAGTGCCCTATATGTGTGGGTACAGGGGCTGGGCAAGAGCTGAAAACCTCTATTTCGGGTTCCCAACCTGCGGCACTCCAGATGTGGCTGAACTACATCTCCCACACTCCCCAGCCACAATACATTGTAGCTGGGGATGATGGGAGTTGTATTTCAGCAACATCCGGAGTATCACAGGTTGGGAACCCCTGAAATAGAAGTTGGGAACCTATTTAATTCCACTAAAAGGTGGCAGGGTTTTGTTTTGTGGGCATTTGTTTGCAGCAGACACAGTTAATGACCACAAGGATTTTCTTTCCATCATGAGTCATCCGGTTGCATCCTGCAGATGTTATTTTATCACTCTTATGTCACACATCCAGGGTTCATGAGCAGAGCTCATCATAAACAGAGCCCATAAAGAGCTTATCTAAAAATCTATAATTTAGCCCAGGGTACCCCAACCCCTTGACTTGACTAGCAAGCCAGGCAGCAGCGATACTGTATTCTACTAAAGACAACCACAGCGCTCTGCGGTCTCCAGGAGTCGACACCGACTCGACGGCACACTTTATCTTTACCCCAACTCCTTAAAAAAATAAATAAATCTGATATTGGGCCAGTTCAGATGATACTTTTAAACACACAATTAGTATATCTGTGGGTTTTTTTTATACCCACTTGGAAAACAAATTCAGACGAAAAGACCAATGTGGGTAGAGTGAATGATCCTGTCCTGGGTTATGTTGTGTTTCCAGTTCAAACTCAAATGGTTGGGAGAGAAACACTTTAGCTATACAGATTTTCAATCTAATCCCATGATAGTGACTACCCCACATTTTAAATTCTACATTGTAAGGGTATTCACATGACCTACTGGGCGGGTAGCCAGACGATAAAACAAAGGTTGCCTGGATTGCGGACCACAACCCCAGACAATCCGCGCTGTGCCAAGCAGTGCAGCTCTCCGGAGGCCAGAACATGTCCCAGCCTCCAGATATCCCACAATGCACCACACAACAGGGTGCATCAGTGAATCCCACAGCAGATGGGCACTCTAGGTGCCCATCTCTGTGTGCACTCAGGTTGCAAGCAGCCCGAGCACACACACACATGATCCGGGTGCTGGGGTTAAGGGTGCGCTCATGCCTTCACCTCAACTAAAGGCTGGACTAAAAAGTGGGGTCAGGAGGGCTGGCAGTGCCAGGATCTGCACAGATCCTGAGGCTGCCTTAGCCTGGGTTAGGCTGCTCGTGGGAACAGCCTTTATATCTAATATATGAATCCTGGGTAGACAATGCATGTTTTTTCAGTTCAGATGATCATTTAAGAACATAAGAACAGCTCTGCTGGATCAGGCCCAAGGCCCATCTAGTCCAGCATCCTGTTTCACACAGTGGCCCACGAGGTGCAACTGGTATTTAGAGGCATCTTGCCTCTGAGGCTGGAGGTGGCCTATAGCCCTCCGACTAGTAGCCATTGGTAGACTTCTCCTCCATGAAGTTACCCAGACTCCTCTTAAAGCCATCCAGGTTGTTGGCTGTCAACACATCTTGTGGGAGAGAATTCCACAAGTTGATTATGCATTGGGTGAAAAAATACTTCTGTTTGCTGGTCCTAAATTTCCTGGCAATCAATTTCCTGGGGATGACCCCTGGTTCTAGTGTTATGTGAGAAGGAGAAGAATTTCTCTCTATCCACTTTCTCCACACCACGCATGATTTTATAGACCTCTTATCACATCTCCCCGCAGTCGTCTTTTTTCTAAACTTAATAGCCTCAGGAGTTGTAGCCTTGCCTCATAAGAAAGGTTCTCTAGGCCCCTGATCATCTTGGTTGCCCTCTTCTGCACCTTTTCCAGTTCTACAATGTCCTTTGTACACGTGTAGAGGGATCTAATCATGTGTTGAAAGTAACGTCTGAACTGGCCCACTGTCATCATTGCATCAGTGTACATGCCGCTTTACAGAGGAAGAAAGGCAAAGGAAATGGGCTTCTGCTCTGAGAAACCTGCAATCCAAATGTTGACAAGTGAAGGAGGCAGCAAAGAGGGGGCCGAAAGGGAGAGGAGGAAGGAGTCTTACGGGGTGAACAACGGCAGTTACATGGACTTCGGCTCCCTTTTTAGGTGGGGGTGAGGACCACAGGGCTATGCCCACGGATAAGGTGAGTCTGGGGAGCTCCCAGGGAGAGAGGTGGCAGCACCGTGAAGTGCTCTGGAAGGAGGCTGCAGGAATCAGGGGCAGCAAGGGAGTTTGGGAAGAGTCAGGTAAAAGACCAGGAGACTTTTGTTAGCAGAGGGTGGTGGACCTGGAGGAACAAAGGCCACGGGCAGGGACATCGCAAGACCTCGCTTGGAACAGAATGTCCAGTTCTAGGTCCCACATTTTAAGGAGGGCATTGGTGAACTGAAACTGGTTTCAAAGGCAGGCAACCAAGATGGCGAGGGCCTGGAAACCAAGTCTTATGAGGAACCACGGAAGGTGCTGGGTGCGTTTAGCCTGGGAAAGAGAAGGCAAGTTACCATAGCCCAATATCTGAAGGGCTGTCACACAGGAGGAAGAGCAGACTGCTCCTGGAGCAGTTCCAAGGCAGCCGGTTCAGGCAAGGCAACAGGAGGAACACCCCTGACTCTAAGAGCGATTGGACAGTGGAACACTTTGCCTCGCGAGGCTTTGCTGGGCTCTCCTCCTTCTCTAGAGGTTCCCAAACAGGACAGCCATCTGCCAGGGAGGTTGCAGAGGGTTCTTGCCGCTGAGCCACATGTTGGACTGGAGGATTTTCAAGGTCCCTTCCAACTCTGAAATTCTATGATCCTATTAAATAAGGACAGGAAAACAGAGCAGAGCAGAGGGACACCCAGCCTCGGTTAGGCTGAGTGTGAGAACTTCTGGGATCGGGCCCGATCCTGATGGGCCAGAGCTGCCTAGCCCAGCTTTTTAGCTTGGCTGTTACCTGAGGTTAAGGGAGCGCTCTCTTAACCCGGGCTACCAAACCCGGGTTAATGGTAGCCCGGGGCTATGGTTAATGGTAGTCCATAGTCTTCTAGGGCTATGTTTAGCCCCAGCAGACACAGAGACAGGAACCTAGAGCGCCCATTTCTTGGGGGAATCCCCCAATGCATTGCATGTGTTGCAGCCCCGGAGGTCGGGACGTGTCATCCTGGCCACCGGAGCTGCGCACTGCAGGCACACAGTGCTACTCATTTGGGAGGGTGGTCTACACTCATAGGCATAAGCCATGGCTCATCTGGGAGGAAGGTAAGCTTAACCAGCCTCCCCCGCCTACCTGCCCACCTCCCCACCCACCCGTTTGTGTGAACGACCTCATTATCTTTGGACCTACCTGGGTTCCAACTAACAAAAAGGGTACATTTGGTGCATATTCTTTCAGCTCTGGTACCCATTCCTCCTTGACATTCTGAAAGGAAGCTGGATTCACCACAGAGAAGCAGATGAGGAAGACGTCAGTCATGGGGTACGATAATGGTCTCAGGCGATCATAATCTTCCTGGGGACAGAAATTAAATATATATATAGAGAGAGAGAGACACAGAGAGAGATGCTCTGCATTAGTTGGTCATACTTTGGCTGCTACAACTTCTGCTCAATATATTTTGGTGATCCCGTGCAGTAATTGCATCCATAAGATTCCGACTCTAACCTGTGCCACATCTCTGGTCCCGAAACTCACCACCACGATGGACTAGCTGTCTGTACCGGACCTAGAAAGGCATGAACTCATAAAGGAAGACGCTGAACCAGCAGAAGGGTGGTGGTGCCCACTGAAGACATCATGTAGCCAACAACAGTCCCACCCCTTCCTGGATCTTCCGGCCAGCCCTGCTCTAGAGCAGGGATTCTCAACGTTGGGTCCCCAGATGTTTTTGGACTTCAACTCCCATAACCCCCAACCGAAGGCCACTGGGGCTAGGGATTATGGGAACTGAAGTCCAATAACATCTGAGGACCCAACGTTAAGAATCCCTGCTCTAGAGAATACACCTGTGGTTACCTCCCCCGCCACCCCCTAAGTGGGAGGGAAACCCTGAGCAGCCAGGTGAGCACTCTGTCTTTGGAGCTGGAGCACAGCCCTTTTGTGGGGGCCTGCAAGAAGCCTTCAGCATCCCTGCACGGAAGGCTTCTTATGTAGCAGGCTGGGCACAGGGTGCGGGGAAGAGATTTTCGAGTCTCTCCTCACAGTGCAAAAGCCCTTTCCACTGGTATAAATATGTTCCTGAGGTTTGCATATGCAGGAACATAAATATCCCCCTCAGGTCCATATGCGTACAATTGTTAAGGTCTTTTTGTGGTGGGTGGAGGGAGATGCAAACATTACTCCCTCCTCCACAGCCTGTCCCCTGTGAAAGAAGCCTTTAGCGCAGGGATGCTGAGGTCGCATTGCAGATTACAGTCACTGGAGGACTGCACAGCAGGGTCAGCCCAACCACTAGGCAGAACTAGGTGGTGACCTTGGACACCAATTCTTTCTGGGGGGGGGGTGATAAACAGTGCCAGAATATACAGCACAGCCAAATTATTCTCTCTTCCCCCTCTTCTATTGCACCCCTGAAGTACTGCACAATGATGCAAGAATGCAACATATAATACCACCCCCTGCTCCCCAGAGGGCCTGCTGCACATCCAGCACAACCAAATATACAGTCTCCTCTGCTCACTGCACCTCTGCCCCCAACAAACAATTGGGCTCATAAGCTGCACTCCCCTCTCTTGAACATGAATGGCCTGCCTCCATATTCATTTCCAAAGAAGAAATGGTCTCAGACTGGATTTCCAAATTAACAGCAGCATCTTTTCATCTCCAAAGTCTTAAGAGTTTTGCCCCCATAATAGCCTGGGGACTCTCCCCCACCGTATCCTCAAACCAGTGCAGGCTAGTCATTTGTGCGGCCTGGTCATTCGACCTGGCGGATGAGCAGCCCGCAAGGCTCAAGTTGAAGCCAGGGCTCCATACGCCTCGGCTGGGAGTGGGAGAGGCCAAACGTCGCCTAGGGTGCCCAAATCCCTAGAGCCAGCCCCGATGTGGAGAATGTCTGTCTTTTCCAAGATCCCACAGGGTCCCCGGCACGGCTGAACAGGGGCCACCCTTGAAGCAGGAAGCTGCACATAAGTGTTGCCTTGTGACCAGTGTTCCCTCAAAGGCGTGCACATGTGCACATGCGCTCACTTTTTTTTTAATGTCCACTCAGTCAATTTTAGATCCTGCTCAGGTTGAATTAGGAAGGTCCCACTCTGAATGCACATGCGCACACACTGCCTTGATACTGCTGCCCAGAACAAAACTCATTCTGCACACAGATGGGGAAAAAAATAAAAAATAGAGAGAACACTGCTTGTGACCAGTCCCCAAAGCAGAAGCATCTCCTCCTCTGTCCTCGGCCACTAATATTTCGTAAGACATCATGGGTTACTGACCTCATAACCTTGTGAGTTTCCCCACCCAGCAAGCAGAAGCCAAAGAAGCAGACCGAGGACATGGAAACTTAAATTGCTGCTGTCACAAAATGTGTTTTGCCTTAATGCGGGGAAGAGGAGGAGATGCAAGGGCACTGCTTTCAGGACTGGCCACACGCCTGCCGTAACGTGTGGTTTCGGCCTAATCCCACATCTAAATCCAAGATGCCCCAATGCACCACAATGGCCTTCAATTCTGCCTGCCCCACCGAACAAAGGATGAAGTAAAGCCAGTGGAGGAGAAAAAAGCAATTAAACAGAGCAGAGAATTAGTCCTCTTCTGAAGAAAGGCTTAATCATCTGGGACCTTTTTAAAGGATTTTGTTCTGTTTGTACAAAATAAAAAAAGAAGATAGTTGAGAAACACAGAAACATGAAAGATCACAAGTTGCTACAGAAAAAGAAAAAGCCAATTATTCAATTGCTCTTAAAATACCACCATTTGAGATCGCTCAGAGGAAAAGACAAGAAGCAGGTTTCAGACAAACAGAAGTCCACAGAACACAATTGACCTATGAACTTTACTGCTACTGGACAATGTCACCACCACTAGTGGCTTTAAAAATTAATTAGATCAATTCACAGAGGCTACTAGTTATTAACAGCCAAAATGTAACCTTAATGGACAAGAGTCAGCATACATCTGATGTGTGACAAACAAGCCTCAAGGGATATGACAATCCCTGTATCCGTAGGCCTTCACTCTTTCTGTCTTGCTTATTATATCCAGGAAAGCACAATCTTTTCTGGGCGGATGGCACAGAAGAATCTAAAAGTAACCACCCAACTACAAATTAGATGTCTTTCCAGAGTGTGCAATTTGCAGGCTAGTGTAAAACTAAAGACAGATTTTTTAAAAAGAAAAATCAAAGTGATTTGAGAGGGACATCATTCCCCACGATGAGCACATACGTTTCTTTTTGTCCAATTTTTTTACTACAGATGCAGCAGGTTTTGAAACAAGAGGATCAGTCTGTACTGTTACAGTCCAAGACCAGCCAACAAATAATAAAAAATAAAATACAATGCAAATATGGTACAGCAAGAAAAACCACCAATACAATGCCCCAACGCTACAGCAGCCTATACTTTATACACAATGAATTCACAAGCTTGACCAGATGTTTCCCGATCATTCGTGCCATAAGTGCAAAATGTTGAGACTCTGATGGTCATTTCAGCACTGGAGTCAGAGAGAAAGAGCAATGTATAGAAGTCATTTGACCTGCCTGGATAATCTGTCTTTGAAACAATACAAAATTCTGCTAAATCTGTTTACCAGAGGCAAAAGTGGGGTAAACGTACACACCATGAAATGTGGGTTTATTATTACAGTCCAAGACCAGAAAACAGCAACAGACACAGCAATCAACAAAATACGGAGTTATAAGGACTGTTATTTCTTACACACCATGAAGAATGATCCGGCTTTGAAATGACTTTCAACTCTAGAGGGAAAACAACTATTGTCGACACTCCATGTAGTGGAATGGCAGCATTAGGGACCCGACGAGGTTGCTGTATGATCGTGTTTCCAATGGAAGTAGCACGGTGCAGCTGCCTACATGCTGTTTTAAGTCACTGCACAACTGTGCACCATCAAGGCTGCCTTTCACATTGCACAGCAACTCTGGTGGGTCCCTAACTCCTGCATTTCGCAATGTGGAATATCCCTCTAAAGAGTTAACAGGAAGTGAATCCCTGTCTTGACTGACAGGCTGGTGACGTCCAGGATTCGACCAATCAGTTCAACAGGTGTTTGGGACATGAGAGCTGCAGGGGGGAATTCTGGGAACAAGAAAGGAAGTTGTGGCAGAGAGTGTGGACTAGCATGAGGACAGATGCTTCATGGCTGGAGGCTGCAGGATAATTTCTCAGGCTAAGAGATCTGCAGGAGGCTTGATTCTCATCAGGAGTTTGGTGAGCCAAGGAAAAGAGAAGCCAGGACTTTGTTGGCTTCGGGAATCCAGCTGACAGAACAGTTTGTGTAGTCAGACTTTGTGTCAGGAAATTTATTTTTATTTGTGTGTGTGCTTTGCACTTCCTAAATATCTGTTATTTTCAACGAAGTGACTTGACAGCACACTTTACCTTTAACTAAATTTTAAAGTGTGCCCCAGCATCATCGAGGTGCCTTTGAAGTATTCTTGTAACCAACTAATTATTTTGAAAGTGTTTCTAAAAAAGCTAAAAGTCTCAGACAGAACCAGTCTGTAGTAATTGAATAAAAGTTTTTTTTCTCTCTCTGTTCTTTTTACAAGCCTCAGCAGGTTGGCTATTAACCCAGAAGGGGGCGCGATAAGTGGGATTTCTCTGGTGCAGAATATGGCTCAAAGATAGCTTGGCCAAATTAACAATTAAGGATTAACTCCATGTGCAGGCAGACAAATGGGAGAGAGAGGTTTGATTCTTGCCTACTGGCAAGGGGAAGCAAAGTAAAACGGGGATTGCTAGTCACCCCAAACCCTGTTGGGAAAGACTTTCTATAGAGGCGGCTTGGTGGCAGCGAGATTTACCCTACCAGAATTTTTTTCTTTCTTTCTGGGTTTTGGAGAGTTAAAGATTTTTAAGCCAGACAGTCTGCTTCAGCAGAGGAAAGGAATGACTCGGCGCTAGAGTCTTCCCTCATGTTGCAGAACTGGTTTAGACCAGTCAGGGAGATTATCCAGTAACCTGGACTGAGTCAGGAGAGGAATTTTCCATGACCCACAATACGCTACAAAAGGATACTTGTCCTACCCTAGTTTGGGAGCTTGTAATTGTGTGTGAGGGGAAAAGCAAACTCAGTGGAGGAGACATTTCCTCCTACCTCAGTAAAGTGCTGGGTACGAGAGCCGGGTAGGGCATCATCACTTGACCCAGCTCCTCTCTCCCAATCTCTTCCTCCCCCTCCAACCTTACTGTTTCCCTCACACACAATCACAAAATGGGAGTGCACAGCTCCCGAACTAGGGTAGGACACTTGTCCAACAATAATTATGATAATCTGAACTGCCTTTGTCAGCCATTCAATAACCAATGGCCGATATGTTGAGCAGCGTGATGTGGTCAGTGCCAACCCACACTGCTGCGGACTTGCAGTGAAACCTCAGCAATCTGGCCCTTTTGCTCAAGGGAACAAATATTTTGAGTAGTGCACGCGCACTCCGGAAGCACTACTACTATTACTACGAAAATTTATATAGCGCTTTTCAACAAAAGTTCTCAAAGCAGTTTAAATAGACAAACACAAAGAAGATGGTTAAGTGCTAATTATAGCGGAAACATGTCACTGACAATCAAGCAACATGCTCCAATCTAACTTGCACTTCCAGAGTTCAGGCATGCTACTTTTAGTATTTGCACTCTGGTGCAAAAGTGCATGGCCACCAGGGCTTCACTAGGAAAACCCAGCAACACGGATGGGCCTACTGTGAGATCACAGCAGCACATGTGGATCGGCACCATCCACATTACACTGCTCAACATGTCAATCAATAAGACTTTCCTAATATTACTGACTATGGAATTGGTTTTAAATTAATATAATTTATGGCCTCTCTTCAGCTTTGTAACCGCACAGCTTTTGCGACGTTCAACACAACTTCTGCCCTCTGAATAGTGCAGAATCCACCGTTTGCAAAGAATTACTTACTTTAGTTAAGATTAATCATCTGTAGCAAGATCCACAACAGGCAGAACGATTAAATGTATTACTCACATAGTTCAAGACACTGATTACTGGAAAGGTCTAAAACACAGGACCTTAAAAAAATAAAATGTCTAGCAGCCAAAACATACAATGAGAAGAATACCTCACAACAGTACTCCAGCAGAGCACAAGACATACCACATATGCAACACAATGCTGATACACAGGAGTCTCTCTGCCCCACACTTGACCCTACCTGACAATGGGCCAATTTATACACACAGAAGAACCAAGCGATAATGTTTCATCTTGTACTGCTTCCGACGGCAGGGGAAAGTTTGTGTGTTTCGGTGCCATTCGGTGCGGAAAGCTCCATGTATATAGAAAAAGTGTAAGCCACGGAGAAGGAGAGGTTGGGCCCTTCCCACTGATGTACCAAGCTCGTTCACATGATCCTAATTAGGGTAGGAGATGCTAGCCAGGTTTGGGAGCACTGCACACCCCACTTTGCGACCATCTGCGAGTAAAAAGCAAGGCACGAGGGGGAGGAAGTGATTGTGTGCTAAGCAGCAGCTGAGTCAGAGGGCGCCATCGAACCCAGCGGCTCTCCCCAGCCCTTTAACGGGACAGGATGAAAAGCCCTCTGACCTAGTGTTGGGGATGCCCTGATGGGCTGCGGGCCGCCACAAGGGATCAGGCTGATGCCTGAGAGTTTACCTCGCGGCACGAGTGTCGTCGATCCCTCCTGGCCACATAGTCCCCGATGAGGCTGTTTTGCCGAACCAGGGAGCTACTGCCTGGACCTCACAGGGTATCGAGACACCACCGCTCGGAGGCAGCTCTCGCGAGATGTCGGGCCGAAGTCTCGTGAGACGACAGGATCTCGCGAGAGTTACCCCATATGGCAGGGGCTATACAAACCAGGACTGGCCTATGATGAAAAGCCAGTCCAGGAGGAGGGCTGCCGAAAGAAGGAGCCCTGGGAATCCTTAGGAGACCTGGAGGCAGCAGTTCCCTTGGGTAGTCTGTGAAGGTAACAGGCTGCCAAATCAGCGGCACGTCGCTCCCCAGGGGCCATAACCCTGAGGCAGCCTGAAGTCCCGTCCACGGGGGAAGGCAGAGTCTCACACCCAGCTGTGTGAGTCCAACCCACTGCCAGTGGAGGCGCAGGGCGCTTCCGTGCACACTAAGCTGTGCATCAGAGTCGCTGCACCACGACTTCCTTTATTCCCAGTGTCAGCAGTGACACAGCTACTCTGATGCTCTATTAGTGCGCATGGAAGAGCCTGCACCTCGGCTAGCAGTGAGGACGGGCTCTTGGTTGGCTCGCAAGCTGCGCAAACGTCTCTGGCAATTTTGAAAAAACACTCGAAAACCCATCTTTTTGCCCAAGCTTTCTCAGCTTCCTAAATTTTTAGGTTTTGATTTCTGGTTTATTTTTAAAACGTTAAATTGTTTTTAGTTTTGGTATATGTTTTTAACTTGTTTTATGTTATTGTCAACTGCCAAGAGACGAAGGTTTGGGGCAGTGTACACGTTTGATAAATAAAATAAATAAATGTCTCTTTCCCACCTTCAGAAGCTGCGTGGATGGGCTGGTGAGCACTGTTCCCTCTAATAGGAGTTCCCAGATGTTGCTGACTACAACTCCCAGAATCCCCAGCCAAAGGCAACTGCAGTTGGGGATGCTGGGAGTTGTAGTGAGCAACATCTGGGAACTCCTGTTAGAGGGAACAGAGCTGGTGAGTATCGTCTACACAGACTGACAGCAGCTTCTTCAAGGTTAGAGGCAAAAGCCTCAGCCCTATCTGGAGATGCCAGGCAGGGAACTTGGAACCTTCTACATGCAAGCATGCAGGTACTCTTCCCAGAGCAGCCCCATCCCCTAAGGAGAATATCCTACAGTGCTCACACATGTAGTCTCCCATTCAAATGCAAACCAGGACAGACCCTGCTTAGCAAAGGGGGCAAGTCATGCTTGCTACCAGAAGACCAGCTTGCTCCCCGCTGAGCCACTCCTAAAATCTAAATGGCAAGCTTGCAACCATGAGGACCAGCTCTCCTCCCATATTCAAACATGCTAACTTCCCTCTCCAGTCAGTCTCTGAAGTGATACAGCCCAGCGAAAGGTTCTCTTATTGATTCTGCAGCTTGTATAAACCGTGGCAGCAAGAAATGCAACTCTTAAAACAGAGCAAGCCACACGTGCAATTGAACATAGAGCCCTATTCACAAGAAATCCTCCTTGCATTCATAAGGAGATACCTTATACTGAGTCAGAAGAACACTGGTCCAGCTTGCTCAGTATTGTCTATGCAGTGACTGGCAGGAGTGATGCCAGAAGGCAGGATGCCTCTGAGTACCAGTTGCAGGGGAGTAACAGCAGGAAAGAGGGCATGCCCTCAGCTTCTGCCTGTGGGCTTCCCAGTGGCATCTGGTGGGCCACTGTGTGAAACCGGATGCTGGACTAGATGGGCCTTGGGCCTAATCCAGCAGGGCTGTTCTTCAGAGTCTCTCCCAGTCCTACCTGGAGAAGCCAGGGATTGAACCTGCGACCTTCAGCATGCAAAGCAATCAGATTCTCTGCCACAACCTGCTTTTAACTCCAGGCTGCAAAACTTTGGCCTTTCAGCTAGTTTTGGATTATATTATTATTTCTTGTTTACACAGTCAGACAGGTGTTATTGACTGGTTTGTTTTAGCCAGACATCGAGTCCTTCCCAAGGACCTGGGATGGCTAAATTTTATTGTCAATTGTTATAGATATCGTCGCAGAATACAGGCTGTTCCCAGTAAAGCTGCTTTTTGTAATTGGCTGATGGTGATTTCTGTGGCCCCTATGGTGTTGAGGTGCTCTTCAAGGTCTTTTGGAACTGCATCCAGGGCACCAATCACCACTGGGATTATTTTGGTCTTTTTCTGCCACAGCCTTTCAATTTCCATTTGTAGATCTTTGTATTTGGTGATTTTTTTCTATTTCTTTTTCTTCTATTCTGCTATCCCCTGGTATTGCTATGTCGATTATTTTCACTTGTTTTTCTTTCTTCTCGACTACAGTTATATCTGGTGTATTGTGTGGCAGATGTTTGTCTGTTTGTAGTCGGAAGTCCCATAATATTTTTACATCATCATCATTATTATTATTAACAACAT
Source organism: Hemicordylus capensis (assembly GCF_027244095.1). Classification (NCBI taxonomy): domain Eukaryota; kingdom Metazoa; phylum Chordata; class Lepidosauria; order Squamata; family Cordylidae; genus Hemicordylus; species Hemicordylus capensis. The sequence continues at coordinate 429,828,823 of NC_069657.1, read as the reverse complement.
GTTATATCCCGCTCTTCCTCCAAGGAGCCCAGAGCAGTATACTACATACTTAAGTTTCTCCTCACAACAACCCTGTGAAGTAGGTTGGGTTGAAAGAGAAGTGACTGGCCCAGAGTCACCCAGCAGGTATTATGGCTGAATGGGGATTTGAACTTGGGTCTTCCCGGTCCTAGTCCAGCACTCTAACCACTACACCACGCTGGATTATAACTTCCATCATCCCCAGCCACAGTGGCCAATAGTCAGGGATGATGGGAGTCGTCGTCCGACAACAGCTGGAGGGTCAAAGTTATGCAGCCCTGTTCTAAGTAACCACAGAGAGGAGGAACAGGATTACACCCACAGACCCCACTTCTGTTGTGCCTCATCTGGGCACAACTTCTATGGGAGGCTGAACATTCAGGGTGTGACCACAAGGGATGGCGCTGAATACACAGAGGGATTCTCCATGCATGTCAAAACTCTGGACAATCAATGGCCAGTGGGTCTACTCACACTCCCCTCTATACTGAATATGGGAAGGATTTCTTGTGAGCAGGGCATAGACATGTAGGTGTTCCCGCTTCACATATTTCAGTGGATTGGGGCAGGGGTTGGAATATCCTGTGAGAGACAGGAATATGTGCCTATTCTTCCAGAAAGCAAGCTGTATTTACTACGACTATGGACGTTTATATACCACTTTTCAACCAAAGTTCTCAAAGTGGTTTACATAGAAAAGTCAGAGGTGCACCTAGGTAATTTTGGAGCCTAGACCTAAAGGCCTTTGGAGGACACCCCTCTGCTGCAAACTGAGCCTCATCATGTTCAGCTGGGCGAGCACACTACCCGGGACAGACTGAAGAGGATCTGGGGGCCCCTGGGGGCTTTGGAGACCCAGGACTTTGGCCCCAAAGTCTAGGGGTAAGAGCACCTCTGAGAAAAGTAAAGACGACATAAATAAGATGAGCCCCCTGTCCCCAAAGGACTCACAATGTAAAAAGAAACATAAGGCAGATACCAGCAACAGCCACTGGAGGGTGCTGTGCTTGGGCTGGATAGGGCTACTGCTCTCCCCCTACTAAATATAAGGGACTCACTACTTTAAAAAGTGTCTCTTTGCTGAGTTACCAGGGGCAGAATATATATTTCTAAAGCTAAACTAGGTATGTCGGGATAGGCCCACGTGTTTAAACCAAGGCTGCACAACTTCAGCCCTCCTGCAAATGTTGGACTACAACTCCCACCATCCCTCACTATGGCTGAGGATGATAGGAGTTGTAGTCCAAAAACTGCTGGAGGACCAAAAAGGTTTTGTGGCCCCGGTTTAAATCCATAACTACCACAATCACATAAAAAAGGAGGAGGGTAGGGTCCAATTTAACAGCAAAGAGAGTGCACAAATGCATGCAAAAAAGCATCCCCTTTCTTGATGCCAAGAAAACCTGTTTCCTGCCATCTATCTAAATTATGCAAATTGAAAACATTTGCATTAATCTCTCTTCCAATGCATATGTAAGCGTTGTGCATCATTTATCCCAATGTTCCTAATCAGAGGGAGGGGCCATCTTGAGTATTGAATCCCCATTCTGGCTTTTGAGACTTCAGCAGCCATCACTGTGAAGGATATCTTTGCACAGTAAGGACTAGAAACTTGATTTTTAAAGGAGGAGGAGGAAAACTTGAGATGCTCAGAAAGATAAATCTCTCTACCAATACCACATTCAGCGTTTTCTCTGTGCTCCCTCGAAACCATGGCATGCATGCAGCCTACGCAGCAAACTGGGCTTAAATTTTATTCACCCTTCCTCCGTGAATTAGACTCCCGAGAGCCAAGCCAGGTCCCGATTCAGTCCTCATAAAAACCCCAGCTGCAGTTGTGCAAGCACGCATGAAAACACACAAAACCCAACTTTCTTTCTAGCTCGGAGGAGGGAGTGGGTTTCTTGAGGCATGAAAAACATCTGAAGAACTTGAGTGGAATATTCTGAACACACGGAGCGGAAGAGCAGGGAGGCCGGCGCAGTGCAGTCGAAGTGCCCAAAAAATGAAGTCATGTTAAAAGCACACACGTACTCCTTTGGCTGGAAAGCAAACTGGTCTGCTGGCAGCACAGAATCAGAAACTGGAGGACTGGGAGTGGGTGTGTGTGTGAAAGGTCTGGAAAATGAGGATTGGAAACAGCTTTCAAGCGGTCTTTCTGCATGGGCCGGAAAGCACAAGGGAGCACCGGAATGCCAAAGAGGACGGCCTCGTGAAAACAGGGCTTATAGCAGCAAGCTGACCAGGGGACCCTGCAATTATTGTCTTTTGATCAGGTTGTAATGCGCAAAGGAAATATACGCACAAGGTGTGGTGGCAAACTGGGAACAGCCCTGCATCGGGATGCCTTTCTGGTTTAAAAACCTGTCCCACATTAAAATGTTACGGCCTCGTCACAGGAGCTGTTAGACGGAGGCAAGGCTCAGATCTAGGAGCCAAGCAGAGTCCACTAAAATGGACTCTGGAGAGGAGAGCTGGTCTTGTGGTAGCAAGCATGACTTGTCCCCATAGCTAAGCAGGGTCTGCCCTGGTTGCATATGAATGGGAGACTTGATGTGTGAGCACTGGAAGATATTCCCCTCAGGGGATGGAGCCGCTCTGGGAAAAACATCTAGGTTCCAAGTTCCCTCCCTGGCTTCTCCAAGATAGAGCTGAGAGAGATTCCTGCCTGCAACCTTGGAGAAGCCGCTGCCAGTCTGTGAAGACAATACTGAGCTAGATAGACCAATGGTCTGACTCAGTATATGGCAGTTTCCTATGTTCCTAAAATCAGGGCTGGCCTAAGACACTTTGTTGCCCATGGCACAGGACAATATGACACACCACACACACACTCACTCACTCCTCTGTGGGCGGGTGCTCAGCATTCTCAGGCCATGATGCTGAGGCAGCCAAGGCAACATGTGAGCTCTCCGATATTATACCACCAAGTCAGGCAGCCGCCGCCAAAGCATTCCTACTGTATGTCAGTGGCAGGGGGCATAAGCAGGAGCGAGGAGCAAGGAACGGAAAGTGAGCCATATGCCCCAGTGGGGTGCCATGTTCCCTCTAAGGCGTGCACACATGCCTGCGCTCACAAGGTTTTCGATGTCCGCTTAGTTAATTTTAGATCCCGCTCAGGTTGAACCAGGAAGGCCCCATTCTGAATGCACGTCCACACACACTGCCTTGATGCCTCCACCCAGAAAAAAACTCATTCCACATACAGATGAAAAAAATTAGAGAGAACGCTGGTGGAGTGAGGGAGGGCGGTGGCCGTGAGCACTGGCAGCGGATGGTAGCTGCTGGTGGCAGGAGGGGAGCGCTTGGGACACAGGAAGCTGCTTTCTACCGAGTCAGCCCATTGGTCCGCCTAGCTCAGTATTGTCTACACAGACTGGCAGCAGCTTCTACAAGGTTACAGGCAGAAGTCTCAGCCCTGTCTTGGAGATGACAGGGAGGGAACTTGGAACCTTCTGCATGCAAGCATGCAGGTGCTCTTCCCAGAGTGGCCCCATCCCCTAAGGGGAATATCTTACAGAATATCACACATGTAGGCTCCCATTCAAATGCAAACCAGGGCAGGTCCTGCTTAGCACAAGGGGACAATTCATGCTTGCTCCCTGCCAAGCCACTCCTCAGATGGGGTGACCACCTGACCTTGCGCCTCACAGAAGGGCTGCTCCCGGCTAAAAGCTAAACGGCAAGCTTGCAACCATGTTAACTGTTCAGCTATATTTCTATCGCAGCGGCCTGAAGGAACATGATACAGCCACCTTGCTGAAGCTAAGCAGGTGTAGGTTTGGTCAGCACTTGGAGGGGTGACCACATGAGAGCCCCAGATAAGCTACCTTGAGTTCCATGACGGACGTAGTAGCAAGATTTTTCTTGTGTGGCATTACGTGAACGTCTCAGTGTTGCTATATAAGAAACTGGGTTCTGTGCACTGAAATGTCCCTGCCCAGAAAAACAGGGGGTGGGGGTGACAACACCACAACCAGATTTTGCACCAACTTCCTCCTTGTTCCAAGACCCATTAAAGAAGGGACAAACTCCAAGAACGGAGCTGCTGTTGAGAATGTGGGTTGGCACAAAAACCTAGAAGGGGGTGGGTATCTTTTGCGGAGAGAAAATTCTGCTCCCTAGCCTGTTTAGCCTCTCCAACTGGATTGCCTGGTTTTTCTACCCAGACTAAAAGTGAGGTTGGAGGGCACGCACACAACCACCAAGCCCAACCCCCAGTCGTGTGGGTGAGTGGGCCGCTGGGAGCCAGCTCAACCACAGAGCCGGGAAAAAGGAGTGTCCCGGAAGCCGACATTCACCCAGTGCTCCCCATGAGCAGCACACTGCATTGTGGGATCCCTGAAGACCAAGCCGCCCTCTTGCCAGCTTCGGATCACCACCCCATTCACCGCAGCAGCGAATGTGTAGCTGAGCAATGCAGCAAAGCAGGGAAGGAGCTGCAATCATGCAGGGGAACGTAGGCATAATCTTGCCACCCCTCCAGCCTTCTCTAGCCCCAGGGATTTTGGTCATGTGAATGACCTTATTATGTTGTATGAGTGTACAGATGTCTATACCTATGTGTATATTTTGTACATATTTTTGTGTGAATGACTGTACTTGCTTTAATTTTAAAAGGAGCAAGTTTTGCACGGTATAGAAGTATTTTAAATAAATAAACAAATAAACAAACCAACCAACCAACCAAATAAACAAAAGTGAACCTGGGTACAGGTCCCTCAAATATATGGTGCTGAACTAACATAACATGTGAATAAACTACCTGTGTATACAGATCTGTACCTGTGTACCCTGTACACTCAACCGAATGAGTGTTGAATATAACATATGAATGTGCCTTGTGTTTTCTACTTATATAGGGTACAGTTGTTGGGGGCAGTGTTTAATATCTAGAGAGAAATGGACAGGAATGTGGGCTTGTGGAGAAGTAGTGTCATCCGTCCTAAAGGCTGTTCTCCTTAATTCTGTTCAGGAAGGGCAGACTGTACTTCCTCAGTAAAGGAAAGCGGAAAGCATGTCCTGCATCATGTGGAGGACAAGGCGGTGGCGGTAGCAGGGACATCTCTGTGCACCTGAGGCAGGGACCAAACGCCGCTCACCTTCATGTGCAATCTCCTGCCCCCCCCCCTTTTTAAAGCTTGGGGCAGGAAGACATCTTGCCACCTCACTTGTACTCCAATAACCTGCTGCCTGAGGCAACTGGATCACTTTGTCTCATAGAAGAGTTGCCCCTAGGCAGTCGGACACCGTATTCAAACTAGTCCTCTAACCTTTTTCCGTGCTGTAGCATACTCACACACACAACTATATGAAGGAAACCAGCAATGTGAATCAGCTCAAAAACGGCTTCAGGTGGAGAAAAAGCAAGAGATTCAACTGGTAAATGGAAGGGACAGGCCATAGCAACAACCTCCTTTGGCTTTCTTTCAAGAACATCAGAACAGCCCTCCTGGATCAGGCCCAAGGTCTATCTAGTCCAGCATCCTGTTTCACACAGTGGTCCACCAGATGCCGCTGGAAGCCTACAGGCAGGAGTTGAGGGCATGCCCTCTCTCCTGCTGTTGCTCCCCTGCAACTGGTATTGAGAGGTAATGTGCATCTGAAGCTGGAGGTGGCCCAAAGCCTCCAGACTAGTAGCCATTGATAGACCTGTCTTCCATGAATTTCTCTAAGTCCCTTTTAAAGCCATCCAAGCTAGTAGGGAAATCACCACATCCCATGGCAGAGAATTCCATAGATTAATTATGTGCTGTGTGGAAAAGCACTTCTTTATGTTGGTCCTAAATTTCCCGGCCTTCGGTTTCATGGGATGACCCTCTGGCTCTAGTGTTGTGAGAGAGGGAGAAAAAAATTTCTCTCTGTCAACGCTCTACTCCACACATAATTTTATGTGCCTCTATCATGTCTCCCTGCAGTTGCCTCTTTTCCAAACTAAAAAGCCCCAGATGCTGTAGCCTTGCCTCATAAGGAAGGTTCTCCAAGCCCCTGATCATCTTGGTTGCCCTCTTCTGCATCTTTTCCAGCTCTTAAGATACGGTGACCAAAACTGTGATCAAAACTATGGAGGAGAGGTCTATCATTGGCTACTAGTCGGAGGGCTACAGGCCACCTCCAGCCTCAAAGGCAGGATGCCTCTGAGTTCCAGTTGCAGGGGAGTAACAGCAGGAGAGAGAGAGCATGCCCTCAGCTCCTGCCTGTGGCTTCCAGCAGCATCTGGTGGGCCACTGTGCAAAACAGGATGCTGGACTAGATGGGCCTTGGGCCTGATCCAGCAGGGCTGTTCTTATGTTCTTAACTGTACACAGTACTCCAAATGTGGCCACACCACAGTTTTGTATAAGGGCATGATAATACTAGCATTTTGATTTTCAGTCCCCTTCCTGATTATCCCTAGCATGGAATCTGCATTTTTCACAGCTGCAGAGCACTGTGTCTACAATTTCAACAAGCTGTCTACCATGACCCCAAGATCTCTCCCCTGGTCAGTCACTGACAGCTCAGACCTCATCAGTGTATATGTGAAGTTGGGTTTTTTTGCCCCAATATGCAATTTATCTAACTAGCATGCCCCCCACCAAAAAAATATGCAATTTATCTAACTAGCATGTGCCAATGAAGTCAAGTTGAACATCTCACTAGCCAAAACCACACAAGAAGAAAGAAAGTCCTTCAGATCTGAAGCTTTAGAAGGAGAGGAACTCTACTAGAGCAGGAAAGCAACGGGGAAGCTGAGCAGGCTTAGAGCTGGAGTTTAACTAGTTTGGCACTTATGTAACTTTCCTGTGCCCATGTATACTCTGCACTTCCTAACAATGGAGAAACTAGCTGAACCCCTAAACTAGCCCAACAATGGAGTAGTAAGTGCCTTCATGGCATCCACATTGGGTGGGGGGAGATGTCAGTATACAGATTGTTTTCTTCAGTCTACATTTGCCTTTGCCTTTTAATTAAAGTAGATATGCCCAGAAGTGTTTAATGTGTGTATTTTTACAGGTCCCCTTGAAACTTCAAATGTTAGCTTGGGCAAAACATACACTGTGCCATAGAAGGCATAGTGAGACAACCTTACAGCCACTAGGTAGACTGTACAAAATATTTTTTTAAAAAAATCAATATTTTATCTGTATATCTCAGAGAAGGGCATCACCACCCACTGAGAGTTGGGAAATAAAGCTTGGCCAATAACTCAGTGACTCATTCATTTGGCCAAGAACGGTACTTCTTGTGTTGTAGTAAGACACAGTGAATAAAGTCATTTCTAGTTTCCAAACTGTATTAGAACGCCCATCACCAGGCTGACATGGAGGAAAAGCAGGCGTACATGGAGGAGAGCCAGCATGGTGTAGTGGTTAGAGTGCCGGACTAGGACCAAGGAGACCCGAGTTCAAATCCCCATTCAGCCATGATACTTGACTCTGGGCCAGTCACTTCTCTCTCAGCCTAACCTACTTCACAGGGTTGTTGTGAGGAGCAACTTAAGTACGTAGAACACCGCTCTGGGCTCCTTGGAGGGAGAGCAGGATATAAATGTAATAAATAAATTAAAATAAAATAAATATATCATCTTGGTGTGAACAGAGACAATGACTGTTTAAGAGAAGAACATCCACACTGGTTCCATGTGACTCCACAGCCTAAATACAGAGGGGCACCGTGGCTATTCAGAATTGAATCCTCACTGTAGTGATGCTTCTCTCATTGGGAATGATGGGGAAATCATCACTACAGGGATGATACAGTTCTTTGCATCCATGGAGCCTCTCTGCATTTGCTAGCAGGGTGGACAGGCTTTGGAGTTGTACAGAACCAATGTCTGTTGGACCGATGAGGTTCTGTGCAGAATGTAAGCGGTTGCCAGCAACATGCTATCTCCTTTTCAGTCTGTTTAAGAGACATGCTGCATTCAGACACAGTGGGAGTCCTTCCTGACTACCCCTTTCCTTTCTTCCTTTGGCCCAGGGGAAATCCTGCTGCAGGCAGGTGTTTAGAGCCTTGCCAGGGAGCTGTATATAAACTATTATATTCCCAACACTTGCAGGAGCCTGAAACCTGTAACCAAGGTTTCCATTGTGGTCTTACAATTTCATTTGGAATCAGATATTGTGGCTATCAGCCAGAATGAGTTACTCCTGAGTAGTCCTATTGAAATTATATAGTCCTTTACATTACTCCCTGAGCAATATTATTCAGTAAGTTAGTCTGGATGTCAGCCAATTATAATAAAGATAATGGGCAGGATCCAGACTAATTAGTCATGACTAAGCACCACTGAAATGAATGAGCCAAGTTAGTCGTGACTAACTTAAGTTCCATGAATTTGAGTGGGACTTAGACATTTTATTTGTTTGTTTGTTTTTATTTTTACGCTTATATCCCATTCTTCCTCAAGGAGCCCAGAGTGATGTATACATGGGTATGTTTATCCTCACAACCCTGTGAGGTAGGTTAGGCCGAGAGAGAAGTGACTGGTCCAGAGCGATACAGTGAGTTTCATGGCTGAAGGGGGATTTGAACTCGGGTCCCTCTGGTCCTAGTACAACACTAACCACCACACCACACTTGCTCTCCTACTTAGTATGGATCCTGCCCCATAAATTCTCTCTCTCTCTCTCTCTCTTTCTCTCTCTCTCTCTCTCACACACACACTTCAAATCTGCATGCTTCCCCTGAGATGGGGTGTATCAGTCCAAAACTTGCAGCCAGCTCACACATCCAAGTCTTTCTAGAAAACCTTAATGACAATAATCTTAGCTCAGTTCCTGATGAAACCACAGACTTCCATAAAAATGCTACGTAAATGTAACATTTAACATAAAATGTTACTTAAGGCCTTGATGTGCCAAACCTAAGCTGTGGAACACAATTCTCAACCTTTCTAGAAAGTCACACATTAGGTGCTTTGGTTTTAACAAAGAGTTCTGTCCTCATTTGGAGAGCCTTGTTTTCTTTTCAGTTTGAAATCATTAGATGGACTGGGTCTCACCATCAGTGAGAGCTGGTTCCTAGCGGTGAGCGGGAAGAGCGGGCTAAGCCCACTCTCCCTGCTCATGAGTGGGCAGGGAGCCCTGGGTGGCCGGATCGGCCGCCCACATGATGGCCGGCCCCAAGACAGAGCCGGCGGGGGAGTGGGGGGAGCAGGGGCCATGCGGTCCCTGGAAGCCCCAGTATGCCCTGCGCGAGCGCGCAGGGCATACTGGGGAGACCCCCAAGCCGGGAGGCTGCTTTTAAGCCTCCCGGCCGGGGGTCTAATCACAAGTAGCCGCAGCTTGGAGCTGCGCCGCGGCTACTCACGAGCAGATAGTCCACAAACCCAGGCTAAGGGGCGGGCTACAGGAGCGGGTTAGCCGCTCCAGAACCACCGGGCTCGGCTGCAAGCCTGGTGGTTCTGACGATCACAAAAATCGGGCTAGGATTTTCCTAGCCCGGTTTTTGTGATCGTAAGAATAGCCCCGATGTGTTTTTCAAACTGACTGGGGGGTGAAACCAGATATTGATAGGGGCTTAGTGTGGGAAACAAGCTGGTTGAAGTAGAAGTTTGTCATTGATTACTGCCTAAAGCACGATCCCCAGATATTGGGTCCCCAGATATTGTTGGACTACAAATCCCATCATTCCAAGCAACAACGGCCATAGTGACGGGTGATGATGGGAGTTCCAGTCCAGTTAGAACATAGGACATATAGGAACACAGGACATAGGAAGCTGTGATATACTGAATCAGACCATTGGTCTATCTACAGTGAGGGAAATAAGTATTTGATCCCCTGCTGATTTTGTCCGTTTGCCCTCTGACACAGAAATGACCAGGCTATAATTGGAATGGTAGGTTTATTGTAGCTGTGAGAGACAGAACAACAACAAACAAACCCTCAAAAGCCCAGTGCCCAAAAGTCAGCGATGGATTTGCATTGTAGTGAGGGAAATAAGTATTCGATCCCTTCACAAAAGATGTCTTAGTACTTGGTGGCAAAACCCTTGTTGGCAATCACAGAGGCCAGACGTTTCTTGTAGTTGGCCACCAGGTTTGCACACAACCCAGGAGGGTTGTTGTCCCACTCCTCTTTGCAGATCCTCTCCAAGTCAGAAAGGTTTTGAGGCTGATGTTTGGCAACCCGAACCTTCAGCTCCCTCCACAGATTTTCTATGGGATTAAGGTCTGGAGACTGGCTGGGCCACTCCAGGACCTTCATGTGCATCTTCTTGAGCCGCTCCTTTGTTGCCTTGGCTGTGTGTTTTGGGTCATTGTCATGCTGGAATACCCATCCACGACCCATTCTCAATTGCCTGGCTGAGGGAAGGAGGTGCTCACCCAAGATCTGACAGTACATGGTCCCGTCCATTGTCCCTTTGATGCGGTGAAGGTGTCCTGTCCCCTTAGCAGAAAAACACCCCCAAAGCATAATGTGTCCACCTCCATGTTTGATGGTGGGGATGGTGTTCTTGGGCTCATAGGCAGCATTCCTCCTCCTCCACACACGGCGAGTTGAGTTGATGCCAAAGAGCTCGATTTTGGTCTCATCTGACCACAACACTTTCGCCCAGTTCTCCTCTGGATCATTCAGATGTGCATTGGCAAACTGCAGACGGGCCTGTACATGTGCTGCCTTGAGCAGGGGGACCTTGCGGGCACTGCAAGATTTCAGTCCTTCATGGCGTAGTGTGTTACCAATTGTTTTCTTGGTGACTATGGTTCCAGCTGCCCTGAGATCATTGACAAGTTCCCCCCGTGTAGTTCTGGGCTGCTTTGTCACCGTTCTCATGATCATTGCAACTCCACGAGGTGAGATCTTGCATGCAGCCCCAGACCGAGGGAGATTGACAGTTATTTTGTGTTTCTTCCATTTGCGAGTTATCGTGCCAACTGTAGTCACCTTCTCACCAAGCTGCTTGGTGATAGTCTTGTAGCCCAGTCCAGCCTTGTGCAGGTCTACAACCTTGTCCCTGACATCCTTCGACAGCTCTTTGGTCTTGGGCATGGTGGTGAGTTTGGAAGCTGAGTGATTGCCTGCTTCTATGGACAGGTGTCTTTTATACAGGTACTGTAACAAGCTGGGATTAGGAGCACTCCCTTACAGAGGGTGTTCCTCATCTCAGCTCGTTACCTGCATATAGTGAAAAGACACCTGGGAGCCTGAAATCTTGCTGGTTGATAGGGGATCGAATACTTATTTCCCTCACTACAATGCAAATCCATCGCTGACTTTTGGGCACTGGGCTTTTGAGGGTTTGTTTGTTGTTATTCTGTCTCTCACAGCTACAATAAACCTACCATTCCAATTATAGCCTGGTCATTTCTGTGTCAGAGGGCAAACGGACAAAATCAGCAGGGGATCAAATACTTATTTCCCTCACTGTAGCTCAGTATTGTCTACACCAGGGCTGCTCAACTTCGGCCCTCCTGCAGATGTTGACCTACAGCTCCCATAATCCCTGGCTACTGGCCACTGTGGCTGGGGACTGTGGGAGTTGTAGTCCAAAAACAGCTGAGGGGCCTAAGTTGAGCAGGCCTGGTCTACACAGACTGGCAGCAGCCTCTCCAAGGTTGCAGGCAGGAGTCTCTCTCAGCCCTATCTTGCAGATGCCAGGGAGGGAGCTTGGAACCTTCTGCTCTTCCCAAAGCAGCTCCATCCTCTGAGGGGAATATCTTACAGTGCTCACATGTGGTCTCCCATCCAAATGCAACCAGGGCGGACCTTGCTTAGCTAATGAGACAAGTCATGCTTGCTACCACAAGACTAGTTCTCCTCTCCTGGTTCTGAATTACCTAGTCTTATTTCCAAAGTGGAATTGATTCATTAGAAGCTTCCATTATTCTCCCCTCAGCCCACTATATTAAATGCACAAAGTTAGTCCGGAAGACTCTGCATGGAACTTTGCTGCAGCTTCCAGTTAAACCTGGGGCGGCTTTGGACTCTCTGAATGTCTCAAGCATTCTTTCTTTAGTTCCTGAAGCAGTAGAGGAGGGTGTGCTTGGCAGGAAGTGGCAGTTAAGAGGCAAAGGAGGTCAGGAGAAGAGGAGAAACTCTTACGGAGCAATGGCCATGTGGATGCCAGGGGGTAGGCAAAGGGAAGGCAGATGAAGTTGTCGCTTGAGGCAACCATGTCACCTTGCATCATGGAAGGACCACCCTTGCAGTTATACCAGAATTCAGGAGGAGTGGAACGCATGTCAGAGCACCCCCATGGAGCTATAAAAGAATGGAATGAGGGAAGTCTACTCATCCCTAGGAACATGAGTATCCCCAGATAGTGAGGCTGTTCTCACGCACAGCCTAACCCAGGCTAGGGTCAGGCTGCACGTGAAAACTGCCGGGATCAGGCCTAGCCGTGCTTCTTAGCCCAGCTGTTAGCTGAAGTTAAGGGAGCGAGTGCTCCCTCAACCCTGGCTATGGGGGTTGTGCGCGAGCTGGGCTACTACTAGCCCAGCCGCAAGAAAAGGGGGGAACCTGAGCGCGCATCACTTTGGGGAAAACCCCAATGCATCTCACATGCCACGCAGTGCATTGTGTGATTCATGGACAGCAAATCCCAGCCTCTATTGACCAGCGCAGCCAGGAGCAGCGTGGAGATTCAGCTGCATTGCTCTTGGAGTCGGCAGTGCTGGTCTTGCGGGCGCACAGCTAGTGCACTGCCCAGTCTGTGAGCGGCTGTCTGGGCAAAGGTAGGTTGAACCCTGCCTTCCTCCTGCCCGCTCAACCGCGTGCACACTCGGGTGTGTAAACAGCCCCTTTATCAAGTGCTCCTCAAAGAGGTCGATCCAAGGGTAACTTATTATTTTATTATTAAAACAGGGGTATAAATATTTTAGATAAATGTGGGGCATAAATGTGGTGGCCTCCCAGCTCCAGACAGTCTTGGAAGAAACGGGTTATCTAGACCCGTTTCAAACTGGCTTCCGGACTGGCTATGGGGTAGAGACTGCCTTGGTCGGCCTGATGGATGATCTCCAACTGGGAATTGACAGAGGAAGTGTGACTCTTTTAGTCCTTCTGGACACCTCGGCGGCTTTCGATACTATCGACCATAGTATCCTTCTGGAGCATCTGAGGGGGTTGGGGGTAGGAGGCACTGCTCTGCAGTGGTTCCGCTCCTACCTCTCGGGCAGGTTCCAGATCGTGTCCCTTGGAGACTGTTGTTCTTCAAAATCTGAACTTTTGTATGGTGTCACTTAGGACTCCGTATTGTCTCTGATGTTGTTTAACATCTACATGAAATCACTGGGAGAGATCATCAGGAGATTTGGTGCAGGGTGTTTTCAGTATGCTGATGACACCCAAATCTATTTCTCCATGTCAGCATCATCGGGAGAGGGCATAACCTCCCTAAATGCCTGTCTGGAGTCGGTAATGGGCTGGATGAGGGATAACAAACTGAGACTGAATCCAGGTAAGATGGAGGTACTCATTGTGTGGGGTCAAAACTCGAGAGACGATTTTGTTCTGCCTATTCTGGATGGGGTCACACTTCCCCAGAAGGAACAGGTACGCAATCTAGGGGTGCTTTTGGATCCAAGTCTCTCCCTGGTGTCCCAGGTTGAGGCAGTGGCCAGAAGTGCCTTCTATCAGCTTCGGCTGATACACCAGCTGCATCCGTTTCTTGAGACAGATGTCCTCAAAATAGTGGTACATCTGCTGGTAACCTCCAGACTGGATTACTGCAATGCACTCTATGTGGGGCTGCCCTTGTACGTAGTCCGGAAACTACAGTTGGTCCAGAATGTGGCAGCCAGGCTGGTCTCTGGGTCATTTAGGAGAGACCATATTACTCCCGTATTGAAGGAGTTACACGGGCTGCAGATATGTTTCCGGGCAAAATACAAGGTGCTGTTCATAACCTACAAAGCCCTAAACAGCTTGGGCCCTGGGTATTTAAGAGAACATCTTCTTCGTCATGAACCCCACCGCCCATTGAGATCATCAGAAGAGGTCCGTCTGCTTCTGCCACCAGCTCGTCTGGCAGCTACTCAGGGACGGGCCTTCTCCGTGGCTGCCCCGAGGCTTTGAAATGCGCTCCCCAGTGAAATAAGAGCCTCCCAATCTTTGACAATTTTTAAAAAGTCTTTAAACACACATCTGTTCAACCAGGCTTTTAACTGATATTGTTTTAATTGTTTTAATGTTATTTTTAGAATATTGTTTTTTAAAATTGTTTTTTAATTGCTGTGTTTTAAATTTTGATTTGTTTTGTTTTTAACTAACATTTTATCTTGGTTTTTATCTGGTTGTGAACCACTCAGAGACGTAAGTTTTGGGCGGTATAAAAATATGTTAAATTAAATAATAATAATAATAATAATAATAATAATAAATTTGGAGATGTTTAAGGGATGTTGGTGGCTTTGAACTGACTGCTTTTGATGCTACTGTTATTTAATGCTACTGTTGAATAATAAAATTTATTATTATTATTTATTTACAGAGAGGGCAAGAAATCAGGATTCTGTCCCATCCATGAAAATTACTAGTTACAGCACTGCTCTTATCCCTCACCAATACACAGAGGCAGCAGAAAGAGTTTTTTTCTGTTTGCTTCATCTCTCTTGAATGTATCTCTTTTGTCAAGAAGATGGGGTTTGTTTGTTTTTTGGGGTGTTTTTTTTTTTTAAGACTCTACAAGTCAGGGCAGGGAAATCTAGTTCAGATCACAAAAAGATTGCACACTCTGGAGAAACAACTCTGGGTTTTGTACGTTACATTGCTAACCATCTGTTGCTCCTCACAGCTTATGGCAAGGAATCGTAAGGGAAGGCTCTTAATCAGAACCATCTGTTTTTAGAAGGGGACCCAAAAATAGATATCGGTCAGAGCTGCCGAAGAAAGCCAACCTTCATGTGCTGAAGGGTAGCCATTAGCACAGCTAAAAAGGGTATCTGGAAAGAGCATATATATACTCGAAGTTGGCTGCTTGAGAAGGGGAGAGTCCCAGTTACGGATCCACATTATAATCTCTTTCCACAGCGTTGCTCGCTAATGAGAGCCTGCAAATCCTTATTCAGGATGAATCACCCACTCTTCTCTTTTTATCATTTTCTGGAGCTTGACTTCCAAAGTTATCTTTTTAAGGTGCTAAGGAAAGGTCATGCCACGGATTGTTTTCTTCTCTTTTGGCGATGAACCCATAATCTTGTGCACTGGATACAGGATTGGAATAATCTCTTTAAAGCTGTTTCAAAAACGTATAGCCCAAGGCTAATCACAGGCTTAAACAAAGAGGGAATGAGAAAGAGAAAGTCAGGATCAGGGCTGTGTATACTCCAAACTAACACTCCCTCTCAAAATTCTATGCCAACGTTACACAAATTCTGCAAGAAGAAAAACTGGATTCTGCAACCAATGTAAGTTATGCAAATTGGGGCACATTTATTTTGTTACTTTTAAACTATTTTGCATGGTGTACACTGTTTCTGAGGGGCACAGAGCTAGGAAGCCCACTGAATTCCTGTCCTGTGACCACTGCATGAAAGCTCAATTCAGAACCACACTAAACTATGGCTGGTACTAACCATGCTTTAGAATCTGAAGATGGTTGGTGTTTCCCAACGGCAGTCCGTGGTTCAGAGTAGCTAGACTGCTTTTCGATTTTGCCCTCTTAGCATCAGGAGTTTGCAAGACCACTCTATAAGGCAGCAGTCTCTGGAGGAGGAGTGATCGCCATGGTCATGGATTGACAGCTCAGCCATCACTACAAACCACTAGTAATAAATACAATCTTTACTTTGCAAACTCAGTGCAAACTGTGGTTTTCGATTCTGGTTGGGCAGCTGATTAGAAGCCCTTTTCTAACTGGAATATTGCATTAAGCCAACATTAAGCATTCTTAACCATGCTTTAGCATGAAGTCTGACCTGA
Source organism: Hemicordylus capensis (assembly GCF_027244095.1). Lineage (NCBI taxonomy): Eukaryota > Metazoa > Chordata > Lepidosauria > Squamata > Cordylidae > Hemicordylus > Hemicordylus capensis. Next base: position 429,812,951 of record NC_069657.1, on the reverse strand, counting down.
AAAATATCAGGGAACCCGCACAATTATTCACCAATTGCTCTGGTTCCCACAGTTACGCAGGAATAGCCCACATGTGCTCAACAAACCACAAGGCAGGGTTGGCCAACCTGATGTTCTTCAGCTGTTGGACTACGACTCCCATCATCAGCAACAACTGGATGATGGGAATTGTAGTCCAACAGATGGTTGGCCACCCCTGTTATCAGGGCTGGAGGTTTTTTCTTTCTCTCTCTTAAAAAAGAAAGAAAAGCAAACAACATTTCTTAGGAAGCTGAATGCCACAGCCAACAGCACTATTTTGTGGCTTTTCAACAAGAGCTCTGCTCCAAATACTACTATCCTTTTGGAAAATTAAAATTGTCAAAGGTAAGGAGCAGGGCCTTCTCTCTGCCTCCAATTTCTGGAAATGACTTCCTGCAAAAGGTTTGCCAAACTGGGGAGATGGGCAGATCTCCACCAAATGATAGGGCAAACAGTGACAGTAACAGGCCACAAGCAGGGTGGATAAAAATCAATGATTTTAAAAAAAAAATTGAAAAAATCAGATTTTTTTGATTTAAATCGGATTTTTTTGATTTAAATCAGATTTTTTTAAATAAAATGCTTTTTGAGGAAAATATATTACCATCCAAAGGTTATTCCATCATGAAATAAAGATTAGTTTTTTAATTATGTAGAATAAGGCTGTATATGTTTAATTTTTTTGGTAAATAAATTCCATTAATCCATTCACAATGTCATGCTCTTCCAGAGGTTTTTGTAAGATTATTGGGCAGTTTCTCTGCCTACAAGATATTATCACAGATGCTTGGTTTACTTTTGCAGTTCTCAAAACTGAATTTGACTCAGCAGAGATCACATGCCTCTTCTTCACAGCAAAAATGTTATGACATGAACAGAGTTGAGAAAAAGACCTTAATCCTATTGTTCTACAAACCTATGAATACAGAATCAACCCCTTCAGTGCTAAGTTTCAAGAAATTCAGTGAAATAGAATAGAAACAATATTTTTCTGATTGTTTGGAGTGGAATAGATCTGCACAAGAAGAAAGTGAAAGTAAGTGTGAGGAGGGAGGGGCAAGCAGACAAACAGTACAAAATGAAAGTGAAACTTTCTGAGCACAATACTGCATAGCCACAGACAGACAAGTCTTTGGATCTTTTTGTGTGTATGACCTGAGGTTTATCACATTCTTTCCTTGGAGGAAAAAACCTATAATGGCAGCAGGCCATAAAAGAGACCCAGTTTGGCAATATTTTAATGAAGTTCCTTTACCTATCGGTAAGGCAGGCATGCGTGCAAAATGCAAACACTGCAACAAAGAAATGCAAGGCCTGGTGGCCCGAATGAGGCAACATCATGAGAAGTGCTGTGATGAAGATGACCAAAGAAACACATTTGAACAGGCAGGATCTTCAGGTTGGTAAACATTTTTATGGAATCATATAATATTTCTAAAGACTGCCTTGAACTGTCATGTTTGAGCAAAATTATATTTCTTATTATTACTGCATGTTACTGTCATTTGGTACAGTTATGAAGAAAAGCAAATATTCCTTTTGGGGCAGTGCTGTGTACAATAAGCAGAAATTGTATAAACAATAAAATAACAGCATTGACTTTTTTGTTTAGGGGAATTTGTGGATTCTGGAAACTATCCACCTTCAAGATCACCATCCTCCTGTTCTACAGTTTCAGAGTTATCCATCCAGGATAGTGCTTCATTAGCATCATCATCAGACACCCACAGCCACATATCACTATCACCTAAAAGAAAGAAAAAATCCTTCCCTCCTGGAACCACCATAGATAAGTTTGTGATAAAAACTAGCAGATTAGAAAAAGAGTTAATTGATGAAAAAATTGCCCAGTTTGTTTATGCAACGAACTCTTCTTTCCATCTGACTGAGAACCCACATTTCATTAATATGGTTCAGTCACTGAGACCAGGATACAGTCCACCCAGCAGAGCAGATGTTGCAGGGAAACTGCTGGATAAAGTGTAGGACAGAGAAATGGAGCAATGTGCAACAGCTCTGGAGGGTAGAATTGTTAACCTAAGTATTGATGGGTGGAGTAATGTCCACAATGATCCTATTGTATGTGCTTGTATAACAACAGAAGAAGGGAAAGTCTTCCTTGCACAAACAATTGATACGTCAGGAAATGCACACACAGCAGAATACTTACAAGAAGTGGCAGTAAAAGCTATAATAACATGTGAACAAAAATTCAAATGTCTAGTATGCAGTTTGGTCACAGACAATGCTGCAAATGTATCCAAGATGAGAAGAAATTTAGAAGAGCAGGAAGGGAATACAAAGCTAATAACATATGGTTGCAGTGCTCATTTGCTGCACCTCTTAGCCAAAGACTTAAGTGTTCCAGAAATAAAGACTAATGTTGTTGAAATTGCTAAATACTTCCGTAACAATCACTTTGCTGCAGCAGCTCTGAAAAGGATGGGTGGAACCAAGCTAATGCTCCCACAAGATGTTAGATGGAACTCTGTGGTGGACTGTTTTGAGCAGTATATCAAGAACTGGCCTATTCTGATGACAGTTTGTGAACAAAATCGAGATAAAATAGATGGCACTGTCACGGCCAAAATCCTCAACATTGGGCTTAAGAGAAATGTTGAACATATGCTGAGCATCCTGAAACCCATCTCTGAATCTTTAAACAAAATACAGAAAAATAGCTGTTTTATTGCTGATGCTGTTGAAATTTGGAAGGAACTGAGTGAACACTTAAAAACAGAACTACACATGGACAGAATTAAATTACAAGCATTAAAAAAACGAATGGGACAAGTACTGTCTCCAGCTCATTTTTTGGCAAATATTGTCAATATCCAGTACCAGGGTCAAAACTTAAGTGCTGAGGAAGAGGAGTTAGCTATGACATGGGTATCCAGCAATCATTCATCTGTAATGCCAACTATAATAAACTTCAAAGCTAAGGGGGAACCATTCAAGAAATATATGTTTGCTGAAGATATTTTAAAGAAAGTCACACCAGTGAACTGGTGGAAGTCACTTAAGCACTTGGATTTAGAGACTGTTCAAGTAATGATTTCACTTTTAACAGCAGTAGCTTCTTCTGCAGGCGTTGAAAGAATATTCTCTTCCTTTGGACTCATTCATTCTAAATTGAGAAATCGTTTGGGACCCGATAAAGCAGGAAAGCTTGTTTTTCTTTTCCAGATTATGAACAAAGAAGAAGATGAAGATGACGAGTGAGCTACAGAGGACAGTATTTAAGTTTTTCATGTGTAGGCTGGGCTGACAGTCTAAGTTTCTTAAAATATATATATTTTGTTTAGCCAAATTAGTTAACAAACATGGATGTTTGTTTAAGCAAATAACATATGCTGTAATGTTATTGTTTCAGTTGAATAAATCTATTTAAATTGTTATTATTAAGGTAATGATTATTTTTCTCCTTCCTAAGTACAACAGAAAAGTTGTCCAAATATGAATGATTAACCTATTAAACTGGGGATAAAAAAACTAATATGAAAAGTTGTTATTCTAAAAATCTTCATCTACTTGCATATTAAAGTTATACTAGCAAGAATTAGTCTTTATGTAGAAAACTATGATTTAAATCAAGCCTTACTGACTAGTGATTTAAATCGTGAATTAAATCGTGAATTAAATCAGTTTGATTTAAATCAAATCCACCCTGGCCACAAGGGTGGTTGTAGTCCAGGTGTTGAGTTAGATCATGCACTTTCCAGTGCTCAAACTGCGCCTGACCTCATCGGCCACAGGCCAATGAGAATCAGAATTCTCCAATTTTTTAAAATCAGAGAATCACTGAAAGGGGGCAGCTTCACCCACTAGCTGGAGGGAACAAGCATCTTTTGGGCTCTTCATTCTCTCCGCCAAGCTAGGGCAATTGTATGGAGTTATTATATGTTGATTAGGGATGTGCGAAGCGATTTGGATTCAAATCTATTATCCTCAAATCTGGCCAATTTAATTGATTCAAATCAGAATCAATTCAACCAGTTTTTAAAATTAAAGCGGGTGGGGTGGGGTGGAGGAGAGCTTCCTTTTAAAATAACAGAAAGGGGCACCAAGACCTCACCTTTCAAATGCAGAGAGTGCAGCGGGGGGGGGAGGTGGCAAACTGACCTGCTATCTCCTGGTGGCCACTCATTTCAAAAAGAAAGAGGTGCGTTTGGCTGGTGAGGAGCAGTGCCAACTGTGAAGCAGCAGCGCGGGGATGGGGGAGGCAGCGACTGCCACTCTGCAGTTGGTACCACTCCTTGGTGCCAGCAGGACTAGCAAGGAGCAGTTCAAACATGCCCTTTTAGTCCACACCTCTTTCTTTTTTAACGGAGCAGCCAGCGGGCCACCAGGGGATTGTGGGTCAGGTCGCCATCTCCCCCCCCCCACCATCCGCCCACTGCGCTCTCTGCACATGAAAGGTGAGATCCTTGGTGCCTCAGTGCCTCTTTCTGTCATTTTAAAAGGAGGCTCTCCTCCCTCCCCCCAGGCTTTGACTTTAAAAACAGGTTTAATCAATTCGGATTCAAACTGAATCAATTCCAGATTGAATCAACCTGGTTTTTTTGGGGGGGGGGGTGTTGATTCTAATTCTAATCGAAACAACACAACAGTCACATGTTTCATTTTGTGCACATCCCCAATGTTGGTGTTGTAAGTCACCTTGAATAACTCTGGGATGGAAGGATGTAAATGTTTTAAGAGAGAGAGAGAGAGAGAGAGAGAGAGAGAGAGAGAGAGAGAGAGAGAGAGAGAGAGAGAGAGTCCTCCTCAAAATCTTATCTATTACTGAAGGTTTTGGTGTAACCCATGTGCTTTTGCCTGGATTTGCTTATCTGTGAGCCTTAAAATAAAATGGAGCGAAGAAAAGAGAGACAGGGCCAGGGTTGTGTGTATTCTGAACTAATCACCCCCCTCAAACATTTATGCCAATGTTTCACAAATTCTGCAAGGAAAGCTGGATTCTGCAACTAGTAAAAATTAATACAAATTGGCAGAAACTTATGTGAGAAATAGCCCAGAATATTGTTCTGTTTTGGTAAAAGAGAGAGCATACAAAGGCCTCTGGGCGGAATTGTGGAATGCCATGTCCACGGCAGAGTGGCATTTCCCACTTACTTCCTAGAAATAGGAACTAGTCACCACAGCCGCAGAATGTAATAAGCTTCTTTTGGTCATCAAGTGCACTGACTATTTTTTGCTCAATAGGGCCTAGAATATTTCAACTCAGGAGGACTATCTAGCTACAGAGTAAACGTACACGCAGGATTGTGTACGGACACTCTTCATCAATAGGCAGAGATGCAGCTAGGTAATTTTGGATTCTGGACCTAATGGGTTTTGAGCCACCTCCCACCCACACACTTGCAAAAAGCATCATCTCCTTATATACACATATTCTCTCCTCCACCCCTCCCCCAGAATGCTCAGGGAAAGGTTGATTTTTTAAAAAATTATTTTTAGTATAAATTCTAAATAACATACTTCCCACGGACCTGAAGATACCAAATCTTGCATGGACAATCTTGCCACTTATTAGCTAAATGCGCTACTTTTTACACCAGAATACACTTAGGGAAAAGCTGAATTTGTGTTTTTTTGTATTTTTTAAAAAGCAATTCTGAACACACCTGCAGACAATCATGGACAATCCTGCCACTCTCTCCTCTTCCTCTCTCTCTTGCAGAGGGGTTGCTAGGTAGTTAAAAGTCCCAGTCCCTGGTCCCACAGGGCCTGGCTGAGGCCCACAGCATCCCCACATTTTGATAATTAAACTATTTCATGCTCTCTAAAACGGTATCCAACACTCTCTTCCCCACTAGTTTGCTTCACTGCTGAAAATGAAGATTTTACTCTCCTTTTTCTCCTGTAATCAATACGCACATAGTTGAGAACCAGTGTGGCATAGTGGTTAGAGTGTTAAGACTAGGACTGGGGGTTCTGTATTCAAATCCTTTCCCATTCAGTCATGAAGCTCACTGTGGGACTTTAGGTGAGACACACTCTCTCTCCTCCAAACCTGCCTCACAGGATAATTGTAAGGATAGAAGTGGGAAAGAAGAACATATGCACTACCCTGAACTCTTTGGAGGATGAACAAGATATGTGTCATAATAAAATATATGTATGTCTATAACACATACATATTTATGTTAACTTTTAGCCACATGCACTCCAGTTCTAAGCATGTAAACTCAGAAGCAAATGCAACTAGTTTCTTTTACACCTATCACAGCAGCAAGCAGCCCAGGTTGATCTCTTCTATGTACTACATTTAAGCAGAAAGCATATGTGACGATCGTGTATGTCAAAAAGAAGGAAAAGCCACTAATTTGCTATACATTTAGGTCTGTCTATCTATCCACCAATCTGATTTCAAATAGGAGAGCAGAATGGCATATATGGAGTTACCCCAATTTCTTAGGAGTTAAAGATAAGCAAGCATTTAAAGGCCAAGGGAGCTTTTAAAATGAATTTATTGCGAACTGATTTGCAAAGCAAGTGTATAAAAAAAGATGTACTTTTGATGGTGGAGGAGGGGGAAATGCTTATGTTCATTTTAGCAATTTGTGATGTTTCTAGAAGTTGGGGAGAAACTTTGGGATAAAGAACTGTTTTCTGATATATTTATTTTGCTGTGTAAGCCATTTTGAGAACTTTGTTGCTGAAAAAGCAGCATATAAATATTTTAATAATAATATAAGGGAAAGACACAACATACACACCAGATTAGAGCTATAAGGATGGGCCTTCTACAGAAGGACGGGCCTTCTCCATGGCTGCCCCGAGGTTTTGGAATGCATTCCCTAGTGAAATAAGAGTCTCCCGATCTCTGACAATTTTTAAAAAAATCTTTAAAGACTCATCTGTTCAACCAGGCTTTTAATTAAATACTGTTTTAATAGTTTTAACACTGTTTTAAAACATTGTTTTGAAATTTTAAATTGTAATGCTTTAACTTTTTTGCTATTTATTTTAACTAATGTTTTAATTTTTCTGTTCTCATTTATTTTATTTTGTTGTAAAAAGCCCAGAGACGTAAGTTTTGGGCAGTATAAAAATATGTTAGTTAGTTAATTAAGCAGTTCAGTATCTTGAAACCCAACAGCCAGCACATAATAAAACAAAAGAAGGCGGCGGGGCAGATCAATTTTGTTAGAGCATTTCTTATTCCCTCTTATTATTTTTAAACCTTTTAATACTTTTATAGTGACTAATTTCCTTTTATAGTGACTGTTCTTGGGGTGGGGAGGGTTTTTCTTACTACTACTGTACTAGAACAGTTTTGGCTTATACTTGGCGCCTTGTTGTACTGCTTAGAAAATTATTCTTTAAAGAGTTTAAAAATCTCTCTCTCTCACTCACACACAGAGATGGGGAAGAAAGTGGAATAGGAAATCCTTACCAATTCAGTTCAGCTGAGAAACACTATCTCCTCCAAACCTCCCTCACAGGACTGTTGTGTGACAAGAAGTGGGAAGGAAGAATTTGTATACTACCCTGAACTCTTTGGAAGGGAAAGAGTGTACTGGGGGTGGGGGGTGGAGAGAGAATCAATCTCTTTCTCTCTCACTCACACACACAATGGGGCTTTTGAGACAATTCAACTCAGTGGAGACAATTCTTATATGTTTATCAGAAGATAGGGACCCAACAATATCCCTGGCGGTTGCTAAATTCTGTTACACATTGACCAAACTAAGAGAAGCTAGAGCACAGCAATCGGTTACTGTCAAAGGTTCCTGATTTTATGTATTTGATGACATTTTAGACTTTGTTTCTGTTTTTGTTTTCTCTCTTTACTGTGTATATTCTGTGTATTTGATGTTTGATCTAAGATCGTAAATAAACAACAACAACTACTACTACACACAATGGGGGTGGGGGCAGTACATAGGGAAGAAACACAAACACACTAGCTTTCAAATGCACACACATGGCCCATACGGGGGAAGAGAGAGAAACACCGTTGCTTAAACAAGGGGGATCAATCACATAGATAAGTTTTTTAGGCTGACTTTCCTTGACAAGCCCAGCAGCCAGCCTACAAGTTCCATTCAGCTCTTCTTGATGGCTTCCTCGCTCTGTATTTGCATACAAATGCTGAGCAGGGGAGGAGCAAAACAGACAAACTCCAAGAGAACCAATCAGGATGCTGCTCCTCCTGCTGCAAGAAGGCAGGGCTGGCAGCAGGAAGGAAAGTTGATTAACCCTTTCTTTCCTCATGACTGCAAGCAGCAGCAGCAGCGGGGGGACAGCAGGTGTGTGCAGATTCCACACCTTGGCGGCAGCAGTGGCAGGTGAAAGGGCATCAGTGGCAGCAGCAACCAGTTCCAGAAAATGGAGAGGAATGCCTCCTTTTTGCTGGGCACTGCTACAGGGAGGGAAGAAACACATTGGGAACCAGTCCTAGCTTCTCGTCCCTGCCGAGCGCGAGTTGCAGCGGGTTGCCGCCAGCAGCCTGGAACTTGAATGCTGGGTGGCAGGGGCTTCCGTAAAGTGTGCAGGACATCGCTGCCACCCAGACTTGTGCCCCAAAGTCCAGTGAGAATGGCACCATTCTTCAAGAAGTCCAGTAAGAATGGCACCATGGCGTCACATAAATCCATGAAGAGGAGCGGAATGGAAGTTGGAACCATAGGCAGAAGCTACTAACTCATAAATCTACTATTCCCGATCTTGGAAACAAGCTAGTCTTTGGGACAAGAGGACAGCTGTTCTTGAATCTTTTCAAAGCACTTTCAGACTATTACTTTTTTATTACAAGAACATTTAAAGTTCCCCCAAAAGCACTTCTGACACACAAGTAAAACCATACTAATAATTTTTCTTTTGAAAACATGTATATTCAACTTTTTCACATGCTGGCTCTAAGGGAGCCAGCATAGCGTAGTGGTTATGGTGTTGGACTAGGACCAGGGAGATTCGAGTTCAAATCCCCATTCAGCCAAGCAACTCACTGGGTGACTCTGAACAAGCCACTTCTCCTTCAGCCTAACCCACCTCATAGTGTTGTTGTGAGGAGAAACAGAACCATGTATACCTTTGGAAGAAGAGTGGGATATGTATGTATGTATGTATGTATAAATAAATAAACAAACAAACAAACAAACAAACAGGTGGCCTACAAACTTAAGACAGGGTAAAATAAAATTAAGCCATACGTATTGAACAAACTAAAGGGAGTAGGCAGTGGTGGCTCAAGATTTCTATGCGCCTGGTGTCACATGCCACCCCACTTTGCACACACCCTCTTTCCCTTCCCCCATTTTTATGTACGGGGCAGGAGGGCATCTTGCCACCTTGTTAATGCTCCAAAAATCTGTGCCTGAGGTGACTGCCTCATGGAAGGGCCACCTGTGGCAGCAGAAATATGTTGAAACATTAGCCAATTCATAATTAGGCTTCACAAAAAGTTAAAGAAAATAAAACAGCCTTCACCTGGTTGGAATGTGCACGGAACTGGTGGCTCCGCCAGTTCAATGGCAGGGGGTGTCTAGCTTTAAGAACAGGGGAGAGTGCACTTACCCCTCCCGCCGCTTTCCCCCTGCCAGCATCCATTTTTTAAAAAGCCCATTGGGGTGGCAGCGTACCTCCCTGCTGCCCCGTTGCCCCCATTTTCCAGTTATGACTGGAAGTCTCCGATGTGCCTGCATGTGTCGGCATGGGTGTGCACATGTCGCACCCATGCATGTGCTGGTGCATGCAGGCGCATCGGAGACTTCCAGTCATATCCGGAAAATGGGGGCAACGAGGCAGCAGGGAGGTACGCTGCCCCCCGATGGGCTTTTCAAAAAACACATGCCGGTGGGGGGAAAGTGGCGGGAGGGATATGTGCACCCTCTAACCGCCACCTTCGAGCCTCCCCACCGTGGTTCTGTGCACATCTCTATCAACTGGTTCCTGAAAATATAGTAATACTAATAGGTGATGCCCATTGTTGACTGGTCAAAGTCATTTAGCGTAGATTACACTTACTGTATAGGAATGTTCAAGAAATTCAATATACACAAATGAATTTATTAGTGTGCTTGCAAAAGGCAAGCAAAAGAACAGTTTCAAATTTGTAGAATTTCAACTCCAAATGTGATTAATTGTACTGAATAATCACCACATCTGGTAAATTTGAATAACAGTAAATTTGAATCTGAGCAAGTTCTGCTTTTCTTGGGCAGGATGTCATTTTGGAATTATTTATCTGACTTAAAATCTGTTGAGAACAATAGCAGTTAAAATATGATGATTAAATTCAGAATTCCTCTTTAAAATTATTTAAACTCTTCCCCAGGCATATTCTGGTGTAAAAAGTAGTGCATTTACCTAAGCTAAGTGACAGGATGCAAAATTTGGTATATGTAGGTTATCGGAAAGTATGATATTCAGAACTCCCTCTTAAAAATAAATTAGTTAAACATTCACTGAGTGTATTCCAGTGTAAAATGTAGTTCATTCAGCCAATTTCAGTGGCAGGATTATTTATGCAAAATTTGGTATCTGTAGGGCATTGGCAAGTATGACTTTATTTTGCACAAACAATGCCACAAACAAACACACTCTGCAAAATATGATAGCAAATATGTCTGAGGATGAAGTTCTGTAGTTGGTGCACCACAACCAAATTGGTTCTGATAGCCACCTCTGAAGGAGGGCAACTGGAGCAGATTATTATTAGGTCCGAGCCATTTCAAGCTGTTTGAAGATAAAGCAAAGCAGTCTTCTGAATTATCTCAAAATATCTGTATCCTCCAACATTTCACCTGTGAAAACAGGGAAATGCATGCAATCGTGTAAAGGCCATAGCCGAGCAAACTGGGAGGTGTGGCATACAATGTGTAGGGGATATGGGCAAGCAACTTGGGAGGAATGGCATAACATTCTGACCACAAGATGTCACAAATGGAAAGCAGGCAATAATGTGCATGCAGAACACATTATTCCACATTATCAAAACAGATGAGCCAAGCCCATACCCTTCCAACATTTCACAGATGAAAATAGGGATATATTTAACAACCAATTCTCATACCAAGGATTACTGAACAAGCCCTCCACCCACTATAGCACATTGCTGAAGACTGCATTCCATGTGTTATATTGCTATACACTCAGTGTCCTTTAGCATTATGTGCCTATTTACATGCAGGTGCTCTCACCCATTTGGGGATTCAATTATAGAGGCTCTGGGGAGGGAGAATGATAAGTATAACAATCCATGTATGTGCAGGGCGGGGAATAAACAATGCTTCACCAAGAGGCAAAAATAGGGACAGAACAGAAATTTAGAAAGAACAGGTTCCAGGAAATAGGATCAGTCCCTGATAAACACAGACAGTTGGAGTATCTGTCGCGGCCTCTCTCTAATTCTCTAAGGCGTACCCGTGGCTAATCCTGTGTGTGGCAGCTCTCGTGAGAGTTCGCGAGCAGAAGCATCATGGTGATTGGGCAATGGAGATTCCATATGCAGATAGAGAGGAGGAGGCTGTGAGAGCAGAAGCATCATGCTGATTGGGCAGTGGAGATTCCATAGGGTGAGGGACAGGCCCGAGCCTTTCAGTGGCCTGAGGAGAACAAGCGGCCATGGCAGTGCCTACTAGCAGCAAGGAAGGGCCCAGTCAACCACTGCTATTGTTTGGAGCTACTGAGGCCATTGGCCGAGGGAGGCAGGCAGGCAATGGATGGGCCCGGGTCTGTCAGCAGCCTAAGGAGAATGAGCGGCCATGGTGATGGTGGCATCAAGGAAGGGCCCAGTCAACTGCTGCTGCTGCTGCTCCTGTTGGGAGGAGCAGGAGTGGGGCTCGGGTGAGGAGGTCTCTGGGGATAGGGGGCTGCAGCTTGGCCAATAGGTGCCAGCAACACTGCAGCCATGACCAAGAGGGGTGAGGGGGGTGGAGTAAAGGGATGGGAATCAACTGGGAGTTCCTTACCTGGAACTAAGTAGGAAGCATAGGGACCAGTTTAACTAGACACATCAGGGGATAAATTTTTGTTTAAGTGCTTGGATCTGACTGCATGGTTCTTGTAGTTCCTGGGGAAGGATTTTACTTGACTGGAAGCAGTGATTGTGATGCCTCTATAGTTTTCCTTATCATCCAATTATAAATAAATCCTTGTTGTTAAAGAGTGTCATGCCTTATCGGGTCTTGTCCTAGTCACACACCCTTATTTATTTATTTATTTCATATGCCACCCAATATTGAAATCTCTAGGCGGTGTACAGAATTAAAACATAACATAAAATAGAAAACATTTAAAATTCATAAAAAGATAAAAATAATAATAGATAAAAACACGTTAAAATTTAAATATTTGATATCAGTTGAAGGCCTGGGAAAACAGGTACGCCTTCAGGGTCCTCCTAAAAACAAACAGAGAAGGAGATGCTCTTATTTCAGCAGGGAGGCCTCTTGAAGGCCTAAGACTGCTCAAGCCTTTCTTATAGGGAGGGGTTTTCCACTTTACTCTGCTAGAATACTCCCTTGGGAGTGTGAACCCGCTCTTATAAAAAAAGTGGGACTCCTCACAGCTAGAGGAGGGATTTTGCATACGGGCACACACAGATTCCCCCATCAAGCATTTTAGGAGTCCCCCCTCATTTTACTGGATTTCCCCCACCGAACCTAATAACCCTTATCTTCCTCCCAAAAGTGTCTTTTCCTTTCCCTATTTGTGGGGGGAAACGTAAGGAGCAACTCCTCACTTAATTTTGAGTTGCTCAAGCTTTCCTTCTGTCTGCACTCCTGAGCGTCAAGATCTGCACATTTAAGAAGAAAATGGCTTGCATACTGCGCAGAGCAACACCCCTGGAAAAAGGGACACGTGTGCATGCATCTTGCAAGCCAACCAAGAGCCTGTCTTTGCTGCCAGTGGAGGTGCAGGCCCTTCCATGCACACTAAGCTGTGCATCAGAGCAGCTGCACCACGACTTCCTTTATTCCCAGTGTCAGTAGTGACACAGCTACTCTAACGCACTATTAGTGTGCATGGAAGAGCCTGCACCTCCGCTAACAGTGAGGACGGGCTCTTGGCTGGCTCGCAAGATGCACAAACACATGTATCTTTTCTACCTTCAGAAGCTACATGAATGGGCTGGTGAGTGCCACAGAAGCAGAAAGCCCACATCCCTCTTGCAGGCAAGGTTCATAGGAACATAGGAAGCTGCCTTCTACCAAGTCAGGCCATTGGTCTATCTAGCTCCGTATTGTCTACACAGACTGGAAGCGGCTTCTTCAGGGTTGCAGGCAGGAGTCTCTCTCAGCCCTATCTTGGAGATGCCAGGGAGGGAATTTGGAACCTTCTGCATGCAAGCAGGCAGATGCTCTTCGCAGAGCAGCCCTATCCCCTAAAGGGAATATCTTACAGTCAGTGTTCCCTCTAACAGGGATTTCTAGCTGTTGTTGACTACAGCTCCCAGAATCCCCAGCTGCAATGGTGCTTGCTTGGGAATTATGGGGGTTGTAGTCAACAACATCTGGGAAACCCTGTTAGAGGGAACACTGCTTACAGTGCTCACACATGTAGTCTCCAGTGCTGTAATGTTGCAAGGATGGGCAGGGATGCAGTCCCAGTAGTGTTTTCCTTCTAGGGTCTCAGCAGGGACACAAAGCCCTTGGCTTTCCACATGGAAATAATGTGCTGCTCTTGCTATTCCAACCTTTTATTACCATTCTTCCTTTCTTAGGAACATAGGAAGTTGCCTTATAACGAGTCAGAGCCTTGGTCCAGCTAGCTCAGTATTGTCTACACTGACTGGCAGCAGCTCTCCGTGCTTTCAGGCAGAGGTCTTGCCCAGTCCTTCCTGGAAATGCTACCAGGGATTGAACCTGCGACTGTCAGCATGCATGTCCTATGGTGGACTAGTGTCAGGACATCCTAAAACAAATAACAGGGAATGCCTGCTGAAAGGTACTGGTTCTGCACCTGACGCTGTCCTTGGAGGCGCAGGTGGCAGCGTTGTGCAGAAGTGCCTTTTACCAACTATGGCTGGTACTCCAGCTGCGACCCTTCTTGGAGATGTTGGCCCTGACCTCAGTCATGTATGTGTTGGTAACATCCAGATTGGACTACTGCAATGTGCTCTACGTGAGGCTGCCCTTGAAGACTGTTCGGAAGCTTCAGCTGGTCCAGAATGCTGCTGGCAGGTTATTTATTTATTTATTTATTTATTTATCCATCCATCCATCCATCCATCCATCCATCCATCCACTTATTCAGAAAACTGCCCAAACTGGAGAGCTGGTCTTGTGGTAGCAAGCATGACTTGTCGCCATAGCTAAGCAGGGTCCGCCCTGGTTGCATATGAATGGGAGACTTGATGTGTGAGCACTGCAAGATATTCCCCTCAGGGGATGAAGCTGCTCTGGGAAGAGCAGAAGGTTTCAAGTTCCCTCCCTGGCTTCTCCAAGATAGGGCTGAGAGAGATTCCTGCCTGCAACCTTGGAGAAGCCGCTGCCACTCTGTGAAGACAATACTGAGCTAGATAGACCAATGGTCTGACTCAGTATATGGCAGTTTCCTATGTTCCTAACTTTCATCTCTGGGCGGTTAACATAAAACACATATAAAAGTTAAAACAAATCAACAGTTTAAAAACAACCATAAAATTAAAACGGGCAATTTTAAAAAGCTGAGAAAGCTTGGTTGAAAAGATGGGTTTTCAGCTGTTTTTAAAAAATTGCCAGAGATGAGGAGGATTGTATCTCAGCAGGGAGTAAATTCCATAATCCACAAGCGCATTCCACAATTTAGTTTTTATAATTCTCAATTTTTAGCTTTTAAAATAATATTTTAATTTGAAACTTAATACTGATAGTGGTTTTTAGCTTGACTTTTAACTTGTTTACTTAATTTGGTTAATTTTATTACTTTTATTTTACATTGCATCTATTTTATTGTTGGGAGCCACCCCGAGCAGTAGCGTACTGGAGGGGCGGGGTATAAATATTTTTCATCATCATCATCATCCTGTATTGGAGGATATGATCCATATACACAACCAAAACCAAAGATGGCCTTGACATTATTCTCCTGCATTATACCAATAAGAGACATACCTTGGCTCAAAGAAAGTAACAGAATTCACTTAATTAGCCCTGCATATAAATATAAAACCCTATCCAAAAACAACAAAAAAATGTTACTAGCCCATCTGCCTACATATAGCCATGTGTCACAAGACAGCTTTAGCAGAAGGACTGGGACATTACTTCCCTGAAAGGAACGGTTACTTCCTCAAGGCATGTGACTAACTGCAAATACAGACTTTACTGCAACCCCAAACATAGATCAGTACAGAAAACATCCCTTGGTTTAGGGCACAAAGCGGCAGGGAGACCAATACTGGTAGCAGATGCTCAAAGGTCCTGCATGAGTACAAAAGATCCCCTCACCCACCTGGCTGCAAGCCAGTAAATCAGGAGTTGGGAACTTCTGAGCCGCAGTCTAAAACTGTACGGGAAGCCAGCCTTGGTGATCAAAAGACTGGCTTTCAACTTGTCTTGTGACCTCGCAGATCAGATCATTTGACCTCGACAGTTTTGATTTCTTTTTGGTTCCAGGACAACCAGATGTAAAGGCCTTTAACTGGCAATGGGCTTTCTTTGCCTGCTCAAGCTAGGTAAGCTCTTCCTGTCAGATAATCTGCCGCTGCAGCCAGGGCTCCTTCTAACACCCAGCCACTTTAGGGCAGGGGTTCTCAAATTTGGGCCCCCAGATGTTGTTGGATTACAACTCCCATTTCCCCCAGCCGCAACACACAAGGACCATCTATTATATTAATTCTCCTGGGTGTGCCTTGGAATGTGCGTCCCAGAGCCCACCTGATTGGTTGGGCGGCGGACGTGCCTGATTGGCTGAGGTGCACCCAGGAGGATTGGTTGCCATGGCGGCGGCCTGGTGGCGGGCCTGGCCCAGCCCAGCCATGGAGGCAAGGCCCAGGAGGGGGGAAAGAAAGGGGGGCAGATGTGGCAGTGGGGAGGAGAGGTGGCTGGGCCCAGAAGCAGAAACTGGGGCAGAAGTGGGGGGAGAGATAACCACCGGCCCCAAAGAGCGCACAGATGCTCTGTGTGGGGTCGGCTAGTTCCTCCTTAATGGCCAATGATTCTTCAGGCCTAGAGTTCATTTTGCTTCCCATGTAGTTCCTTCCTCAGAGGCCTGGTGAACCTCTCCAGCCAGCCCATCAAGGCCTTGTCTGCCCCTGCCATCACCACCTCCACAACCAGATGTTGGGCTGCACTCTGCCCTAAGAACAGCCGCCAGCTATTTCAGCCTCTCCTGTTAACCGGGCGAAGAGCCATCTTTCAAAGTGGTGACACTCTTTACATTTAGCAGGCAGAGAGCTACTGGCCCAGCACCTCTCCAGTGGCTGTTTGCTAGTGGTCTCTTCTTAGATTAAGAACCCCTCTGGAACTTTCATTTGATCCCATTTTATTTGCTTTGTGAACGTTTGTTGTTGTTGGAAAATAGCATATAAATATTTATCATGGTTAACTGATAAACCCCTGCTAACTTGGCAAAGTTAATCGCCTTTTAATGTGGTGATTCTCTTTATTGAGCAGGGGGAGAGTAACTGGCCCTATCCACCCCCAGCACAGTACCTCTAGTGACTGTTGCTGGTGTCTATCTTATGTTTCTTTTTAGATTGTGAGCCGTTTGGGGACAGGGATCCATCTTATTTATTTACAAGTAAATTTTAGCCTGTTGAATAACGGGCGCTAGGAAGGGAAGGGGCCCAAATTCGCCCTCCCAGCTGCCCGACTTCCCCTTCCCCGCACCCCCCCCCAAAGGAATAAGGGCCTCTGCGGCCGCCGCCGCCGAAAACCGCCCTCCCGCCCTCCCAGCTGCCCGAGCCCTGACTTGGGTCAGGAGGGCTCGGGCAGCTGGGAGGGCGGTTTTCGGCGGCGGCCGCAGAGGCCCTTATTCCTTTGGGGGGGGGTGCGGGGAAGGGGAAGTCGGGCAGCTGGGAGGGCGGGAGGGCGGTTATCGGCTGTGGCGGCGGCGCCACCAGCCTCTATGCCGTGGCCGGTCTCCCCGGCCGGGCAAGGGCCCCAAGCCACCCGGCTTCGGCGGCGGCGCCAGGCCTTGGCGGCGGCTCCGCCTCCACCTCGTCCGGCTTCCCCCGCCTCCTCCTCTCCCTGCCCGGTTTCGGCGGCGCGGCCAGGCCGCAGCCATGGCTCCCCCGCCGCCTTGGCCGCACCGCTTCGCCGCCGCCTCGGCCAGTGTCCCCCGCCACTGCTTACCCGGCTTCTTCGGGGTGGCCGCCAGGTGCTGGCGGTTGTGTCTCCCTGGCTCTGTTCTGGGCATGCGCTTCGTGCATGCCCAGAACAGGCCAGGCACGAATGCACGCTTGGTGTCTGTCCACGGACAGACACCAAGAGGATTATTTCTCTGCGTAAACCATTCTGAGCCATTTTTGGAAAGGCGGTATAGAAATCGAATGAATAAAATAAATAAATAAAATTTCTGCCTAGATTTTGGTTTTTTGAACAAGCTGATTTTGTTTGCAGAGTGGCATCAACAAAAATCTGCCAAAATCTTATTTATTTATTATTTCTCTGTGTAAACCACTCTGAGCCATTTTTGGAACGGCAGTATAGAAATTGAATTATTATTAATAATAATAATAACAACAACAACATCCAGGCTAGCACTGTACTGGTAAAACAGTGGCCGACATCCAGACTCACACTGCATCATCACAAAGGGAGGAGGGACATTTTTAAAACTATTTCCCTTTCCCTCTGAAGCCCACTGTGCCCCCCAAAACATGTCCCTGAGGGTTGTACAGCCAAGAACAACAGAAAGAAGCATCATTTCAAGTACGGCTTGGCAATCAACCTTCTGCTCACCAAAAAGACCTCAAAAAGGCCTCCCTTTCACACACACCCCCAAAAAGAGTTACCACCGGGAATAGGGAGGCAAAGGAGAAGGCAACAGCGTGGGGCCCCCACAGACATGCAGAGCAATTTCTTCCCCCGTGAGAATCAGGTGCATAGCTAGCGGAGAGTGGGCTCATGTTCACCCTCTTCCCGGTGGCACCCTCACACATGCGAGCCACAACCTCTGTGTGTGACATCAGAGGCGGGGATGGGGGGGGGCGGCCAGCACCCAAAAGGGCCCACATGGCTTTATTGCTGGCTGGGTGTTTTCTTTGTTCTCTCCCTTGCACCAAAGAACATGCTCAGCCAACAATGGAGATGGCTTGGAAATGAGGCTGCTGAAGCTCAGGGGGAAGGGTGGAGGGCGAGCCAGGACTCCTAGTGGGGAAAAGATGCCTCTGGAAGCCTCTGCTGCGACCTCCTTTACCTCCTCCTGCAAGATAAGGGGTTTTGGTTTTTTGCAGAGATGCCACCTCCTCCGCCACCTCCTTCACTTTCCCCTTTCCCAATGTAACGTTTATTTGTCGTGGGCAAGGCAAGGAGGAGGAACTTTGAGCAGCAGTTGAGGCAGAAATGAATTGGTGGTCTGTGCAGGAGCAGCCCTTCTGCGAGGTGAGGTGGTCTCCTCAGGTGCCAGCAAGATGCACTCCTGTCCCTGCTCTTTTTTTAAAAAGGGGGGGGTAAGAGGGGGAGGAAGGTGTGCACAAGGAGGGACAGTATCTGATACCCTGCCTCCAACACACAGAGGTCTTGAGCCACCACTGGACCTGTGCCCACTTCAATTCTGCTCCCTGGAACCTGAGCAGGGCCATTGGCATAGCCAAGCACCCCACTTAGAGACATGAAGGTGGGGGGGGGTTGCAGGGGGGTTAACCTTTTTTCCAGGAAACCCCACCCTCCAGAAAAAAATGGATCTTTTGCTCTCTCTTTTTCATTTCCCCTCTGGCCTACACATATCTAAGCCCTCCATCAAATTCTTCCATCCCTAATCCAGGCAGTGGTCTTGTGTCGATTAGGTTTTTTTGGCTGCTGTTGTCTTTGGAGCCACCAGTCTCCCATAAGAACTCAAGTCACAATTCTTCTATACCATACCAGTTTGCAGCATACATAGGACTTCAAGACACTTCTCCCCTTGCTTTTGAATTAAAAGAGTTTGGCAGGGTCTTCCTTCCCATATGCTGCTCTGGAGTCCCTCTCATTTACTGATTGCAGACTCTTGCTGTTGGGGTTTGCTTGGTTTGTTTACATGCTTACTTAATGCTCCAGCTGGTGAAGAGTAAAAGTTTATAGCATGCATGGCTCCAGATAAATGTTTCATCGCCCAACTGCAATGGGCACTATTTCGATTTGGATGACAAATTAGAACAATCCCATCATTGCTTTTATTGTTTGCAAGTTGTTAAAAAGCCAAAATGCCCAGTTCCACATATCCTGAGCCGCTTTAAACATCTTATTACCTATACCACATCCGGCAACAATCCATATCCAATTTGCATGAGAGCAGCATTCCTCATTGTAAGGCCGAGGGGCCAGTGGCAGCCCCCATCAACCTGAAAGGTGAGCCCCTAATTATTCACTGGGGCTGGGTGAAGCTTTAGCTGAAGCTGATTACTCTGCACAGTGCCCCTGGCAACAAGCAGAAATGACCATTCCCACTATGTAGTGCTATACTTTGGCTAGAGCCCTCTTAAGCCCCTACACCAGTTGTGGGGGAGTTGCAGGGGAGAAACCAGTTGCAGGGGAGAAATGGCAGGAGAGAGGGCACGCCCTCAACTCCTGCTTGTGGCTTCCAGCAGCATCTGGTGGGCCACTGTGAGAAACAGGATGCTGGACTAGATGGGCCTTGGGCCTGATCCAGCAGGGCTGTTCTTATGTTCACCATCTTGGATGGGGAAATGGCTTGACTATCAAGTCAGAGGTTGCTGGCTCGAATCCCTGCTGGTATGTTTCCCAGACTACAGGAAACACCTATATCGGGCAGCAGTGATATAGGAAGATGCTCATACTGTGCAGGAGATGGCAATGGTAAATCCCTCCTGTATTCTACCAAAGACAACCACGGGGCTCTGTGGTCTCCAGGTGTAGACACCAACTTGACGGCACACTATACTTGACATCTTCCTTAAAAGGGAACTCCCAGCACTGAGAAAGTGCAGTACTGGGCAAAGGTCAGCACAGCGATAAATGGCTCTCATGTTGAAGGATTTTTGCCAAAGTGGCCCCTGCTTGAAAAATGGTGAAGATCGCTGTATCACAGGCTCGCAACAAGCTATTTATCTGGTTATCAACACATTTTGGACATCCTCCCCTCAAAAACAAGAACACAAACCCACCCACTCTTATTCAGATCAAGTAGGATGGACCTTACTCAAGGATGTGGATGATGAACAGCAATCATGGGGAATGAGTCACTGGCCACATCACTCATTTCCCAAACATGCCTTGCTTGGATCATTTCAGATCCCAGCATCTCTGATAAGCACATTTGTATTTAAAGCACTCTGGCCCAACACTAATTTAAAGTACTGTTAGGATATCGTAGAAGACAGCTTCCATTACATCTAAAAGAATGCAAACTGGCAGGCAGCAGTGGGTGCTTGTTCCCCTCGGTCTTCATTATGTCTGAGCTGGAAGTTAGAGCTGCAATTTGGGTTTCCCTTTTTCCCCTCCCCCTCCTCAGCAGATGTGCTTCAAACAGAGAAAAGGCACACTGTCTACAGTGCTGCAAAACTATTCAGTCATTCCTTCCTTCCAAATGTTTCAACTCAAAGGAATGATTTCTGGAGAGCAAGTGATGTGTCCCTGGGCTGTAATAAACACAATCAGACAAAATGCCTTCCCATAACATTAGATGATGCCATTATCAACCAATCAGATCCAGCAGCTCATGTTGCCTACTCACCAATCAGAAGCAAGAGAGAACTCAAAAGAGGACCCAGCCATTTGGAACTAAAAATAAAGTATCTCACGGCTGGTTGTTTTTACGGTGGGACAGGAGCTTGATCATGGCATTAGCTGAGCAGCTTGCAATTAATTTGTTTTTTAAAGAGAAATGGGGGGTGAGGGGATGGGAAGCAGTTTCATTCTTAAAGATCTGTGACCAGACAGCAAATGAGGCGATTATGACAAGCTGCTGTAGTGAGACACCTTCACATAATCAAATGTCTCTGAATAATTCAGCGGGTGCAAGTAAGCATGAAAAGATCTAAGCTTGAGAAGGCACCATATGCTGATCACCTTCCTTTATTTATTTTTAAGCAGACCATCCTGCTCTCTGAAACTGCCAGATCAGAAAACTACTTACCTGTCCCGCAGTGTCATATAGTCCAAGGAGATATTGCTTGCCTCCGACAGTCACACTGACTGCAAAAAGAGAGAGAGAATGAAAGAGAGCACCAAAGCAACACACACACACAAGCTGTTTTCCTAAACCAAGAAGCAGACGGGTTGTTTCAACTACTCACCCAGACTCAACAATAATCATAAAACACACAGATACACACACACCCCTCTAAAAGGCACAGAGGGAAAAACAGTCTGCCTCTGTGCAAGCCACACTTCTACAGCTGCAATCCAATGCACTCTTCCTTGGGAGAAAGCCCATTGAACTAAATAGCTTACTTCTGAGTAAATCCAGCATAGGTTTGTGCTGGAAAGCACTTTTGGGACAGAACATCACAGCAAGTGGAATGGTTATACAGCGACAAAAATAAAATAAAAGGTGACACCTTTGCATGTGGACCAGGTTGTGTGTCCACCACAGTTTGGGGCAGGCATCTGTAGGAGAGGTTAAAGTCGTCCTTTCCTTTCCCTCCCTCCGTCCCAGACACCTAAAATGTTACAGATGGAGTGGGAAAGCAGTCTCACTCAGGGACTCATTGGGAGTCGCTTTCTTTTTGCAAAAGGGGACGCCAGGGGTCTTAAGGCGGGTAGCAAGAAAGGATTTTTTAAAAGACATCCAGGCTCTGATCAGGAGGTCAAGGCGGCGGATGGGGGAGAGGGGAGAAGGGGAAGCATTAGGAAAATGGCAAAGTTTTTGCTGAAGTTCCCGTTTCGGGGCGGGGGGGGGGCGCAGAGCTCTTACTCAGCACATCCCAGCGCCAGACACGTGTCCCGTCTCGCTCTTACCTGCGTAATGGTCGAAGACGGTGGGCACGTATTCCTCGGGGAAAGCGTCGTTGGCATAGCTCATCAGCAAGCAAGTTTTGCCCACCGCTCCGTCGCCGACCACCACGCACTTCAGCATGACCGCCGTCCCCGTCCCATTGGCCATGATGGTGCCCAGCCGATCGTCATGTTTAAACAAAAACCACCAGCAGCAGCACCCCAAGGCAGGCAGGCAGGCAAGGCAGGCAGACACCCCGGCTTCACACGGCGAACTGCGGCGGGCGGCTCAGCCCGGAGTTGTAGCGTCTGGGCCGGCCGGGCGGGCAGGGCTGGCTCGGTCGCTTTCAGCAGGCGACGCAAGTCATAGCATTGCTTCTCGTCGCTTTTCTCCCTCCACCGCCGCCTCCGTCTCCGTCTCCTCCTCCTCCTTCTCCTCCAGTGCCAAATTTGGCTCGCAGGGATTTTCCTCCCTCTCGCCCCAACTGGGCACGATGACACGGTGCCTCGCAAGCCCGGCAGCCCGGCTGAAAGAGGAACTTCAGGCAGGAAAATCTGCAACGAGACGGCGGGCACCACTTTCTGCCCGCCTCCTCCAGGATGCCAAACCGCTTCCCATGTGCCGTGTGAACCCTCCCTCTTCCGAGTGCAGGAGGAAGGCCCCAGCTCCTTCGAGAGCTTTATCCCACTTTACTTTCCTGCCTGCCTTCGCTACTCCCCCCTCCCCTCTCCCAAATTTGTCCGGGCTTCAGGCACCACTTCTCCAGAAACACATAATATTAAACCAGCCCTGCAACCTCAGACTAGCTTGAGAGGAGAAAGGAGGAGCAATGCCAAATAGCTAAAGAGCAGCCCAGGGTTCCTCTCCAAAGAGCCGACAGCGCCTAGAAACGTGCACAGCTTGTGCAAAAGCGCTTTCTCCGGCTTGGATGATGTAATCAATAAATACTAATAACTTCATCTATTGCTTTCGGAGTTTGTTTCTTTTCGTGCTTGCCGTTGGCGAAGAAATTATAGCCATGAACGAGCTGTTTGTTTTTGACTCCGTTCGGTAGACTACCCTGAATACATTTTTTTATATATTTATGTTAAAGTATACATTTGGAAATTCATAACAGTAAAAGAAATATATCTTAAAACGCCAAGAAAGACGGTTGTAAATGGTAGGACTGGAAAATGGTAAATTTCAATCCATCCATAAATGTTTTTTAAATCAACATCATTGCAATGGTAAAGAGGACTGGTATAAAAGAATTGGTTCTTTCTGTAATGTAGTGGTCAGAGTGTTGGACTAGGACCAGGGAGACTCTAGTTCAAATCCCCATTTTTAAATATATTGTTAAATTTATATACTGCCTTTCATTAAAAGGCAGTTCAACCTCATTCGTCCATGAAACTTGCTGGGTGACTCTGGGCCAGCCACTTCTCTCTCAGTCAAACCTACTGTTGGAGCCAGGACCCTGCCTGGCAGCATCAGCAATCAGCTGTGGGAGGTTAGGGTCCTGGATAAATGTGCTCGACTCCTCCCCTCTTTGTTCTTCCAGCGTTAGTCTCCATTTTGTTTCTCCAGAGATGGCTGTTTGTTTTGGTCTCTCTCTTCAGCCATGAGCTACAGCTGAAATTAAGCTGCAGGCTTTTTCACATTTGTTTGTAACCTTTTCTTTACATAAATCCTTGTAGTTCTTCAATACTAAAGAACTGTCTCAAGACCTCTTGCTTTGCTGCTTTCTCGCCAAACTGGTTTTGCTCTGCTATTTGGGGACTGAACTGCCATTCTTCCCCTACACCTACCTCACAAACTGTCACTGAAAAGAAGCTAGGGATAAACACATATTAATGTGTGGCAGTTGCTCACTCTATAACTTTGGGGTCACCAACAAAAATACTCTGCTCCTGGCTGATGACCATCTTAACTCCTTGAAATAATATTTTATATACACACACAAACACCAATACACCTGATTTGGGAGGGAAATATATTTATTTATTTATTAAAACATTTTTATACCGCCCAAACCTTATGTCTCTGGGCGGTTTACAACAGAATAAAAACAAAGTAAAACATTCATTAAGATAAAAATGGGGGTGGGGGGACACATTACAACAATTTTAAAATAATATTTTAAAACAGCATTAAAACCATTAAAATATTAATTAAAAGCCTGGGTGAAGAAATGTGTTTTTAAAGACTTTGTAAAAGCTATCAGAGATGGGGAGGCTCTTATTTCACTAGGGAGCGCATTTCAAAGCCTCGGGGCAGCAGCAGAGAAGGCTCGTCCCTGAGTGGCCACCAGACGAGCCGGTGGCAGCTGCAGATGGACCTCTCCAGCAGATCTCAGTGGGCGGTGGGTTCATGCAGAAGAAGGTGTTCTCTTAAATACCCAGGGCCCAAACTGTTTAGGGGTTTATAGGTTATAACCAGCACCTTGTATTTTGCCCGGAGACATATCAGCAGCCAGTGTAGCTCCTTCAATAAAGGAGTTATATGGTCTCTCCGAGATGACACAGAGACCAGCCTGGCTGCCTACATACAAGGGCAGCCCCACATAGAGCGCATTGCAGTAATCCAGTCTGGAGGTTACCAGCAGATGTACCACTGTTTTGAGGTCATTCACCTCAAGAAACGGACGCAGCTGGCGTATCAGCCGAAAGCACTTCTGGCCACCGCCTCAACCTGGGACACCAGGGAGAGGCTCGGATCCAGAAGCACCCCTAGACTGCATACCTGTTCCTTCTGGGGAAGTGTGACCCCATCCAGAACAGGCAGATCAAAATCATCTGGAACCGATGTCCAGTGACTCCTCGTGTGATTGGGTTGGATCGGTTCCAACTGGAACCGATCCAACCCAATCACACGAGGAGTCACTGGACACCTCCACATCAGACACTGAGGTAATTGTGGAGACGGAGTCTAAGTCGGCCTGAATACGAGAGATTTTTTCCACAAAGAATTCATTAAACACATCACAGCGGGTCGATGGTACCAGATTCTGATTAAAGGGAGGAGGGGCACTCACCAGCCCTCTCACAACCCTGAACAACTCCGCCGGACGTTAACTTGTAGATGCCATATGGGCAGAAAAGAATCGCTTCTTTGCCGCACATATGGCCTGAGCATACGTCTTCAAATGAGCTCTATGTTGCAATCTGTCGGATTCAAGCCGAGGCTTTCTCCACTTGCACTCCACTCGTCTACCTCGCTGCTTCAGCCCCCGTAGTTCTTCCGTATACCAATTTTGAAGCAGGTCGGAGAGGATGCTTAGGAGCAATCATGTCTGCTGCCCCAGTGAGTTTGCTGTTCTACCAGCAGAGCCAACACTAAATCCCTCCAAGGCTTCTTGAAATCCTATTGGATCCAATAACCTTCTCAGGCGGCTCATCCTAATAGGTCCCTCACCCCTGTGAAGGTGGGAAGTGATTGTGAGTCCAACCTTAATCAGATGGTTGTCCATCCATGACAATGGGGAAATAACAGGATTCCCCACCCACGGAACACCACCCTGATCAGAGTGAAAGACCAAATCAAGCGTGTGACCAGCAATGTGCATCGGCTCTGAGACCACTTGGGATAGGCCCATAGTTGTTGTCATGGCCGCTATGAACTCCTGAGCCACCCCAGACAAATTGGTCCCAAAGTGAACATTGAAGTCCCCCAGCACCACAAGCCTGGGGGATTCCAACACCAAGTCCGAGACCAAGTCTTTCAGCTCAGTTAGGGACCCTGTTGAGCAGTGGGGCGATCGGTACACCAACAGAAGTCCCAGTCTATCCCTGGTCCCCAGACTTAAGTACACACATTCGATATGGACCGACACTCTAACAGGGATCCTGGTAAGGGAAAGGTTATACTTATAGACCACAGCCACTCCACCTCCCCGCCCACGGTCCCTCACCTACTCCTCAACAGAGTAGCCTGGAGGAAGAAGCTGGGACCACACTGGGCCCCCAGCAAGGTCTCTGTAATACATACCAGGTCGGCACCTTCATCCAGAATCAAATCATGGATGGTTTCTGATTTGTTCTGGACCAACCTGGCATTACAGAGGAGCAAGGTGAGGTTCCATGGATGATCGGCACTGCTCCCCAAGGTGAAAGAGCTGGCAGGACAGCCGGAAGGGGAAACAGCTATTAGATTTCCAAGTCCCCTTCTCCTGTAATAGCCCGCTGACCTGCCAACATTACTTCTTCTGTTCCCCACCACGACCAGAATGGCCGCACCACAATCAGTGGAAACGCCCCCTGTCTCCCCATCTCCAGTTAATATATCCATATTTTCTTTCCCTTTCCCCATCTAATTAATTTGATTATATTATAAATCTGTGTCGTATTAACAATTATTATTTATTTAGCAATAAAATGTCATTGTTATTTATTTAACAATAAAACATGTTTATTTAACAATGTATTAACAATTATTTTTATTTTACAATAAAAATTATTTGAAATAAGGAAAACGTTTTAAAGAAACTTTAAAAAAAACCACCCTAGGGCAAGGGTTCTCAAACTTGGAGGAGCTGGTCTTGTGGTAGTGAGCATGACTTGTCCCCTTTGCTAAGCAGGGTCCTCCCTGGTTGCATATGAATGGGAGACATGTGCGAACACTGTAAGATATCCCCCTTAGGGGATGGGGCCACTCTGGGAAGAGCATCTATATGCAGAAGGTTCCAAATTCCGTCCCTGGCATATCCAAGACAGGGCTGAGAGAGATTCCTGCCTGTAACCTTGGGGAAGCCAAGCCTGAGTAAACATTCAAAACTGAGCTAGGTGGACCAATGGTCGGACTCGGTATAAGGCAGCTTCCTATGTTCATATATCCCCCCTAGGAAGAGCCAATGTAGCTCTTTCAAAATGGGTGTAATATGATCCCAGCAGGCAGCTCTGGATAAAATCCTTTTGCACTACCTGCTTTTTGCACTAGCTACAGTTTCCGAACATTCTTCAAGGGCGGCCCTACGTAGAGCATGATACAGTAATCCAGCCATGACATGACTAAGGCATGGGTAACTGTGGCCAGATTTCTGTGGGTAACTGGGTGTGGGTAACTATGGCCAGAAGGGACTGTGTCCCTTCTTGAGAAAGGGATGCAGCTGGTGCACAAGCCGAAGCTGTGCAAAGTCACCCCTGGCCACCACCTCCATCTGAGCTTCCGAAAGCAGAGCTGGGTCCAGCAATACCCCCAAGCTGTGCACCTGCCCATTCATGGGAAGTGCAACCCCATCCAGAACCGGCTGAATCCCCTCATCCTGATTGGCTCTCCTACTGACCAACTGCACATCCATCTTGCCCACATTCAATTTCAGTGCACTGCCATTTCCAGAAGACAAGTCAAGGGCATAGAGGTGATCCTGGGCAGGCACAACCATGATGCCCCTCTGCAGAGGTCCTTTATGTCCTGCTCAGGAGATCATGCTCGTATGTGGTGCCTGCACCAGGCAGACTGGATCTATCACCATCTACATCTTAAGGACAGGGATTCTCCTTCTTCAACCCCTTAACTGTAGCTTCATAGGGAAGCTGAGATTAGGAAAGTAGACATATGTCCTGGTAACAGCAGGACTTTCGGATTCTTCATTTCTCTCTGATCTGCTGTTCCAAAAATCTTCTGCAGTACAGAAAATATTCACATAATTCTCAAGAGGGAACATGGCTAGTGACATGGAAACAGCTATTATGTTATTAGGCACTCCCCTGAGTGATGAGAAATCCAGGGACAGTGCTTAAAGGGTTTAGTTTTCTTTGGATGGGAGAAAGAGAAAAAACACTCAAGACTTATGGTGCCTGGTCAAATCTGCTTTATAAATGTACAAGCTAAGTCTACTGGAATCAAGCAGCCTTCTAAAAACAGGTGACACAAATGCTTATCTTATTTCAGCTTCCCAAAGAGCATCTGCATTCCCAAGGTTGTTTCAGGTTTAGACAACTCCAGTTAAAAATCCTCAGCTCTGTCCCTCTGAGTAACCATTTTCAAACTTGCTGGAAACTGTTTCTCCCGCTAGCTGAGGGGTGTTGCCTCCCAAAGGCAGGGTGGGAGGAGATGTCCAGCCATTAAGGAACAACAATGTTTTTAAAGTCCTTGATCACCTGTTGCAGACCCTTTCACAGTAAACAAGAGAGCCACATTCATATCAATATTATGACCAGAAAGCACAGAGTGCACTCTTTCAGACCAAATGAATTTTGTGCTAATTGCACAATACACAGCCTCCATGCAATAGATCACCTTCTTCAGAAGAGTTATCTATTTGCCTTCAGAAGGGTTACCTATTTGGGGGAGCCCCACATCTCCACTTAAGTAAAGTACTAGCACCACATCCCTTTCAGTTTTTTAAAAGCATTGCTTAATCTCTTCTTAAAAGTAGAAGTGATCTATTATGTAACTCACTACTTTTGATAACCACAGAACTAAAGACTTCATACAAGAAAGAGAGTTGACATACCCATTTCATTCAGCTGATAATTATATGTGAATAGAATACCATTTTCTTCAGAATCGTTTGAAGAACAGTCTGTCAGAATTGGAAACCTTACAACAGAATATATGCATATTGTCAACTCTCTTATTTCTTATTCACATATGATTATCAGTAGTGGCTGGGATGGGTGGACTGGGGAGCTCCCCGATTTGGAACCAGGTGAATAACCAGCCTGTCTGCCAAGGGCGAGACAAGGCAGAGAAAGGTGGCCAGGGTATGGAGAGGAGTGTTTGTTATTGTTGTTATATCATCATCATCATCATCATCATCATCATCATCATCATCATTATTTAGCCCCCATACCACACAGAGTCCAGAGACTGACCACTGCTGTGGGCATTAAAAATGTAGTCATCATAGTTGCGCAAGAGCGCTCTTGCAAAAATGCCAGAACATTGCACAAATGCATTTGCATGACACTACAGCCATTATTTCCAATAGCCATAGTGTCACCCAACTGCATTTGCACAATTGTTCTGGCACTTGCACATGAGCATTCTCGCTCAACTATGTGATTTTGTTTTGTGCAGATGGTGGGGAAACTGCTTGCAGGACACTCCGTGGTATGTGGGCCATTATTTATATAACATTTTCAACAAAAAGCTCTCAAAGCAGTCACATTGGGGGAAAAGAACAATAAAAAGAAAATAATCGCTGAATATGCACATGACTTGTGAAATTATGTGGGAAATAGACAAGCCCTGGGCAGGCAAGCACAAGGCCTTAGATCAGAATGATGTCTTGATTAGAATGCCGGTCTGGGACTGGAGAGATCTAGCTTCAAATCCTCACTCGGGCACAAAGTTCGCTGGACAGGGCCTGCTCCAGGTTTCAGGGACACCTCAGCAAGCTGTCTTCCATAGGTGCCTTCCTACCTGGGTGAGCCCCAAGAAACTTGCTCCCGTATCGCCACATGAAGACTATGGACGTGGGACAGTGTGAAGGAATGAGGCCTGAACAGGGTTTCCTCTAACAGGGATTCCCAGGTGTTTTTGACTACAGCTCCCAGAACCCCCAGCTGCAATGGCTTTTGCTTGGGAATTATGGGAATTGGAGTCAACAACATCTGGGGATCCCTCTTAGAAAGAACACTGGGCCTGAACCCCCACCCCCTTTTGTGTGTTACAGATTTCAATACTGCATATGTAATTGCTTAATCCCTGCATTCTATGTTAAAAAGCTGTTCAAGGGTCAAAAGTTCACAGCTCCTGTTCTACAGTTGGTTTGGGAGGGGAAATAGTTTTACTGGCTAACCTTTGGAGGGAAGAGAGCATTTGCTTTGATTGGGTATGTTTTAAAATAATGGAGGGAACTTTAGTTGTCCTGATTGATTTGCTTGTTTGTTCGTTCATTTAACAAATTTCTATACCGCCCAAAACTAAAGTCTCCGGGCAGTTTACAATAAAAATCCAATTAAAACAAAATTCAAACATTGAATTTTGAATTAAGGCAATGTTAAAAGTGTTAAAACAATTACAACTAACAGAAACCGTAACAGAATTGTTTAGAAAAATTTGGAGGGTGGGGGAAAGTGAATAAAAGGAAGTTTGCCTGCAGCAGAGTTCAAGGCAGTTAAAGTTAGTTCAAGTTGGAGTTGGCGTCTTGAAGACCCAGGAGAGCAGAAATGAGAAGAGCGGCTGAAATTAAGAGCTGAGATATAAGCTGAAAACTCTCTTGAATCACCCTCAAAGCAGCTGAAGGATTCAAGTGATTCACCCTCAAAGCAGCTGAAGGAACAGTCTGGAATTGAAGCTCCAGTACTGGAAAGGAAGAGCCAGATGTGAAGCTGAGCAAGGAGAAAAGCCAGGCTCGCTGCAGAAGCTGTTTACAGATGATTATAAGAAAACTCCTAGTAGGGACTCTGGGTTAAGACACAGTATTAGGTGCAGGTTAGATTGGATGTGTTTTCCTCCTATCTATATATTTATTTCTCCTAGGCATACCTATCACTAATCCCATGTGTGGCAGCTCTTGTGAGAGTTCACGAGCAGTTGCTGATTAGCGACGGGGATGGGGGAGAAAATAGGGATGCCAGGCGCCAGTGGACTGGCCGGTGGGAGCAGGTGGCAGCAGGCCAGCTGTCGTGAGCTGCAGGTGGCGGTGGGCAGGCCCAGCCACCAGGAGCAGCAGGTGGAGATGGGCCAGCTTAGCTACCGAGAACTGGCAGGTGGGCGAGAGGAGGTGGCGAGCCGGCTGGCGGACCCACCAGCCAGAAAGCACCGGGGGGCGGAGGGGACTGTTTCAGTAGACTCAGCCAGAGAAGATATACCGTATTTTATGGACTATAAGACTCACTTTTTTCCTCGAAAAATATCAGCCAAAATTCAGGAGCGTCTTATATGTTTTAACAGTTTAATATGTTAAAACTCTGAAAAACTGGATTAAAATTAAGGTGCGTCTTATAGTCCGTAGTGTCTTATAGTCCGTAGTCCGTAAAATACGGTAAACATCTACTTGGTGGTAGCAGTGAAGCTTAAAAACACTCAACTGTTTGAGGCCGGGCCATGACAGGCGGTCTCATGGTTCACCAGTGAGCACTGTCCAATGACATCAGCCATGCAGTGGACAACTTGGGCCCTGGGGGTGGCATTGCAGCACCTGAGCAACAGTTTTCTCTCTCATTTTTTTCATCTATGTGCAGAATGAATTTTGTTCTTGGCAGCAGTATCAAGGCAGTGTGTGTGTGCACATGCATTCAGAGTGGGGCCTTCCAGGGGCATAGCTAGGGGAGAGGGGCAAGTGTTCACCCCTTGGAGTGAAGTGAGGGAGATAATGAAGAAAATAGGGAGGCGTGGAGCTGGGGGCTTTGAACTGAGTTCCTTGAACTCATCCACTCAATTATAGCTACATTCCTGGGGCCTTCCAGATTCAACCTGAGTGGGATCTAAAATTAGCTGAGCGGACATCAAAAGGAATGTGAGCGTACACACACACGCACTCCTTAGAAGGAGTACTGCTTTTTATTTCTATTCTTTTAATTAATTAACATATTTTTATACCGCCCAACACTTACGTCTCTGGGCGGTTTACAACAAAAGACTCTGATGACTCTGATGCAGGGCCAGGTCCCTTTCAACACTGGCTTTTGTAAGCTTTATACGTTGCACGGAGAAAGGAAAGTTGCCAGTGACCCTCCTCTTCTCTCCTTGTGCTTCTTGCAAGTGTTGCAAGGTGTATGAAGGGAGGCACCCATTGCAAAGTTTGCAAAATTCAGCTTGGTCCTGAAGACCTGCTCCAATGACAACAGCAAGCAGGATCTCACTGCCTTGCTGGAAGCCCAAGAATTGGCTGCCTGAGGCCACTGCCTCAACTTGCCTCATGAAAGGGCCACCCCTGCTTGGGTTAGTCACCTACTCTCAAACAAATCTTATAGTAAGGATGAAGGGAGAGAACCATGCAACTTGCTCCGAGTTCCTTGGAGGTAGGATGGGATCAAACTGTTGCTAATAATAAAACATCTGTCTATCATGCCCTTGTTCAAATCAATTTGTCTTGTACTTATTACAAGTACTTATATACTTATAAGTATATACTTATAAGTATATTCCTTATAAGTATATTAAGTAATTATATACATAAGTATATTACAAGTACTTATTACAGAGCCAGCGTGGTGTAGTGGTTAGAGTGCTGGACTAGGACCGGGGAGACCCGAGTTCAAATCCCCATTCAGCCGTGAGACTTGCTGGGTGACTCTGGACCAGTCACTTCTCTCTCCACCTAATCTACTTCACAGGGTTGTTGTGAGGAGAAACTCAAGTATGTAGTACACCGCTCTGGGCTCCTTGGAGGAAGAGCAGGATATAAATGTAATAATAAAATAATAATAATAATAATAATAATTCATATTTATTTATTTACGTTTATATCCCACTCTTCCTCCGAGGAGCTCAGAGTGGTGTACTTGCTTATTTTTATCCTCACAACAACCCTGTCAGAGTTAGGTTAGGCTGAGAGATGCATGACTGGCCCAGAGTCACCCAGTGAGTTTCATGGCTGAATGGGGATTTGAACTCGGGTCTTTCCAGTCCTAGTCCAACACTCTAACCACAATTCCAGTATTGAGGAAGGGAGAACAACCTTAAAGTCTGGATGCTAAGATCCCTTCCCCACTGATGTACCTGATTAAAAACTCATCAGAGTACAACACTCTTCACCAATGTATCCAGTTCCACCTTAAAATTAACAAAGGCATGTGTTTTGCTTCCATGACTGTTTTATTTTCTCACAAATCCATGGTGAAAAGAACTTGCAGAATAAGGAAGAAAAGTTCCAAGAGAAGACAACCTCACAATTAGCAGAGAGATTGATTAGGGCTCTAACCTGCCAACTCCAACTCATTGGGAAGAAAACCTTACTGTTTGGTTTAAAAGTAGGGAGAGATTTCAAACATAACTTCAGCCCTCCATAGAATTTTCTCTGCTGATAGCATTTCATCCATTGTGCACTCACTTTCTCAAGCTAGATATGGTCAAAATGTATACACAAAATAGTTCATCCTATATTTGGCTACTAGGTCCTTTTGATTTTAGAACAGGCCCTAAAGGTAAAGTGTGCCGTCGAATCAGTTTCGACTCCTGGCGCCCAGAGAGCCCTGTGGTTTTCTTTGGTAGAATACAGGAGGGGCTTACCATTGCCTCCTCTTGCACAGTATGAGATGATGCCTTTCAGCATCTTCCTAAATCACTGCTGCCCGATATAGTACCAGCGCGGATTTGAACCAGCAACCTTCTGCTTGTTAGTCAAGCATTTTCCCCTCTGCGCCACTTAAGGTGGCTGAACAGGCCCTACCTATTATTATTATTATTATTATTATTATTATTATTAGCTGACTTGATGAGGAAAATTACTCAGAGAAGTCCCATTGAAATTAACCGGCAAGTTAGATAATGCCTAACTTGTTCCAGACAGGAGTTTTCCCTACATGGAGAGGACAAGAATGCCTAACGTGTCTTTTAAAATTTCAGTGGGACTACTCTGAGTAATTTTCCTCATGTCAATCAAACATCATCATCATCACTGAATTCATTTTGCCCTTACGACACCAGTGGCAAAAAGGCTATATTGTCTTCCTGCCTCTAAGTTCAGGGGCTGTATAGGAATCTGTCTTATACTGAGCCTGACCAGTGGCCCATCTAGCTCAAATGTTGCCAGTCAGAGATGTCCACTCTGACTGGGAGCATTTCTAAGACGTTTCAGACAGGAGTCTTTCCCTACCTGCAGATTCCAGAGATTTAACCTGAGACCTTTTGCACTGAAAGCAGGTGGTCTACCACTAAGCTATGGTCCCATCAGTGGGAGTTCCTTTCATGGTCACTTTCACAAGGCGAAGGGAGACAGTTGTAGGGCTGTGCACAAAAGGTTTCGGCAGCTCATTAGAGAGGCACCAAAGCAATTTGGGTTGCCACAGCCTAAATGTTTCAGTGGGGGGCGAGCGCTAGTTTTAAGGAGCAGGTATGCAGGTCCTTACCTGCTCCTCCTCTGCCCTACCACCATTCCAGTCGTGGCGCTGTGCTGCTCAAAAGGTTGCACACAGCTGCTTCCCTGTTCCCTGCAGCCTGTGTGTGGCATCGGCACGCACATTGCATCTGCACATGCATGGGCACCATTTGCATGGTCAACATGGTGTTGCTGACCACACATATGGTGCCCGGGCATGCACAGAGGCCATGTGTGCACCAATGGCGTGCGCAGGCTTCTGGGAACAGGGAAGCAGCCCTGTGTGACCTTTTGAGCAGCACAGCGCCATGATCAGAACAGTGGTGTGGTGGAGGAGGAGCAGGTAAGGACCTATGTACCTGCTCCTTAAAGCTACCACTCCCCGCCCCCCACCTGCTTGCCCAAAACGTTTCATGCACATCCCTAGACAATTGCCACAGGTGGCAGATTATTGGGACACCAATGGTAAGATGGCAACATCCGAGATGCTCTTTGGGACCAATCTGACCCTTGCAAATCTTGCAAGGAGTGCTTTTCCTCATGCTCGTAAAATAGGGCACGCCTGCTGGTCAGGTCTTGCTTTCTGTAATAACCAACCCCTTTTCATTAGTACCTTTCGGGCAAATGGGGAAAAGGGTTGGGTTATGAATGGAAAGCAAGAGCTGACCAGCAGGTGGCGCTGTGGAAATTGTGCAAGGTTCCTGTTGGCCACATGAACAGCCCATGAGAGCCTGCAAGGAAAGAAGATGCAAGACTGCAGAAGTGTGTGGAGGGTGAGTAAACACTTGCTTACAACCTAAGCACAAGCTCTTTAAGTCGTGCAGTTTTTTCCCCTCCGGAAGAACCCCTATTCTTCCACCACACTGGCTCTTTTTACACACACATTTCCTCCTTTTGGGTTGTGACTAATGTGTTTAGGATTGAGATGCCATGCAAAGTCATCAGTCAAAGAAAACCAGCCTTAAGTTATAGTCTCATCATATAGATGAGTTCTTTTAAATCTGTCAGATGAAGACATCCTAGCCATCTCTCCCCCTGACATATCACCTGTTGTTTGAAAAAGACATAATTTAAAAGAAATTGAATTAAAACTTGAATGAAGAGATTGTTTGCAGAAAACTCACAAGTACCAAAAACCCTTGTCAAAGCTGACAGATTTGATTAAAATCTGCTCACAAATCATTTTAAAATCCATGATTATTACTAACCATAAAATTGGACAAATGAATTAATCGGTGCTTTCAGTTATACTTATTAACTAGCAAAACGCCCATCATCTTAATATGTGTGGAGGGAAGGACTGTTAATTGCATAACCACTGGGAAGGATTCAAACCATCCCTGAGAGGTGCCATGCCCCTACCAGTCCCGTGGGAAGAAGGTGGGTTAATTGCTTTCAGAGTTGCTGTGTTTTATCCCCAAAATCTTTCCCCCTAGAAGGCAGCCAATGGCAGCTCTTCATTTATATGGCTGCAAATACGAACATAAGAATGGAGGAGCAGATGATTGGAGTAGAAGTCCAACAACCTCTGGAGACCAAGGTTGGGAAGTCCTGTAGACTTCCCCATAGACCAGGCCTGGTCAACTTTGGCCTCCTAGCTGTTTTTGGACTACAGCTGCCATAACCCCCAGCCATAGTGGCCAATAGCCAGGGATTATTATTATTTATTTACACAGTCAGACAGGTGTTATTGACTGGTTTGTTTTATCCAGACATCGAGTCCTTCCCAAGGACCTGGGATAGCTGAATTTTATTATCAATATCGTTGTTGTTGTTATTATTATAATAGATATCGTCGTAAAATATAGGCTGTTCCCAGTAAAGTTGCTTTTTGTAATTGGCTGATGGTGATTTCTGTGGCTCCTATGGTGTTGAGGTGCTCTTCAAGGTATTTTGGAATTACACCTAGGGTGCCAATTACTACTGGGATTATTTTGGTTTTCTTCTGCCACAGCCTTTCAGTTTGAATTTGTACATCTTTGTATTTGGTGATTTTTTCTATTTCTTTTTCTTCTATTCTGCTATCCCCTGGTATTGCTATGTCAATTATTTTCACTTGTTTTTCTTTCTTCTCGACTACAGTTATGTCTGGTGTATTGTGTGGCAGATGTTTGTCTGTTTGTAGTTGGAAGTCCCATAATATTTTTGTATCTTCATTTTCTTCAACTTTTTCAATTTTATGGTCCCACCAATCTTTGGCTACAGGTAGCTTGTATTTTTTGCAGATGTTCCAGTGTATCATCCCTGCTACCTTGTCATGCCTTTCTGGTCAGTCTGTGCGATCTTTTTACAACAGCTGATTAGGTGGTCCACTGTTTCATCTGCTTCTTTACAAAGGTGGCACTTGCTCTTTGTTGTGGACTTTTTGACTTTTGCTCTTATTGCATTTGTTCTTAGTGCCTGTTCTTGTGCAGCCAGTATTAAACCCTCTGTTTCTTTCTTCAAGTTGCCATTCTTAAGCCATTGCCAGGTCTTGGTGATGTCCGATTTTCCACTTATATTGTGCAAATATTGACCATGCAGGGGCTTATTTTTCCATATTATTATTATTATTATTATTATTATTATTATTATTATTATTATTATTATTAATTCGATTTCTATACCTCCCTTCCAAAAATGGCTCAGGGCGGTTTACACAGAGAAATAGCAAATAAATAAGATGGATCCCTGTCCCCAAAGGGCTCACAATCTAAAAAGAAACATAAGATACACACCAGCAACAGTCACTGGAAGTACTGTGCTGGGGGTGGACTGGGCCCGTTACTCTCCCCCTGCTATTATGGGAGTTGTAGACCAACATCGGCAGGAGGGCCGATGTTGAACAGCCATGCCATAGACAATGGCCAACCAGATACCTGCCCTGCTGTTTCCTCCCCTCACCAGCCCCTGGCATGGAGATTGGACCATAGCTCAGTGGTAGAGCACATGTTTTGGATGCAGAAGGTCCCAGGTTCAGTCACTGGAAAGGCTTCTGCCTGAAATTCTGGAAAGCTGCTGCCAGTTAGAGTAGACCAGGCCTGCTCAACTTTGGCCCCCTAGCTACCTGATAGGCTGGTCAAACTGTTATCTGAATCAACGTACTCTGGTATGGATTAGATTAAAACAGTGGTTCCCAACCTGGGCTCCTCCAGATGTTGCTGAACTACAACTCCCAGCATCCCCAGTCATAATAAATTATAGCTGGGGGTGCTGGGAGTTGTAGTTCAGAAAATCTGGAGGAACCCAGGTTGGGAACCACTGGATTAGAATAATATAATCGACCTTTTTTAAAAACCCAAGAAACAGGAGGAGCAATGGTGGAAGAGACTGGTGTGCCACACTGCTGGTGTGTGTCAGAGCTGAGGCATGAGTAGCAGCCGCTAGGTGGCACAAAGCTAGAAGCCAGGACGGGGAGAGCCAGGCAACCTTTCAGGGGTCAAAACCAGTAGCCCAAGGTCAAGAATGTGCCCAAGGTCAAGCTGAGCAGACAGTCTGGAGAAACCAGGAGCTGAAGGTCAGGAACACACTAGAGGTCACACAAAGGAGATAGATATATCAAGGGATTAAGAAAGAAGACATTAAAACTGAGCCAAGGTTGGCTTCAGACAGGAAGTCTCTTATACTCTTCCTGTCTGCAGGGAAACCAATAAAGGCCTCATAGGGTGAACATAGGAACATAGGAAGCTGCCATATACTGAGTCAGACCATTGGTCTATCTAGCTCACTATTGTCTTCACAGACTGGCAGAGGCTTCTCCAAGGTTGCAGGCAGGACTCTCTCTCAGCCCTATCTTGGAGAAGCCAGGGAGGGAACTTGAAACCTTCTGCTCTTCCCAGAGCGGCTTCATCCCCTGAGGGGAATATCTTGCAGTGCTCACACATCAAGTCTCCCATTCAGATGCAACCAGGGCAGACCCTTCTTAGCTATGGGGACAAGTCATGCTTGCTACTGTACCACAAGACCAGCTCTCCTGGTCTTGGGTGGGGCTGGCATGGGACTTGGAAAGACAAAAGTTGCAGTGCGGCAACCACAAGGGGCAGTATAAGCAGAGTCTCAGTCCCAGGGAGCTCTGACAGTGTGCTTCTGGGTAGGAGGGGGCGCATGGAAATGGTTGGCCAGTGGGCATCCTGAGAGAGAAAGAGAGAGAGAGTCCAGGAACGGGGCGGGGGGGGGAGAGGGAAGAGCTGGTGGAATGGTGCCTATGGCGGCCACACCAACCACCTACCACCTCACCTGGTCTCATGGAAGGGCTAACCTCGCATAGCATGGTGGAGTCAGTAGGTACCATGCCAGTGGATACAACACCCAAAGCACTGATTTGCCCCGCTTAAGAATTTTTTTTGGAAAGCAGCTTTTCAGTTTGTGTCATGAATGTTTCCATTAAAAGTAGGAGCTCTTCCTTTTAAAATAGGAACATCTCTAACTGTTATTATTTTAAACAAATCAATGGTGTTGCTTGGCTTGTGGTAGCTCAACATAGAGAAGTTCTTCTCGCTGCTGCCTCTGACACCAGTGGGTCAGAAGCAATGACAGCAGCTGTCTACCAGCAGCACCCAGTCCTCCCCAGGGGCTCAGTGCAAGTGTCAGCAGTGGGTTGCCAAAGTGTAATTGGCCCCGACAACTGCCCTAAGGCCCCATGTTCTGACACAGGCCCTGCATGAGGAGAAGTCCTATCAGTACCATATTTA
This sequence comes from Hemicordylus capensis, assembly GCF_027244095.1. Taxonomy (NCBI): domain Eukaryota; kingdom Metazoa; phylum Chordata; class Lepidosauria; order Squamata; family Cordylidae; genus Hemicordylus; species Hemicordylus capensis. Next base: position 429,774,374 of record NC_069657.1, on the reverse strand, counting down.
CCTGAGTAGAAGGCAACTCAGAATATAAGATGATTTTCTGATAGACAGAGGTTCTGCTTAACTCTTTCTTCACAATCATAGGATGTAAAAGTGCTTAAGGTTGCTGGATCATTATGTTTTTTGAGCCTATTTTGGTTCTAGTGGATATTACTGCAATAGGGAATGAAAAATAGATGATGGACTTTCCTTCTGATAAGGAATGGTAGCTTTTGTTTGATTGTAAGTCATCTTATACCTCAAGGTTTATCTTGTGTCTTACACCTTTGAAATATTTATATTTCAAAAAGGCACCCATGTCAAGATGTTTGTAACATGCACATTTATTTAAATGCAGTTACTTAATCCAGGGGTTCTCAAACTTGGATCCCCAGATTTTGACTACAACTTTGGACATTGTGGCTGAGGATGATGGGAGTTGTAGTCCAACAACATCCGGGGACCCAAGTCTGAGAACCCTTTGATTAATCATGATTATTTTATTCTGTTTATTTGTGTGAACTGCCTAGAGCCTTTGGAGTCAGGCAGTATATAAATTAAATAAATAATAACTCAACTAACATGTAGGTGATTAACCAGATATTCTTTAAACAGATATCCTTAAACTGTGATTATAATCCAAACACTGAGTTAAGCTTTCAAAACCCTATCGTAATAAGTGAGCATCAGCACATTTTTGTGTAGAATCATGGCCCATCATCATCATCATGCTATTTACACACAGTCTACCAGATGTTATTGATTGCATCTGGTACTTTAATTATCGGGCCCTTTCCAAAGGTCTAGGATAACTAAAGAAAAATTAAAGATAGTGTTGTAGTATTTGTGCTGTCCCGAGTAATGTGGCCTTCTGTAGTTGATGTGTTGTAATTTTATTGATGTCCAAGGTGCTGAGATGGTGTTCAAGTTCTTTTGGTACTGCACCAAGGGCACCACCAACTATTGACACCACTATTGTTCTCTTTTCCCAGAGCCGCTCAATTTTAATCTGGAAGTCCTTGTATTTAGTTATTTTCTCCCATTGTTATTTGGAGAATATCATCATCATCATCATCATCATCATCATCTTATTATTATTATTATTTACACACAGTCTACCAGATGTTATTGATTGCATCTGGTACTTTAATTATCGGGCCCTTTCCAAGGGTCTAGGATAACCAAAGAAAAATTAAAGATAGCATCGTAGTATTCATGCTGTCCTAAGTAGTGTGGCATTCTGTAGCGGATGTGTTGTAATTTTATCGATGCCCAAGGTGTCAAGATGTTGTATCGATAACCATCTTGACCCCTTGGGCATTGATAAAATCATAACACATCAGCCACAGAAGGCCACACTACTCGGGACAGCACGAATACTATGACATTATCTTTAGTTCGTAGTATTCGTGCTGTCCCAAGTAGTGTGGCCTTCTGCAGCTGATGTGTTGTTGTTGCTGTTGTTGTTATTTCTTACATTTCTATACCACCCCATACAAAAAGGTCCCTGGACGGTGCACAGTCTATTAGGTTAATGTGGGGACAACTGCACACAGTTTGACAAGATTACTGATCTGTGGCAATAGACTTTGAGCAAGGGCTGCAAATCCACTTAGATTCAGTTCAGAATGTAAGGTGGAATGTGTGCTTGGTCTTTAAAATTCATTTAAATAAAGTATCTGCAATGTCCAGCACCTCTTATTAGCTTGGTTTGAGCTAAAGATAAGATGAGATGATTGCAGAGAGGATTATAAGCCTATTTTTAAACTAAACTTTCTTCATGTGACAGAAACTCACTGACTGTGGTTGAATCTCTCGTTTTGAGGCTACAGTCCTATGCACAGTAACTCCCACGGTATAACTTTTAGGTTTTTTAAACATAAGTTCTGCTGCTTTTCCAGAGCTCAAAGCAGCTTACAAAAATAAAACCGATATAATAGTCAATAGACATAATAAATAGCAGAAATACAAACATCTGTAATGACGGCATCTAAGTGCCTGTTGAATCACTTTGTCCTTGGTTCAGAAGCCGGACAAAAAGATGCCTTCTTTGAAGGAAATTCAGATGTAGGCAGGAGAGACCCCAGATCTAAGGTGATAGCTCAGAGGCAGAGTGCCTGCTTTGCAAGCAGAAGGCCTCAGGTTCAATCCCTGGCATCTTTCCAGGTAGGGCAGGGAATGACTCCTGTCTGTGGAGAGCTGCTGCCAGTCAGTGTAGAGTCGACACTGACTGGCAGCAGCTCTCCACAATTTCAGACAGTCTGGGGACAGAGAAGCTCCACTCCTTTGTTCCCCCTCCCCTCCCACAAATCCCATGTGAATCAGGAAAAAGAAATGCCAGAACTGGCCTGAATGAGCATGACTTGCCCATGTGAATATCATTCCTGTAGAGGGAATTTGTGAATCAGTAAATCAGAATGATGCATAACATGTATCAGGGGTTCTCAAACTTGGGTCCCTAGATGACAACTCCCATCATCCCCAGTCACAATGGCTGGGGATTATGGTAATTGTAGTCCAGCATCTGGAGACCCAAGCTTGAGAAGCCCTGATATACAGAGTGGCTACTTCTTTCCAGCAGAGCTCTAACATTTTATTCAAGTGTTAAAGGCATAAGAGGGGGTGGGTGGGGAGTAGCAACTCTTTATGTGATGCAATTGGCTGGACCCCTTCCTGGCATGGAGAAGCAGTGACGTGAAAAGGTTGTGCCACTTAATTTTCGCCCATTGTGCAGGAAAGAATATAAGGATTGCCTTGCTGGATCACAGAAGCTCCATATATTTGCAGACAGTGGTCAGCTAGTTTCCTCCAGGAGCTCACAAGGAAAGCCGAAAGGTGATGGCCACCCCCTGCAACTTGTCATTAGCATCAACTGCTTAAAGGTATACTGCTTCTAAATATGGAGGTTCCATTTAGCTGTCACAGTCAATAGCCATGTTGATAGACATCCTCCAAAAACGTAATTATAAGGCAAATTAATGCTGCACAAAAGCCAGAGTAAAATGTTGGCAACCCAAACACCACAAGTCAGTAGCCAATACTGTCGTTTCCTTACACAGATTCCACGAAAACAGCCATGGACACTGCAAGCTTTGTACCCAATGAGATGGTTTGCTATTGTCACAAATTGTGAGAGCACTGTCTTATATGCCAGACCATTACAATGCTGTTCTTTTTTGAATGTGCAGCATTATACAATCCAGAATATGACTATAATTTATAGTTTTGTATAACAGAGAGGAATGAGAGATGGGGCACTAAAAGATGTTAACTTTCTGGCTTCTAAGCCCCACTTTAGCTTAAAAGTTTATCCCATTATTTAAGAGCCTGGCAACACTTCCTTGCAGTTTTATAGCTCTTTTCATTGCCACTGAACGCTTTGCGCTGAGTGGTGGCTTAGTCCACCAAGTATGACCTCAGAGAGTGTTTCAATATCAAAGCACAGGCACAAGACTCCCTCTGAAACCATGTCCTGAACAAAACTGAACCAATCCAAGACTGAGATGATGAGACACATTAGCTCATGGATAGTTGTCATCATCTTTGCCAGAAAGCCATCTCTCATCCCTTTTTCCTGGTCTTCTTCTCTCATCCTCTTTTTTTTTGGTTGGTCATCTTCCACCTTCCCCCCAAAAGCACAGTTGAAAATGGTCTTTCTTTCTTTCTTTCTTTCTTTCTTTCTTTCTTTCTTTCTTTCTTTCTTTCTTTCTTTCTTTTAACCAAGGGCATTGCAGGTACTTAAAAGATCCAGACCCTGGACCCACAACCCTCCTTTTAATAATTAAGTCTCCTTTCTTTGGTATGGGTATGTAGACTGATCTCTTCCAGTCTGTTGGCCACTGTGGTGTTCTCCAAATTTGCTGGCATATTTTGGTTAGAGCCTTGACTGATTCTTCTTCTGTTGCCTGCCATATTTCTGTAGCTATTCCATTAATTCCTGTAGCCTTCTGACTTGGTAATGATTGGAGTGCTGATCTAACTTCATCTTCCCGTACTAAAGGTTCTTATAAGTAGGGAATACTTTCTAGAGTATCTTGGATGTTGACATCCCTGCTGTACAGATTTTCAGTATACTCTTTCCACCTCTGTTTGATCTCCTCAGAATCAGTTACTATCTGCCATCCCTTAACATACCAATTTGAGGTTGGAACCTCCTTCTGAGTTCAGAGATCTTTTGGAAAACTTGTCTTGTTTTTCCGCGTCTATTTCCATCCTCAAGGTCTTTACAGATGTCATTGTCTCTTCTAACAGCTTTCTGAAATTCCCTATTGAATTCCTTCCTGGGGTCTTTATCTTTCTTGATTTTGGCTTCTCTCCTCTTCTTGGCAACTTCCACCATCTGTTCTGACATCCATTTTGCTTTCTTATGTTTCTTGGTCTTTGGCAGTCTCTTTTCACATTTGTCCTTAACAAGTTCTTTGATTTCATTCCACAGTTCCTCTGGTTCCCTATCAATGAGGTTCAGAACTTCAAAGAGGTTCCTGATGTTCTCATTGAAAATGGTGGGTACATTCTCAAGAGCATGTCGTGGAAGCTGGATAGCATCGTTTTTCCGCTTTAGCTTGACTTGGAACTTGCACATGAGCAGTTTGTGATCTGTTTCACAATCGGCCCCTGACCACGTCATTGCTGTTATAATTGAGTTTTTCCACCTCCTTGCACCAATAATGTAATCAATCTGATTTCTGTGTACTCCATCTGGTGATGTCCATGTGTATAGGTGCCACTTTGGTTCTTTGAAGAATGTATTAGCAAATGAAGAAATCATTGGCTTGGCAGAAACTAATAAGTCGTTCTCCTGCTTCATTTCTGTTTCCTAGGCTGTACAGTCCAACTGTGTTTTCCTCCTTACCTTTTCCAACTTTGGCATTCCAGTCTCCAACCACCAGCAGCACATCTGGCTTGTATGTTCTGTCAATTTCAGACTGAACTTGAGCATAACACTCATCAACTTCCTGTTCTTCTGCATCAGTTGTTGGGGCATAGACTTGAAGAACTGCCATGTTCTTTTCCCGCATGGCAACATCAGCCACTAGACATCCAAAAGGCTTTACCCTAACTGCGTCATAAACACCATCAGTACTCTGAGGGATCCTCAGCTCTTCCTCAGTAGCATGTTAAGTACCATGCAACTTAAGGGGCCCATCATCTGGCACTACATCGACAATCATTCTATTTTGTCTAGCCATGTGGTTTTCTTGGTAAAATACAGGAGTGGTTTAATATTGCCTTCTCCCACACAGTATTAAATGATGCCTTTGTCGTTGTCACTGAAGTGATCGTCTGCCTCCAACACCTTCCTATATCACTGCTGCCCAGTATAGGTACCTGCTTGCTTTAACTGGGCAGCTGGGATGACCTTCGTGCTTTGGGTGACCCTACTGGGAGTATACCTCCCGGCGTACTTCACTCATCCCTCCCAGGAACACACACACATCCTGCCACGATGAGGCAACATAGCAGGATTGGGGTGGGTGGGTGTCATTAGGATAATCAGTGCAAAAGGTTGAAGCACTTGAACTCCATATCCAACAAATTCAAGTCAGGTGCTGGGGAGTGGAACCCCATCTCCAACAAATTCAAGTCAGGTGCTGGGGAGTGCACAGACATGGAACAAGTGTTGTGAAAGAGACACTTTATTTTGCTAAGATGTTTAAGCATCATTCCTTAACCATAAGGAATACAAGCCACCTCTGAGTATCCAAATATCCTTTGCTCCATGGTAGCATATATATTCTGAATGCATGACACCTTAAAGGCTGAAAGACTTACAGTGAGCTTTCGTGGACTAGAGCTCACTTCATTTTATGCTACAATAAATCTGTGGATTTTTAAGGTGCCAAGAGATTCCTTTTTGGTTTTGCTGTAACAAACTAGGAGTTTATATCCTGTCTTTCAGCCCTTAACAGCCCCCTCCAAAATGGCCTCCAAACAAACAATTAATAGATTAAAAGACAATTTTAAAAATCCAAGCAAACACAACAAATAATAGTGAAAACTGGGAAACAGCAAAAATGAAAATGCTGAATACAGTGGGGGAAGCTACTACAGCAAATATTTATATACCGCTTTTCAACAAAAGTTCTCAAAGTGGTTGATACTAAATAAACTCAAAGGTGCAATGAAACAAAAATGTTTTTAGTATGCACCAAAAAGCTGGCAAAGTGTCAGGAGCTACCTGTGTTGAGGTTGAGAATCTGAGAACCTTCACACAGTTGTTGAACGACAGCGGCCTGAAGTCCTGAAGTCCTCGTCTGGCCCTGCCCAGCCTGGCTGTTCATTGGATCCTTCAGGGACAGGCGAGATATAAAGGCTTCCTGTGTCGGCCCAGTTTTTGCTTTGGTCCTTGTCCTTTGTTGAGTCTTGGCTGATTAACTCTCAATGTTCCCTCCCCCCTTTCCCATTCCTACTGAGTAGGGCTGTGTGAAGTGACATTGGTTTGGTTTGATTTGGGACTGCCTTAGTTTGGAGGGGCCCCTGACTGGATGCTTTGGGGAGGTTGGTGGCAGCTTTGCTTTGACCAGATCTGAAGTAGGTGCTTGGCTTTTGACTGAAGGTTTAGCCCAATGCCTGAAGGTACTTATGGGGCAGGAGGCAGGTTGGGCAACATCTATTGGCAAGAGAGAAATGGCTTTGTATACTTTCAATGTTCAAAAGAATCCCAGGAGTTTCCCCCCCTCCCTTTAATTCCTGCAAAGTCCTGGGAATTGTAGTCTTTTCTGGGGCTACTGGAACGGCCCACAGCCCCAGAAAAGACTGCAATTCCAAAGATTTATGAGGAATTAAAGGGAGAAAAAAACAGAGATGCTTTTAAAAAGTAAAACGGCAAGGGAGTTGCAGCTTTATTGCTGGGAATCTGCCAGCCCATTTCCTGCCTGGTCTGGTAAGTATCTTAAGAGGCTGGGAGAGTAGTGAGGGGGGATGTATGGAAGCAAGGCTTCAGCAGCTGATCTGAGGCTGCCTGATTCACTTTGATTTGGGCTGAACCCAGCCAGATCCAAACAGGCTACAAGGTTTGCATTTGGATGGGTGACTACAAGGCTCTCTTTACTGGGCTCTGCAGGGAAAGCAGGCTTAGCCTCTACATGTGAATGAACACTGTCTGCTATAAGATATTCTCTTTAGGGATGGGATTGATAGCTCAGTCCTAGCTTATCTGCTTGCATGAAGTTCAATCCCTGGCATCTCCAGGTAGGGCTGGGAAAGACTCCTGCCTGAAACCTTGGAGAGCTGCTGTCAGTCAGTGTAGACAATACTGGGCTAGGTGAACCAAGGGTCTGATTCGTTATAAGGTGGTAGCTTCCTCCTATGTACTCAACACCTTCCCTCTAATGGTGCCATTATTGTGCAGAGACTTTCCTACCACCCTCTGTAGAATGCCTTCCAACCTCAGGGTTTCCCGTCTTGAATGAATCTGCACTTTGTTAGAAAGCATGGATGAAAGTGTTACAACTGAAAGAAGTATTTACTGTATGTCATCCACTGTGGTGCCTGAGTATCACTTGGCTGTGTGACTATGTTTTGGATTTATAAAAATCAGATTAAATAACACAGTGGGAAATTGTAGATATTTGCTCGATCATAATGCAGAACTATCTCCTCTTTAGATACCACAATATTTGCACAGATTTGGAAGAATTTAAATTTTGCTATGCAATCCTATGCATCCCCCCCACCCCTGAATTAAATCTCACTGTGTTCAGTGGGGTGTACTCCCAGCACTGCAGCCTTAACCAGTGTCCATACATGGCTACTATGCCACATGATGTGCCAGTTCAGAGAATGGAAAACCATGGTTTAGACCAGGGGTTCCTAACCTTGGGTTCCCAGCTGTTGGACAACAATCCCGATCTTCCCCAGGTGCAATGGCCTGGTCATTGAGGCCGGGGATGATGGGAGTTGCAGTCCAACAGCTGCAGATCCAAGCTTAGGAACCTCCTGGTTTATATGATCATGAGTGAACCTGCATCCTTGTGGGCTCCCACTCTCCTCCCTCCTTTCTGGTGATGGTAACTTATATTTTTTCACCAGGTTCAGCCACAGGCTCATGTAACACCTGCACACCAGGGTCAAAACGTGCAGTCACTATTCTGCTCAAAAATTATTTTCAAGCCAATTTACATAATATGCAAACTAGGCGCTCGGACTGCAACATTTTTATTGCGGGTCTATACTTGTGAGTTAAGAAACCAGGATTCCTTCCTTTCCGCCAGGCACAAGAGGGGCTGTGTTCAGGTTTCACAGTCCAACAAACCGGTTTGTTGGACTGTCTAAACAGGTCTTTAGAATTTTCCATAGATTAAGATAAATTGACCTCCTGCACAGTACTGAGAGAGAACATCATTACTATTTCAGTGGAAAGTATGTTTGCCAGTACAACTCTGCTGGGTATTACTTACAATGAAGAATTTAGTTTAGTGTAACATACAGTACCTGAATAAACTTTTCATGCATTTTTATGATGGCCCCTACTTTTATGAAGATCCCACAATACAAAAAGGCTCATCTTCTGAAGGAGATGCTTCTCTTAGCATTTTTGAATATCATAAATGCACAATAAAAGCTTTCGTCTCTGTATCATGGTCGACAGATCCTGCAGCAGTCATGTGGCCAGAACATGACCTCATGGTTCTGGTTTCTATCTCCAATCTCCCCCACCCCTTTCATAAAGAAGTGCAGATCAAAGGACTTTTACTTCGCAAAAGGCATAAAAGTGATAGATTTTAAGTTCATTTTTAAATTATATAGTGTTCAGTGTTGTACACTGCATTGGGTACAATGTGTAGAAAGACAGTATACCATTTTTAAAATAAGTTGCTTAAAGGTGAAGTGCAGATTTGGAAGAATTGGTACTAGTTCTCCGGGTCAAATGAGATGTGATTTGTTCCGGTTCAAATGAGATGCCTTTTTTCAGACATGTCTGCCCCACCCACATATAAAGCAGGGATGGGGAAAGATTAAACCTCCCTGAGGACAAGCTGCTACAAAGTAAATGAATGCATCATACAGCAAGTGGTGAAGAGCCTTCAAAAATTGACAGCATCCTGTCTAGGATTTTATCATCATCATCATCTCCATGAACAGAATATGTTCTGCTCACACAAGGGGGCCTGTTTTCATCAATCCCCCCCTTCCTGCCATCGCCTCTCATGCACCCTGGAAATATGTCTCTGAGGATTGGGAGACTCTCGAGAGCAGACATTTTGGAGGTCCCAAGTGCAGCAGAGGGGTGTGTGGCTGGGGAGATGATGGAGAATCATTCCCTCCCCTTGTGAGTAGAACATCTTCCATTCACAGAACTACTAGTTAAGATGCTGCCCAGTGTATAGTAATGGAAGGTATGTGGCGCTTGTGAAGTGACCCTTGGCACACTAATAGAGAGATGTTACAGGCATGTCCCTATTTCCATTGCTGAAATGTGTGTGGAGGGGGTACAAATTCCACAATGGTGAAGCTTTTTCCTCAAGCAGGAGCTTTTATCCTGGGGTAAATAGCAACCATGGAGGAACCCAGTCTGGAGTGGGGCTATGGTGGGGGCAAAAGGGTAAATCTCCTTGTAGAAATGATAATCTTATGTAGAAAGGGGGAATGATTTAACAGCTGCACTGAGAATAGAAGCAAAGGAAGGAATTGGTTACCAGTTATGGTGGGAATGGTTTCAGTCAGTTTAATGCGGAGGAAAGAGAATGTAGGAGTTTTGAGGCCTACTTTATAAGGTCTGTTTTTGCTACAGAGATATACAAATTGTTTAATTGAATCAGTCAATACAGCGGAAGCTTCTCACAGAAAAGGGTCATCATCACTTCAGGGCGGTCATGCTGCTGGGGCTGCCTCAGTATCCCTCTTCCCCACTTCAGTACTGAGCTGAATCAGCCCCCGCACCATCAAGGACACAAAATCAAATATATGTTGGGTTATGTGATTATTTAGCAAAGTGCCAAGGAAGCTACCACTCCAGTTACAGAGTGCAGAGCTTAGCTATTTAGCTATTTAAAGAACACGCATGGAGATCACTGTAGAGTCTAAACTAAATTAGTTTATTGGTGAAATACATTAGGACACAAAACACCTCTCTCTATCTAAAAGCTACATAATGAATAGGTGCGGGGGAGAGAGAGAGATGCTTCCATCTTCCCTCTAGGAGGAAAGGAGGACGACTGACTCACTTTGATCCATTTATGTTGGAAGTGAAGGACTTTGCACTGTCTCATATCTCAATGACAGAGGGGGACAGACTAGTGAGTCAGAGGGCTAGAGAGGTCAAGACATTGGTAATCCCTTCTCTACTGATCTGACAGTATCCCTTTGGTATGTAGACTGCTCCTCTTAGGGACTAACTTCCTTCCTTCCTTCCACCACTTCCTCTTCCTCTTCCCTTCCTTCTCCCTTGCAACATTCAAGCTCCTCTCTCCTTGCACCTTGATGTGTGCAGAGATGCAGAATCCATCTGCATCCAGCTAGCTAGCTAGATTAGAGATCCTATCTCTCCACTTTACTATCTAGAATGGCGTTCACTAATAAATACTCCTTATAGTGATTTGAAACTATGAACTGGCTCCAAGTTATTTTGATCTCAGCATACATGCATGCCTGGGCAGACTCTGCTGTGTTGTGCCTCTGTGCACTCTGCTATATTAGAAGGGTATCTCTTACCAGAGAGAATTCCCAACAATTTAGATGTGGGGTAGGGTATCAACATATGACCACTTGCCACAAGGTCTCGGCTTATAACCAGCCCCCATGACAGCTTTTGCCACATGGGAAACAAGTTTTTGTGTAGGCCCCAGTCATATGGTGAGCCAAGCTTTATTATGTGCTCCACATTCCCACAGTGGCAAGGCCATGAGGTAAAACTTATATTGTTGCATACCATGAGGCTATTCTCACGACCACAGGAAAGCAGGCTAAGGAAGCTCAGCCTGCTTTCCTGTGGTCATGTGCTGCAATGGGAGCCGCATGGCTTCTGGCAGCAAACCTCACTAAGTATTCCCCCCCTCCCCCAGTTAAACAAGGTTAGTGGAGCGAGCGCTCTGCTAACCCCATTTTCCAGATCATGAAACGCCGTGGCATGGCTCCACGCCGTGGCATGGCTCCACACCGTGATGACTCATGAGGAAACCCTCAACCAGGAGGCTACAGCAAGCATCCCGGGGTTGGGGGTCCCCCCAGAATGCCCCACACACTTGTGTGGGGCATCTTGGGACTTCCGGGGGCCGGGCAGCCTCTGATCCCCACCACCACTACTGGCTCCATGATGGCGTCAGTAATGGTGTGGGCGGCCGATCTGGACACCCCGGGTGAGCTCCCTGCTAGTCTGTGGGGAGAGCAGGCAAGCCTGCTCTCCTCGCAGATCCCGGTTAGGCTCTACACATGGATTGTGTGTAGAGCCTGCATATCAAGCTCCTCATGTAGCTAGCAATGTTATGGGACACGTAGAGACCCTATTCAGACATAGGAAAGTGGGGATGCTGTACTATTGGACTATTTTCCTGAGAGTGTGCTTGGAAGTCTCAACATGATGTTTGCTGAAATTCCACCTCCACCCCCACTTTATTTGTTTGTTTTATATTCATATAAACCACTTTGGGAACTTTTGTTGAAAAGCAGTAAATAAAATAATAATAATAATAATAATAATAATAATAATAATAATAATAATAATGAAGATGTAAACTTGAAGAAAGAAACAGAGGGTTTAATACTGGCTGCAGAAGAACAGGCACTAAGAACAAATGAAATAAGAGCAAAAGTCGAAAAATCCACCACAAACAGCAAGTGCCGCCTTTGTAAAGAAGCAGATGAAACAGTGGACCACCTAATCAGCTGTTGTAAAAAGATCGCACAGACTGACTACAAACAAAGGCATGACAAAGTAGCAGGGATGATACACTGGAACATCTGCAAAAAATACAAGCTACCTGTAGCCAAAGATTGGTGGGACCATAAAATTGAAAAAGTGGTAGAAAATGAAGAGGTAAAAATATTATGGGACTTCCGACTACAAACAGACAAACATCTGCCACACAATACACCAGATATAACTGTAGTCGAGAAAAAAGAAAAACAAGTCAAAATAATTGACATAGCAATACCAGGGGATAGCAGAATAGAAGAAAAAGAAATAGAAAAAATCACCAAATACAAAGATCTACAAATTGAAATTGAAAGGCTGTGGCAGAAAAAGACCCAAAACCAGTCAAGAACACCTGTCTGACTGTGTAAAAAAAAAAATTAATAATAATAATAATAATAATAATAATAATACTAGTACCACCAGCACCTGAGGAAGTCAGGTGGGGTAGATAAAAATGCCTGTGCTGCTGCATATTTGGAAACAATGACAATGTCACAAAACAGGGCAGTTCTGCTCTTACTTAAAACTCTACAGCAGGGGCATGTGGACAATGGAGCAAGGGGGGACAACCATCCCTCGGCTGCCAGACCCCCTTGCCCCCTCCCACACCTAGCCAGCGAATGAAGTGCTTGCCAGCTGGGAGTGTGAGGCACACCCTTCTCCTCCTCAGCTAGTGTTCCATTGAAACACTGGCCAGGCTGGTGGGGAAGCCGACCCAGTCAGCGTTTCAATGAGAACACTGACCAGGGAGGATGGGACAGGAGGGTCTGAAGGACCATCTCATGGGCAGTAGCCACACCCCTTGCATCTGACATCAGATGCAGGGGGTGTGGACAGTAGTGGGGACGGGGCCTGTCAGCCCCTGCAGTGTTTTCCCAGTCAACGTTGAATAAATGACAGGGAGCTCCTTTCTCTGCCTCCTCAGGCAGGGAAAGAAGCTCCCAGTCAGTGATTCAAAGAACTACTGACTGGGGAAACTCTGCAGGAGCTGACAGGCCCCATCCCTATTACTGGCCACATCCCCTGCATCTGATGGTGCTTGGGGAGTGCATGCGCTGTGCATGCGTGATTTGAAACCACAAGGGGGAGAGCCACTGGCAAGCTCCCTACACACCCCTGCTGTGCAGACATAGTTGTGTGACACAACACCCATTGTTTAGAGTGGGCTTTGTGCCACATAACTTCACGTATGCAATTTTAAGTCATAGTGGAAGTTTCCTGTTTCCCCAACACTGCCAGCAGTTTTACACACAGCAGTGCGAATGGATGTTCAGCCACCTATGCATTGCTGCACATTATGTGGGGCACAGAGTTTAACTATTCATGGACGGCTGTTTCAAACTTTATTTATTTATTTATTTATTTATCAATCAATCAATCAATCATATTTTTATTCCGCCTGATATGTATATCTCTAGGCGGTGTACAAAATTTAAAATATTTAAAAGTCACAAATTAAAATACATGACAATAAGAACAATAGAATGAAATTATTAAAACAGGTTTTTTTAAAGTTATTAAAATTAATTCTGATTAAAAGCCTGAGAGAACAGGAGGGTCTTGAGGTTCTTCCTGAAAACAAACAGAGAAGGAGATGCTCTTATTTCAGCAGAAAGCTTATTCCAAAGCCCTAGGGCAGCCACATAAAAAGACCGGTCCTGGGTCGCCACCAATCGAGCCGGTGTTAACCGTAACCGGATCTCTCCAGAAGTTCGTAACAGGCAGCAGGGATTATGACAAAGGAGGCGCTCTCTCAAATAGCCTGGACCCAAGCCATTACAAAAACTACAAGGTTTTGCAGGATGCCAGAATCTCTTCTGCAACATTTGAAGGGCATTTTTGTTTCTGGGAACATGTAAAGAAATCTCCTGAGAAATTTCACTTGTCTTAATAAATTCATTTGACTTCCCTAAAACATTCACAGATGTTTAGCCTTGGAAGCCAGGGGTGCATGTACCCCCAGAAGCATCTGAGAAGTTCCCTCCTCATTTTACTGAACTTGCCTCAAGAAACCTATAATCAATCCCCAAAACATATTTTAATCTCCCTAGAAGTGTTTTCTCCCCGCTAAAAAAATTTAAGCAAGGGATGTTCCTCAAGCTTTTCCTCTGTCTGTACCTGTGTTGAAAACAACTCTTGGGAGCAATTTTAAAAATGCTGGTACCAACGCTAAAGAACACTCTGGTAGCATCTCTGGGTCCTCCCTCCCCTGTCTTGCTGCTGGAGATGCCAGTGATATAGTCACAAATTCAGAAGTTCAGCCACTCTTCATGATGGCTCCCATCCCACGGCCATGCCCACCCCAATGACTACACCTCTCACTTAGATAGATGCAATAATGTGTGTGTGTGTGTGGTGGTGGTGGGGGAGGGGGTTCAGTTTCAAGAAGTCAAGGATCATATAGACTCTAGAGAATACTAGAATGAATGACAGAGAATGCCCACTGAAATACACTGGTTCCTTCCAAATGGCCATTCAGAAATTCTATGCATTCCTATGATCATTTGGAAGGAACCAGTGCATTTCAGCAGGCATTCCCTGTTATTTGTTTTAGGACGTCCTGACACTAGTCCACCATAGGACTTGCATGCTGACGGTCCCAGGTTCAAACCCTGGAAGCATCTCTAGGGAGGGCTGGGAAAGACTCTTACCTGAAACCATGGAGACCCACTGCCGGTCACTGTAGACAATACTGAGATAAATGGACCAATGTTCTGACTCAGAATAAGACAGGGTCCTATGTTCCTAAGACAGGAAGAATGGTAATAAACCGTTTGAATAGCAAGAGCAGCACATTTTTTCCATGTAGAAAGCCAAGGGCTTTGCGTCCCTGCTGAGACCCTGGAGGGGAACAAGTACCGGGACTGCTTCCCTGCCCATCCCTGCAGCACTACACCATTGGGTGCCAGAGACTGAACCTCGGACCTTGTTCTTGCAAAGCAGGTGCTCTGTCACAGAGTCACCAAGTTCTCTAAGAGCTGCTATTCAAACATTACAGAACAGTTTTTATTTATTTATTTATTTATTTATTTATTTATTTACACACACAGTCAGACAGGTGTTATTGACTGGTTTGTTTTATTCAGACATCGAATCCTTCCCAAGGACCTGGGATGGCTGAATTTTAATATCAATGTTGTTGCTGTTATTATAGATATTGTCGCAGAATATAGGCTGTTTCCAGTAAAGTTGCTTTTTGTAATTGGTTAGTGGTGATTTCTGTGGCCCCTATGATGTTGAGGTGCTCTTCAAGGTGTTTTGGAATTGCACCTAGGGTGCCAGTGACCACTGGGATTATTTTGGTCTTCTTCTGCCACAGCCTTTCAGTTTCAATTTGTAGATCTTTGCATGTTGTGATTTTTTTCTATTTTTCTTCTATTCTGCTATCCCCTGGTATTGCTACGTCAATTATTTTAACTTACAGTTATATCTGGTGTATTGTGTGGCAGATGTTTGTCTGTTTGTAGTCCGAAGTCCCATAATATTTTTCTATCTTCATTTTCTACAACTTTTTCAATTTTATGGTCCCACCAATTTTTGGCTACAGGTAGCTTCTTCTTTTTTTGCAGATGTTCCAGTGTATCATCCCTGCTATTATTTATTTATTTATTTATTTATTTATTTATTTATTTGATTTATATACCGCCCTTCCAAAATGGCTCAGGGCAGTCTACCATTTGCCTTTGACTGTGGTGGGAAAGCAGCACCCCTTGTTTTGCAGTACAGTCACCCCTTGCCAACCGCTAGGTTTCTGGCAAAACGTCATCATTGGTAAATTTGCAGTTGCTGAGGCATTAAAGTCTACAGGAGACAAGGGGTTTGGGGAATCATGGCCACAAAAAGACCTAAAAATAAAGCGGGGGGAGGGGGGAATACAAAAAATTGCTATTTTACAAGTTGTGTAATATTGCCAAGTCACCAAGAAGAATGAGCAGATCGAACCTCCGGATATCTTTTGAACCCTCCAAAATCACTCAAAGGCTAAAATTGGCAAGGGACAGCAAGTTCAGCAAGGGTCACCAAGAGGAACGAGCAGATCAAACCTCTGAACCCCCCTCCCTCCCAAAAATATAGGTGAAACCCCTCCAAAATCACTTTAAAAAACCCCTTGCCAAACATGGATACCCAGAACGCGGTTCTCAAGACCTGTCACAATTTCCCTTTCGGATATACTCAAAACCATTGGTAAAACCATGGTTGGCAAGGGATGACTGTAACTAGTATTAAACAAGTAGGGAACTGACAATTTTCCAGTTGTCCTCTCTGTTGGAGATGGAGTTCCAGTGCATTGACTTTTTGCACCAACTATCCTAATGAAACCTAGGGGCACTGGGAGTAGAGGTAGTTAGTAAGGGTCCCCTTACCTGTCCCTGCTTTACCTCTATTCGATGACCCCTGCCTTGACTCCTCAGGTATTTCCTGTAGTGAGTCAGTCCTCCTTCCTTTCCTCTTGGAGAGCAGATGGGAGCATCTCTCTCTCTCTCTCTCTCCCCCACCTATTCATTATGTAGTTCATAGTTAGGCTAGGTCTTTCCTATCTCAAATGTACTTAACCTATAAACCTTATTTAGTTTAGACCGCACTACAATCTCCATGCGCATTCTTAAGCAGCTGCAACAACAAAGCTCTGCACTACTTCATAACTGGAGTGGGCACCTTCCTCTTGGCGCTTTGCTAAACAGTTACAAACTCCAATGCTCTCAGAGAGGCATGTTCCAGTTTGAACAATCCTTAAGGCTTCACTTCCTTCTGTAGAAGTCCCAAAGCAATCACCAGCACACAAGATCATCCTGCGAATCCAAGATGCACAACTGAGGCTTATATGAAACCAATACTTTTTGGATGTAGCGTCAAGAACAAAATAGATAATCCTAATGTAGTGGTTTAATTTAAGATACAAGGATTTGTTTGAACGGGTAAGGAGATTAGGAGCAAGATTTACAAATCACCAAAAGAGAATATTAAAATCATTCACAGACTGCTGTTATGAAACACTAGCATGGTTTGCAAAAGATTAACGTAAAAAAAAAAAAACACAATTATTGGGCCAAGGGTTTTCCAAGGAGAATCCTCTCGCTGAAGCAGCTGCCCGGCTTTAGAAATGAATTTTTGTATTACTCATATAAATGCATATTTTGAACAATATTCTGTGGCCAACATCCAGCACAGCGTTACTTCGGTTGTGGAAGTAGCCCTTCTGCAGATTTCCCCATTGTCCGAAATGGGGAAATCTGTGGAAGCACTGCTTCTGCAGCTGACCCAATTGCACAGTCCTGATGCTGCCTTTGAAGGGTGCAACAGCCTCCATATTTCACACGTTGTGCAATAACTCAAATGGGGGATCTGCAGAAGCGCTGCTTGCACAACTGCTCCATTTGTGCAACCCCGACACTGCCTCTGACAGGCACAGTGTAACACTGCCATAGTCACTAGGCTGGATATTGGCCTGCATTTCTGAAAAAAGGTAAAGCATGTTTGAAACATCTGTCAGTTTTTGTATAAGGCCTGTATTGCAGTAGGTCTTTAGAAGCTTAACCTCCAATAGAATTCACGGGGAAAATTTCAACCCCTGTCAAGCATGTTGTGCAATACCTCAATAGAGCTCTCCCCATGATCCACGAGAAGAGCTCGCAGGCGGTCTGCAGGGAAGGACAGTTAAATGTTACCTTAGACGGTTAAATGTTACCTTACATTACCGAGTTACCTCAGAGAGCACCTTCTTCTGCATGTTCCTCACCGCACATTAAGGTCATCTGAGGAGGTCCGTCTCCACTGAAGTTACCACTGGTTCATCTTGTGGCAACGCAGAGGCGGGCCTTCTCTGTAGCTGTTCCTGGGCTGTGGAATGCACTCCCGGTAGAAATCCGTAATTTGAGTTCATTACTGTCTTTCAGGATAGCCCTTAAAACCTATCTGTTTGGCCTGGCCTTCCAGGGTTTTAAAATTACAGTAAACTGTTTTAAATGGTTTAAAATGTTTGCCATGGTTTTCCAGGGTTTTTAGCAGTTTGAATTTTTAAATTGGTTTTATTCTGTTTTTATAGGTTTTTATTTTAATTGTTAACTGGTTTTAATTGTTTTTATCCTGTTGTAAACCACCCTGAGCCATTTTGGAAGGGCGGTATATAAAATCAATCAATCAATCAATCAAATAAATAAATAAATAAAGTACCTTCCCTGCAAACCATCGGCTTGTAGTCCCTGGGCAGGCGGATCGCCAGCCCAGACAACCAGCAGCTCCCAGGGTTGGGGTGCCAGGAAGTGCCGCCGCATGTCACCCTGCCCCCTGGAGCCCCAATAATGCACCATGCAAGTGTGCAGTGCATTACTGAGACCCCCCTCCCCACTGAGTGTGCCAGCCGAGGCTGACACACAACTAGAAAAACGAGGTTACGGGAGCGCTCCCTTCGCCCAGTTTTGCACACTCATGTTAAGAGCCTCAATGTATTTTAATTCTGTAGTGTTGTCCTTTAAGGACATTGCCACTGGCATCCTAGCACACAATACCCCCAGAGGTCATGTAGTTCCATAACTGGTTTTGTAGATGGTCATAAATTCCCCATTGTCATAAGTGGACCAATGCCTGCTGACTGTATGCTTGCAAAGTTCATACACACCTGTTCTGGTGCCCTTGGTATCATCTTGATAGTCCCATCTCACATCCTGCTTTTGCAACATGTTTGCAAAATACCTTTTGATGGCCTTTCTGTTTCTAGGATGTCCTGCTGTTTCAACCCCAGCTCACCTTTGTACTTTGGGGGAGGGGGGGAACCTAAGAGGTCACAGGGCCTCCTCTGCTCCTGGCATACAATTACGCGCTTTTGTGGCTCCTTTGGCACACGGCACAACACATAGGAAACGCAGAACAAAGAAGGAGCAGTAGAGCTGAAGACTATGGTTGTAAGGGATACATAGGTACCCTGTGATAGCAACATAGGAAGCTGCCTTACTGAGTCAGACTATTGGTCCCTCTAGCTCAGTATTGTCTACACTGATTGGCAGCAGCTTCTCCAAGATTTCAGGCAGAAGTATCTCTCAGAACTAATTAGAGATACCAGAGATGGAGCTTGGGACCTTCTTCCTGCAAGAAGGTATTCTACCAACAAATAATAGTTTTTGTTTCATGACATATATTGAGAGTTAAGCTCCCCTCCAATAGGAGTGCCACTTTTTCAGGGACAGGGGAGGACTCCTGTGCCTGTATCAGTTGTATGACAAACATTCAGTTAGTAAAACCTTTTCCTAGGATGGAGACATAGTGATGGGAGGGGGAAACTATGCCTGTTGAATTTCACGTCACTGTTAAAGGCACAGGAGCCCTGCCAGGAAAAAAAAAAGGTGTCAACCATAACTCATTTAAAGATGAGCAGTTGCTATGGCATACAGGACTGCATTATCGTTGCTAATTTAAAAGTTGCAACAGCCACAAGAAAACCACATACTGCAGGTACCTTGTGACAACCAATGGGGGCTTTGATAGTTACCCCTCTACTTGTACTATAAGAATGAAAACCATATTCCATGAAGTCCAGTCAACTCACTAGCTTCACCAATGCAAAAGAACAACATCCCCCTATAAACTATTATCGCTCCCCTTCCCACAAAGAACCCTGGGAGTTGTAGTTTTGTGTAGCTCCAAGACTTGTCTGCTGGGGACCCCTAGTGTTCTTACAGAGGTACAGTTTAAATGTTTTCTGGATGGGAGACACAGTGGTTAAATAAACCAGTTTAAACTTATGGTGTCCTGAAAAGCAGCCTATCCATATAAACTCAGTAATGCCTTTTAGCTTTATAGCAGTTTTTTAAAAATACTAGCTCAACTCAGTGATGCTAAAGGCTGATTTCAGTGTGGGGAGAGGGGAGGGAAATTCACAGGCTTCAAAGGCCTGCTCTTGGAATTCTTAATTGCAAATAAAAAATATCTTTTAAGAATATTTGTTGTGGTTCATTTTTTAAAAACACCTTATATTAACTGCTATATAGTGGGATTATTAACAAGGGCCAAGCAAACACACCCAGCACCTTTTTAAAACAAAAGGTTCTGCAACTTTGGTGTGCACATCCAGTGTATACATGGGATAGTCTGATAAATATCCAGAACCAGTGAGCTGGCTAGAGAGTATTTATTTATTTAAAAGGTGTTATATGCTGCCATTCTTCACAAGCGAATTCATGGTGACTTATGAAAAGACTGTGTTATATTGTGTAAAACACACAATATAACAGTAAAAACATAATAAAAGCGACAGCCTATAAAACCATTAAAAAGCACAGATATGAAGATTATCATCAAAACAGGGCAGTCACCATGGTTTTTTCACCATTCATTGTCCAACTGGAGATGACGCTCTTCATTTACCATAGAATGATTCGAAAGGTGATGGAGTGGGGCCTTCTCTGTCATGGAACCCAGCTGCCTAAATCACTCACCTTCAGGATGTTCCCCCACCCCTTTGTACAGGTTCTGTTGCCAATGGTTCTGTTGCAAAGACTTTTGCTGAGAAAATTGTCTGTTTGGTTTCTTTCTGCTGCTGCATTTTTGTTTTAGCTGTTTTACTGATTTTATATCCTAGTTTTAAAGGACCGTTTATCATCTTGAGTGTTAGATTGCTGAAAAGATTACTGTGAAACTTTGCAATAAATAGTTAGAAGATGATAAGTTTCCAGAGTCCTGTCAAGCTTACTTCTTGGTAATGGGATAGAATACTACCTAAGAGGATTTTTTCTCTTCTATCTCTGTAACTAAAAAGGCTAGAAGCCACAATCCTATGAATACTTACCCAGGAGTAAACCCCATTGAACAAAGTGGGGCTTTTTTCTGAATAAGCATTGTAGCTTATACAGTACGGTGCTGCTGCGGTATCCTATCTGATAATTTTATTTGTTTGTTTATTTATTCAATCAAATTTGTAAACTGCCCCAAACTTCCATCTCTGGGTGGTTTACAACAACATAAAGCAAATTAAAACAAAAATGAAAACCATAAAACAATTTAAAACCACAGTCAAGTTAAAAAGCTTGGGTGAAAAAATGAGTCTTTAGGGACTTCTAAAAAGTTGTCAGAGATGATCGTTATTTAGAAATTTGTTCTAGTAAGGATTCTGTAGAGAATGAGGAGTTGGCGTCAGAATAGAAAAGGGAAAAGAGGAAGAAAGAATGAAATGGAGTTGTTTCTTAATAAAGATCTCCATTAAAACTACATAAGATGCTTTAATTTTACGAGGGAAGCAGATACAAAAGGTGTTTGCTGTTTTTTTGGTTTGTTTTTTTAAACCCCTCTTGTCAAACTAGGCTCAGAGAAGTGGAAAAAGTAAATAAAAATAGGACCTGTCCCAGCATAATCACTGGGGCACCTGGAGTGGACACCAGCCCCAAACAAACAAAGGTCAAGTCTTCTCCTCTCCCTAAATTGTGATTGCTTTCAGGGATTCCAAACTTCTACAACTCCATGAGGCTGTTCTCACAACCAGCTGCAAGCTAAGGGAGCCCAGCCCAGTTTCGTCTTTGTGGGGCTTCCGGCAACCATCCCTCTTAAATGCCCCCCCCCCCCCCCCGTCCATTGAACAAGGTTAGTGGATCACGTGGGCCACTTAACCCTGTTTTTCAGATCGTGGGTCACTGTGGCATGGCTCTGCGCTGCGGCGACTCAGAAGTAGACCCCCAATTGGGAGGCTACAACAAGCTTCCTGGTGTCGGGGGGCTCCCCAGAATTCTGATACTTCCAGGGGTTGGGAGGCCCCCAATCCCCACCACCCCAACTGGTTCTGTGATGGAGCCGGTAATTGTGCAGGCAGCTGATCTGGCCACCTAGGTTGAGCTGCCTCCTTGTGTGCAGGGAGAGCAGCTCAAGCCACTCTCCCTGCAAACCCCCTTATGGCGCTTCATAGTGCTCATGTGAAGCGCCTCCATGTATTCCTCAGCCCTAATGAAACCTATTTCCTTGTGGTGTTTCATGCCACTCCTTCTGTAATTTTTTGTAAACTGCAGTGTACACTCTAATGGTGTTGGGCTCGTTTTTACCCTAAATGCATATAATGTCAAACTGAAATTAACATGCACCTGCTGGTTTCATACTTGCATGTTAAAAAATAAAATCACTATTATTGATCCCATTACTCCCCCCGCCCCCACTTTGCAGTTGGTGTCATGCTAATGACAACCTATCCACATGGTTGTTTCTATGACTTTATTTGGGGTACTTCTGACCTCATTGCCAGATTAGTAAAATATACTTTTGAGGGGAAAATAGTTAAATGGGAGATGCCTAGAATGTTGTTGAAAGCCTAGAGTATTGTTCAAAGGTCTAGGTCAGGCCCGCACAACATAAGGCCTAGGGGCCGGATTTTGCCCACAGGGACCTTTTTGCTGCCCTACCAGCAGGAATATCCTGCAGCCACTGCACCCCTGAAAGGCAAAAGGCCCTCTTTTGGTTCAGTTCCCTTTTCTCCAAGGGGGCCATTTTCTGTCCTCTCCGAAACTGCCTTAAAACACCAACCTATGAATGTTTACTTAGAAATATGCCGAGTGTTACCAGTGATGTTTACTCCTAAGTAAGCATGGCTAGGATTGTAACCTGAAAGCAATAACCTGAAAACAATAGCTTCCTAAAGAGGAGAAGACTTGACCTTTGTTTGGGGCTGTTGTGCACTCCAGGTGCCCCAGTGATTATGTTGGGAGTGGGACAGGTCCTATTTTTTGGCAGCTATCCTTAGTTAAAACTATGGGTTCTTGAACAAGGAGAAAATATTAGAAGAGAGCTGGTCTTGTGGTAGCAAGCATGACTACTTCTTTCTTTCTTTATTACGTTTATATCCCACTCTTCCTCCAAGGAGCCCAGAGCATACGTAAGTTGTCCCCTTAGCTAAGCAGGGCCCACCCTGGTTGCATATGAATGGGAGACTAGAAGTGTGAGCACTATAAGATATTCCCCTCAGGGGGTGGAGATCTTCTGGGAAGAGCAGGTTTCAAGTTCCCTCCCCGGCTTCTCCAAGATAGGGCTGAGAGAGATTCCTGCCTGCAACCTTGGAGAAGCCGCTGCCAGTCTGTGAAGACAATAATGAGCTAGATAGACCAATGGTCTGACTCAGTATATGGCAGCTTCTTATGTTCCTATTCAGAAATAATTAATAATAGCTAACATTTGTATTTTTAATAATTAATTTTAATGTAATAATGCATAAGAATTAACCTCAGCCCCTGAACACCACATTGTGAGGCATTTGAGTTGTGCACCCCTGGTCTAGGTACATTCAGCTCCCCTCTCTTGCCATGTGGATAGTGCATAATCTATTCACCTGACTAGGTTGGCTGGGAAGGCTCTGTTCCACTCGTTGACACCTCCTGAATCCTGTTTGTCAAGCACATGAGGCAGGGCCTTCTCGGTGCCTGTGGCTTCTCGGTGAATTCCAGGCTGTGGAACTCACTCTCAGATGAGATCTGCATGATTCCCCAACTGCCAGTCTTCCAGATGAGATTGAAGACTGCCCCTTCTACCCAAGCCTTTGACCAATCAGTAGCCCTCTGGTTTCCTTTTAGCTGACTGCAGCTTTATCTGTTTTATTCTGAGTATTTTTTAAAAATTAACATTTTATTATTGTAGTTTTTAATTTGTTGTTCACTGTTTTGGGGTCTCAGGGCAAAGGACAGTATAGAAATGCAAATAATATTACAAATTGCTTTCGAAATTCTCTCCAGCATTGGAGATGGAGGGCTGCTGTCTGAGAAATCCCATTTCAAAATGTAGAGTTGGAACCAAATTAGATGTGCGGTTAAACGTGGAATTGCTTAGTGTCCTCCCCAGCTTTTAAAACAGCAGCCACAGCATGCCAGAGAGGTGGAGAAATTGTCTGAGAAAATTCTCCAATGTTTCTCATGGCAAGGAATCCTGAAATTCCTCTTCAAATTTCAGCCCTTTTGGGACAAGGTGATAAGAGCATGTGGTGGCGTCCCAGCTGCAGAGGGTCTTGGATGATATGGATTGTCTGGACCCTTTTCAATCTGGCTTCCGCCCCAGTTATGGGACTGAAACTGCCTTGGTCGCTCTAGTGGATGACGTACACTGGGAAGTAGACATGTGGAGTTCTGCTGGACTTGCTGGACCTCTCAGCGGCATTTGACACCATCAACCATGGTATCCTTCTGGACCACCCCTTGAGTATGGGAATTGGTAGTACTGCTTTGGAGTGGCTCTGGTCCTTTCTTGGGGGGAGGGTCCAGAAGGTGGTGCTGGGGGACTATTGCTTGGTTCCATGGCCATTGGCCTGTGGGATCCCAAAGGGTTCGGTTTTGTCCCCCATACTGTTCAACACCTACATGAAACTGCTGGGAGAGGTCATCTGAGGACTTGGACCGAGTTGTCAGCAATATGTAGATGACACTCAGCTCTATTTCTCCTTGTCACCTGATCCTAGGGAGGCAGTATCCTGAATCGGGGACTGGGAACCTGTGATGGGTTGGATGTGGGCTAATAAACTGAAATTGAATCCGGACAAGATGGAGGTAATGTTGGTCAGTAGGAGAGCCTGTTGGGATGAGGAGATTCTACTGGTTCTGGATGGGGTTGCACTACCCTTGAAGAAGCAAGTACACAGCTTGGGGATATTGCTGGACACAGGTCTGCTTTTGGAAGCTCAGGTGGAGGTGGTGGCCAGGAGTGCCTTTGCATGGCTTCAGCTAGTGCACCAGCTACATCCTTTACTCGAGAAGGCAGGTCTGGCCACAGTTACCCACGTATTAGTCACATCAGACTGGATTACTGTAATGCACTCCATGTGGGGCTTCCCTTGAAGAATATTCGGAAACTGCAACTAGTGCAAAATGCGGCAGCTAGGGTTTTATCTGGAGCTGCTGGTTGGGATCACATCACACCCATTTTGAAAGAGCTGCACTAGCTGCCAGTTTGTTTCTGGGTCCAATTCAAGGTGCTGGTTTTGACCTTTAAAGCCCTTAACAGTTTGGTCCCGGGATACCTGAGGGACTGCCTGCTCCCAAGAGTTGCTGCCCAGTTGACAAGGTCTTCTGAGGGGGCTCTGCTCTGGATGCCAACAATGAGGGAGGCTCGGTTATCATGCTCGCGGGACAGGGCCTTCTCTGTTGCTGTCCCCAGACTCTGGAATGCTCTCCCAGTGGCTTTTCGCTCCTAGGTCTCCATCACTGCTTTTAGAAAGCATGTGAAAACTTGGCTGTTTACCCAGGCTTTTATGTGATTGTCTCCTCTGCTGCTTCTTTGTATTTTGTATGGTTAATTTATGCATGTATTTTAAAATCTTTTTAGTTAGATCTGTGTTTTTATTTTTTAGCTTAATATTTTAATTGTAATTTTTATAGTCTTGTTTTAATTTTTCTATGTGAACCACCTTGGGATTGTTTTAATGAAAGGTGGTATACAAATTTAACAATAAATAAATAAATAAATTTTCTTCTTGGAGGAACCCTGACATTTTCTTTCGAACTTCACTTTGGAGAAATTTCAAACCCAGCCCTACAGGGAGCCCAATCTGAATCAGGACTTCAGCAAAGGAGTATAGGACTGTACACATCAATAAAACCAGAGCTCCAATGTCTGAGCTCCCCATCAAGTGGCATCAGATCACAGGGCAAATAATGCTCTGGGGTAGTGTGCTGGTAAAATCCACTTTCTGCATCAATTTTTGGGGGGAGATTTCAAACTCGCATTAAAGCCTTGCAGTAAACCCACAGTCAAGCCAGCTGTCTGGGAAACCTTCATGCCATGTTTTTAGTTTGTCTCCAGGAACCCTAGGTAGGTTGCCATCTCTGACTGTGGCTATTCCTGGGGGATTCCCCCCCCCCCCCAGTTTTGTTTTTTGCAATATAGTTCAAAACCTGAAGCCATTAGAATCTCCAGGGTTCCTTTTCAGTCCCTGAATCCTGGAGGACTCATCTTGGAGGGCTCAGGCTGGCAACCTGGGAGAACCCCAAGTGCCGCATGCGAATCCGCCCTTTCCCGAGCAGCAGGCACTACGCACGGCCAAGATCCTGGGGGAAAACAAATGCCTGGACAGAAACCCCAGCAGCAACAGGAGTGGAGGGGGCGAAAGCAATCTCTTATTCATCCTGCGGGGGAAGGAAACCGTTTCAGGAGATGAAATAATAGTCATGGAGCCGAGTCAAGCGCGCAGGACGCCCAGAAGGAGAAGCTGGTGTGTGTGAAGCGCGGGAAGCCTTCTGAGCACCTCGCGGTCAGGACTCATTAAAGCAGTCAATTATGCATGGGCGGCAGCGGGCGAGCGGCTGCCGGACCTCACGTAGGAGCCGGAGGAGCGAGCAAGGCGTCGGGAAGCGGAAGGCTGAGGCAACAGCACGTACCAAGGCAGACGCGGACGCCGCCAAACCAGCGCGCCGCGCGTGTCACGTCTCCGAGGGGCTCCCGGGGGAGGACTCCATTGTGTGGGGGAAACGCGCGCCTCCGCCGCTTTCACAAAGGCGCGCGCGCGCTACGGCTGCTGCGCTCTGGTCCTGGCGACGCCTGGCTGTTTTTGGCGCTGGAAGCCTTGGCAATGGAAGGGAAGACAGATTAAGGGTTTCCCTATCCTGTCGTCATTCCCGCCCCCCCTTTCCCCGAGGCGCTGTGCCTTTTGCAATGCAAATAGAGCTGCGTGATAGGCAGAGAGTCAACAGGTACAACGCTCCCGCTACTCCGAGAGCAAACAAACTATGAGATCATTTAGCAGATACAACGTCCCATTTCCTGCCTCCTCAGTGGCGGCAACAGAACAATAATGGGCGGAGAGGGGGCACAGAAAGGGCAAAGTGCATTTATAGGTGGGAAAGCTGTGTCCCACACGGCAGATTTCTGAAACAGAAACGTGGGGGGGGGACGGTGGGGGAAAGCCACTTTTCGGGGGAGGGGCGCCTGCATTCTGTCTCCTGCCACCCCCCTAGAGCCGCCCTTGTGACTTCCTTCAGAGAGGAAACTGAAAGGCAGAGATTCAGCAGGTGCAGCCCTCTACTCTTTCGTGCTCTTTAGAGAGGAAACTAACAGCAGAGGCGTAACTATAGGGGGGGGCACGTGCCCCGGGCGCCATCTTTTCTGGTCACATGGGGGGCGCCGCCATGACAAAATTTTTTTTTTAACTTTTTTTTTAATTTTTTGTTAATACAAATGTTTCCTGCTCAGTGCAGCAGCGCTACAGCAGTCAAGGGAGCACATCAGCGTCCCCTCCCCCACGAGCAGTCCCTTCCGCGCCCCCGCGCCCCCCCCATTGCTTTGCTGGTGTCTGGCGGCCAGTCAGTGGCCTGGCATGGCGGCGGCAGCGGGCGCTTGTGAGGAAAAACCTAAGTATAATGTAGTATGTTGGGGGCGCGGGGGGGGCGCCATTTCAGTGCTTGCCCTGGGCGCCGTTTTCCCTAGTTACGCCTCTGACTAACAGGCAAAGATTCAGGTGCAGTTCTTCCTCCGTTTTCTGCCTTCAGAGAGAGAGCTGTGCAACAGGCAGAAATTCAGTAGGTATGATGCTCGCTGCTTCAGTCTTCCTTTAGAAAGGAAACTGTGACAGACCAAGGTTCCGCAGGTACAACGCTCCAGCTCCTAGTTGCTGCCTTTCGTTTAGAGAGGAAGCCGACAGGAAGAGATTCAACACAAGCCCCAGTTTGGTGGCTTTCTTCAAAGTGAGTGGAACCTGTTGACTGTCTACCTACAGCTTGGACATAAGACTCGTGCAAGGAGCATGGCCAGGGGGTGAGTTAACCCCATCACTTCATAAATGAAAAGCAGGATACTTTGGGGTCAGTTGTATGCTACATTCGATTCTGTGCCATCTCTGCAGAAAGGATATGGGGGGAACCAAGTAAAAGGAATCCAAAGCTGCTTTCTGGCACTGGTGACTATAGATTTCTGCTTGCCTCCTGAAAGCATCTTTACTCAGGGACTTGAAAAACAGAGGAGCCCAGTAGCCTGCTGCTATGCATATCTGCTCAGAAGTAAGTCCTGCTGAGTTCAGTGGGACTCACCACTGAGTTATCCTTGGGTTGCAATTCCTCAAGAGCCAATAGATTCAGACATTATGCTATGCAATGTACAGATATCTCCACACCCGCACATATGTTTGTGTGAATGACTGTATCTGTGCACAGATCTTTAGCTGTGTGCATTGTACGCTTGTGCCAGTGTTGAACACAACGTGTGAATGGGCCTAATGTGTATACTGGTCAGAGTGTTAGACTAGGACTGGGGAGAGTCCTAGGTGCAAATTCCGACTCAGCCAGGATGTTTAGTAGATGACCTTGGCCAGTCACCTCTCTCAGCCTAACCTACTGTGGAATTTGCTGCCATAGGACATGGTGGCCACCAGCTTGGATGGCTTTAGAAGGAGGTTAGACAAATTCATAGATGACAGTTCTATCAGTGGCTACCATCATCATCTTTTATTACAGTCATAGACCAACATAAAAATACATTTTAAAGAATACAAGTAAATAAAAGTGGAAATAGGTGGTTACATATATGATGATGCATATTAACATTAAAAGAACTAATAATACTAAGAATGCATGAGGGTGATTGCATGTTAAAAAATACAAGTACTAAAAAAGCTAAAAGTACGAAAAATGAAAATGAAAAATATAATAATAATACTATTACTATTATGTTTAAAAGTAATAAAATGCATAAAAGACATTAAAAGGGGGACATAAAATAATAGAGTTAAAAAACTCACAATAGAGCTATAAAAACCAGAATAAAAATTATATTGAGTGCTAAAACCAATTAAAAAGGAATAAAAAGGGAAGCGTGAGCAATTACAGAGTCAAATCAGGGCTAAAAAGGCACACAGCCTGTCATCAGTGGCTACCAGTGTTCCCTCTAACAGGGATTCCCAGATGTTGTTGACTACAACTCCCAGAATCCCCTAGCAAAAGCCATTGCAGCAGGCGATTCTGGGATTTGTACTCAACATTTGGAAATCTCTGTTAGAGGGAACACTGGTGGCTATGTTTATGGCTGTAGGCTTCCTCCAGGCTCAGAGGCAGAAGCCTCTGAATACCAGTTGCTGGGGAGCAACAGCAGGAAAGAGGGCTTAGGAAACCTGTGCGCTCCCCAGAGGCATCTGGTGAGCCACTGAGGGAATCAGGATGCTGGACTAGATAGGCCTTGGGCCTGATCCAGCAGAGCTGTTCTTATGTACCTCATAAGACTGTGGTGAGGATAAACTGGATTTCCCATGTATACTGGCCTAAGCTTGGAGAAAGGGACATGTATGTGAGTAATAATAATACACTGGGGATGCTTAGGGTCATGCTGTCCATCTCTCTCTTTTGGATTTTTTGAAAGTTTGGTTTTATTTACATGTATTATCTTACCCTTCCTCCAAGGAACCCAAAGCAGTGTGCATGTTGATGTTCATCCTCACAGCAACCCCATGAGGTAGGTTAGGCTAAGAGTTAAGTGACTGGCCCAGAGTCACCCATTGAGTTTCATGGCTGAATAGGGATTTGAACTTGATTCTCTTGGTCCTAGCCCAACACTCTGATCATGACATCACACTAGCACTAAATTAATCAGAATAAAATTACCATAGTCTGGAAGTATGTTTAATTTCATGGCTTTCATGGTTTGTGATAAATCTATATGGATGGTTTTGATTTTTTTAAATTTGAAAACCTCTTTAGATGGAGAACTACCATGGTGTCACTCTTGCATACATGCCGCTTGGCTGTGATGATGTCAAGATGGCCAGCATAACATGCATATTAAATCTCATTATCTGAGTAATTATTTGGCCAATTTTGTTAAGTAAGGTGTCATTGGAAAGGTATTTCCACAAGCTACTAAATGTGACCATATGATTGGTGGTGATATTTTTTTCTTCTTCCCCTTTTTAACGTAACAAACAAGTTGTTCTGGTAAGAACTAATCTGCCTACATTCCTTTCACTCGCTTCCTAATGAAATTAGAGTCTCCACTTCTCTGAATGTTTTAAAGAAGGAATTGAAACATACCTGTTTAGTCAGGCTTTTAGTTTATAGTTTTAGTTTCAGTTTTTAGAGTTTTTATTGTATTTTAAATTGTTTTAATTACGTTAATGTTTTCATAGTTTTTATATTGTGAACCGCCCAAGGACCTTTTTTATAGGGCAGTATGTAAATGCACTTAAATAAATTAAATAAACAAACATAAATATAATCTTGATAATTACCATCCTCACAAGTAGCCCACTTCAACCTAAGACGTTCACATGTCCGCCATATTGAATTGGCGGTGATTACATCATCACAACCTACGCCATTGAGCCGTCCCTATGTGTCCCTACACCTGTAACAAATTTTGTTCACACTTCAAATGTTCATGCTCTTAAACGTCCACCGTCTTGAGTTGGGGTGGATGACATCATCACAAACTATGCGGTTTAGGTGTCCATATGTGTGCTTATAACTATCCCAAATCTGGTCCAAATCAGTTCCCACTCGCACTTCAAATGTTCATGTGCCTGCCATCTTGAATTAGGCTGAATGACATCATCACAAACTACACTGTTGAGGAATCCCTATGTGTCCCTACAGTTGTAGCAAATTTGGTTCAAATTGGTTAGGTTAGGTTAGGTTAGGTTAGGTTAGGTTAGGTTAGGTTAGCCCACTTGTACCTCATCAAGTTAGCCCACTTGCACCTTGGATGTTCACTTATCCGCCATCTTGAATCGGAGTGGATGACGTCATTACAAACTATGCCCGTGAGCAGTAACGGAGCCAGGCCAGCGGCGGCCCATGTCTGGCTGCCAAAGCGGCCCGCTCGCCCTGCCTCTACATCTGATGTCAGACACGGGGTTTTTAGACACCCCCCCGTGTCTGACATCAGACTGGGGGGCATGGTCTGGCTCCTGAATGGGACCATGCGGCCCCATTCAGGAGCTAGATTGGGGCCAGCGCTGTGAATGCAGTGCTGGCCATTTAACTCCCAAACGGGGCTGCGGGGCCCCATTTAGGAGCTAAACTAGCCCACCCCTTGGGGTGGGGGGTGCCTAGGTTCTTTGAACCCAGTCGCCCAACGGTGGCTATGCCCCTGCCTTTGATCCATCCCTATATGTCCTTACAGCTGTAGCAAATTTGGTTAAAATCAGTTAGGTGGTTCATAAGTTATGCCAAACATTCATGCCTATGCCATCTTGAATTGAGGTCGATGACATAATCACAAACTACTCCCTTGAACTGTTTCTTCCTTGCCATACCCTGTGACTGGTATTTAGAGACATCTTGCCTCTGAGGCTGGAGGTGGCCTTCCCTTCAAAGATATCTAAAAAATGACTATTATTTTAATCTCATCTTCTCTTTAAGTCTCTTGAACATTGCAAGTGAACCTCCCCCCCGCCCCACTTTATCTCCATGTCAGGAAACTTGCTAAATATACATAGGTCAGGCTGCTGTTAATGGCTATAGGAGCAGGGTCAATAAAGAAGGTGGTGACCCTCTTTGGAGACCTTAAAGTCAGAGAACTTCCCAGAGAAAGGATGCTAACCACATCCAGCAAGCAAGAGGGAAAAGAAATCTAACTCTTGTTATTGAAATAATTTATTCAAACTCAGTTAAGTGTACATCAGTGTGTTTCATTTACATGTTTTATTCTTTTGTGGAGGGGAGCAGGATTGGAGGAACTGGGGAGGGCTTGTTTACAATTTCTTTGTAGGCATCAGGGAATAGGAAGGTGAAAAGGAGGGTATAGTCAATAAAACCTACGAAGTGCTATGATACCAGCATCCAATGCTGCGTTCGACCATCACAGGGCCTTGGGGATGGGAACCTCACTTGCGAAAGCTCCTACTTCCAGAATGTTTTAATTGCACACATGATGATGGCACCAATGGCGAACATCTCATGCTTCTTAATGAAAAAGAATATCAGCTCCCGTGCTATATAGATTATATGTATGAAGATGAAGCAGTACAGGAACAAGGTGAACTGGTCCTGAGGTAAGAGGAGGTGATGGCTTCCTCCAGGAGGCTGTGGAGAGAGGCAGAGGAAAATTGTAACTTCGCCCCCATCATGTTTCACACACTATGGGTCACAAAAGGCTCATGGAACAAGGGTGTGTTCTCATGCAGAGAAGAGTTGTCAGCTCCCACGTCACACTTTAGCAGGAAAATACTTGACGTCAGTGGGCAAGCTAAACTCGGGGGTGGGGGAACCTCCAGCTTTGTTGAACTACCGCCTTGCCTTGCCTTGCGAGAGGGCCACCCCACCTGAGAAATCAGGAGAACTAGCTGGGCCGGGCGCAGAGCATCTGCGCCTCTAGTTCACCGCAGCACTTTCTCCCCTCGCCCACTGTCTTCTTGCCCACCCACCTGCTGTTTCTTCCCCCGCCATCTTCTTCCTTGCCCTCTGTCTTCTTCCCTGCCCACCCACTGCCTTCTTTGGCCGCCTGCTTGCCACCATTCACCACTGTTTTCTTTGCCCACTGGCCAGCTGTCACCATTTTCTCCCCCGTCCCCCTTGCTATCAAGTTAGCTGCTAGCGAACTCTCATGAGAGCTGCCACACATGGGATTAGCGATGGTTACACCTAAGATAAATATATAGAGAGATGTTACATGCATTAGCATCTGACTTTAGTTCAGAGGTAGCCAACCTGAGGCTCTCCAGATTTTTTGGGCTACAATTTCAGCTGTTCTTGGACTGGGAGTGATAGGAGTTGTAGTCCAACATCAGCTGGAAAGTCTTCAGTTGGCCTCCTTGGAACTGAAGCTGGATACTAGTGTAATATTCTCCTGATTTCTCAGTACGGGCGGCCCTCTTGTGAGGCAGAGCGAAGCAGCCATCCCAGGCAGCAGATTACTGGGGCGCCAGCAGGGTGGCAAGATACCATCATCTTGTTGCTGTGGTCACAAGCATGGATTGTTCCCGTTGCTAAGCAGGGTCTGCCCTGCTTTGCATTTGAATGGGAGACTACATGTGTGAGCACTGTAAGATATTCCCCTTAGGGGATGGGGCTGCTCTGAGAAGAACATCTGCATGCTTGTATGCAGAAGGCTCCAAGTTCCCTCCCTGGCATCTCCAGATAGGGCTGGGAAAGACTCCTGCCCGCAACCTTGGAGAAGCCACTGTCAGTCTGTGTAGACCAGCGTTTCTCAACCGGACCAACCAACCGGTTTCAAGTCTGTCTATCTATCTATCTATCTATCAGACTTCTATACTGCCCAACACTTCCATCTCTGGGCAGTTTACAATTAAAATAATATAAGCATTAAAATCATTAAATTTGGAATCTTTTGCAAACATGGAATATTAGGGGTTCTCAACCTTGGGTCCCTCAGTTAAACTCCCATAACCCCCAACCACAATGGCATTTGGCCATTATGGCTGGGGATTATGGGAGTTGAAGTCCACCAACATCTGGGGACCCAAGGTTGAGAACCCCTGAATCTAAAAGCCTGGGTGAACAAATTTGTCTCCAGTGTGTCTTCAGTATGTGCGGGGTGGGGGTGGGGGTGCTTGTGATTACTTAATGGAGAGGGGATGTTGGGCCATTAGAAAAATTCAAAAACTATGAAACCAACATACAAGCAAGCTTTTGAATTCCCCAAAACTCTTCATCAGGCTGGATGTCAAGCAAAGCAAAAAGAAGGTGAGGAGAGGAGAGCTGGGCAAGTTGTCAGTAGAGCCCGAAGTCTACAGTTTAACCCTTTCTTGATGGAGGTGGAGTTTTAGCTGGAGTTGTGTAGTCGCAGGGCCGGATCCAGACGACGTTAGTCAGGACCACCCACTGAAATTAATTTAGTCATCTCTCATTTGTGTCAATGCTGTTTGGTCATGATCACCTGGCTTGATCTGGATCCTGCTCTTAGATGTGCACTTTGTGAGGCGGACCTAATGAAACCCACGCAGCTCTGCCAAAAATCCTTAAAAACGGTTACATGGCAGGTGCTGGGAATGGGGTTTTTTTTAACAGTGAAAGAAAATGTGAAGAAGAGTGGTGGGGACCTGGCATTAAAGAGAAGGGGGTGATTCTGAGATGGCGTGGGGCGTTGTAGTGGTGGATGCCTCATCTTCCTCACTGGGGAGACGAAGCACTGTTCAGGGTGGGTGAGGCAATGGTTCACCGGACCGCACTTGGAAGGTCGCCTGGGTCCAAGAGCTGCCGCCACTGTCCTTGCATACCAGAGTGTAGCAGGTGTTTCCCCATCCTCTCTCACAACGCACGTTTCTGTGCCCCCCTCCCAACTCCCCTGCATGCGCCAATCACACCAGCCTGCCTTTGGGGCCATGCAGCTCACGTGGTCCCACATGCTGCCCGCGTGTACCTGCGAGGTGAGCCAAGGCAGCCCTCCTCCCTCCCTCCTCTGCTTAGCCCTCACTGTGGCATGATCCTGGCCAGAGGTTGTCCCCTGCACAGGGCGAGGTCATAAAGGGGACCGCCGTCTTCCACCGGCGGTGCAGACCAGGGGGTTATAGAGGGCTGAGGGACCACAACACCCCACCAATGCAAGAGGGAAACGGCGTTTCCTCTCAAGGTGCCTTGGCCGCAACAGGCAGCTGGTTTTAAATCGGTTTTGATCAGTCACGAACTGTGCTGGGCATCAAATCCCCAGGATCACTTCATTCCAGTGCCATTCATCTAATGACCCTTTTGCATGAATGCACAAAATGGTATCTTGCCTCTTCCCCGTACCACGCCGCCTCCCTCCTCCACTTAGCCCTCCTTGGTATGCGTACTTGCTCTCCCTCCCCCGAGAAAGGTCCACCTGCACTCCCTTTCTGCAAAGCCTGAGCCAAGGCAGCGCTCCTCCCTCCCTCCGCCACTTAGCCCTCACTGCAGCATGATCCCGGCCAGAAGTTCCACCCCCTGGCAAGGTCACAAAGGGGACCGCCGTCTTCCACCAGCAGTGCAGTCCAAGGGGTTACAGGGGACCGAGGGACCACAACGCCCCACCGATGCAAGAGGGAACCAGCGTTCCCTCTCAAGGCGCCTCGGCCGCAACAGGCAGCTGGGTTTCAATCAACCAACCTTTGGCTGCAAACAATGAGCATGGAAGAACCAGCAGCCCTTCAATATCTTTTCCTTGATGCCCCTGCGCTGCATACAGTATGAAGCTGTAAAGATAGGGAGTAGCTGTAGGAAGTTAGCTGTAGGAAGATCTCAGCAGCACGTGGAGGCAAGGCACAAGAAGGGTCCCATGCCTCCATGATACTCTTCCTCTTCCGTGCCATGTGCAAAATTAAAAAAGTGAGTGCCTTGATTGCAGTTGTTGGGGGCGGGGGGGGGGGGGGTTTGACTCCCAGTCAGGGACCAGCACTCAACCCTTCGGGGACCGGCAGCGGTCCAGGGACCGGTGGTTGAGAAACTGTGGTGTAGACAATACTGAGCTAGATGGACCAAAGGTCTGACTCAGTATATGGCAGCTTACTATGTCTCTACATTGCAGCAGCTCTTTGGGACACAACTGGCCCTGGCAAGCTTTTCTCCTCACACCCCTTGCAAAGGGTGTAAGAAGAACAAGGAGAGAAGGGGAGATGCTGGCAACCTTTTCTTCTCCCCATTCCTGCACCAACCTCAAAGCTTGCAAGGGCTGGCTTGAAAGGGGCTGTGCACTCAGCAGGGTCATGGGGCAAGGCAGCATTTGGCACCTTGCCTCAGGTGCTGCAATACCATGGGCCTCCCCATTGTCAGGAGACTGCAATTGGCAGTGGAAGAGCTGAGTGAAGGAGAGGGGAGTTTAACCTTTCCCTTGTCATCCTTTGTCTTTTCCTTCACAAGGGAAAAAACAGCTAGGTGCATGCACATCTGAGGGTCAAACTTTAAGCATGTGCTTACCAAGCGGTTCTTTTAAAAAAAAAAATTAAATAGCTGTCAGATTGAAAAGGCAGATCTTAGTCTTATACACTTCCCCTGCACTGTACTGATTGGGATAAGGCTTTTTTGAAGCAGCTGCTTGTCAAGAAAAGGGATCGCCCATTGGTGCCAAATGCAAGCTGCTGCTTAACGTGGCAACTAGCAGCCACAAGGAAGGGACTGATCCAGACAAGGACTTCAGCAGGAGTAGTTAGACCCTGTACCCATTCCCTCACAGCCCAACTCCACAGGGGGACTGATCTTCTGGCTAAACAATAATAATTAGAAGAAGAAAACACCCATGCTTTGAAAGCACATACTGTCCTTGTTCTCACGATTGCAAAGTTAGTCCAAGGAGCAGCCAGCTAAGAGCCATGTGCGCTCCTGAAAAGTGATTGTGTGCAAGGGGGAAATCGTGGTTGGAGGATCAGGAAGTAATTGTTTGCAAGGCGCAATTGGGTACAGCAGAGATGATCACTTCCTGGTCCTCTGGCCAGGATTTCCCCCTTGTACACAATCACTCTTTGGGAGTGCACGCAGAACTTAGCTAGCTGCTCCTTGGACTAATTTTGTGATCATCTCTTCTCTTTACGTGTGAAGGAAGGAAGGAGAAGGAAGGTGAGCATGCAAGTCTAAAGTGCTCTGTACCCTCCACAACAAACTATTTTCGCCCAATCTTTAAGATGTCACTGTAAACAATGGTTTGTTGCGAAGTCTGAAATACTGGGCCAAAAAACTGACCCACTGCAGCGACTGCTGGGGGTCCTCTTTCTCTGAAACCCTCACCAAGCAACTCTGCAAGCAACTTTCACAGGAAGGAGCTGCTTGGGGCCAAAATACTTCCTACAGTGAAGATGCGTGATTGGATCTTCTAGTATTTTAAACAGAAATGCAGAGGGAGCTGCAACTTTGCTTGTGGGTTGGGCGTGAGGTCTCTAATCGTTTCTCACTACCCTGTTTTCCTGATTAAACTGTCTACACCCTGCAAAGCTCATGAGGGGAAAGAAGTATGGCAAACCGAATCGAGGGAGGGATTTTGATCAGGAAAATAGCACAGTGAGGCGGGGAGGGTTAAATATGCATACACCTTAGTGCTGAGAGTGAATGTTCAGCCTCCTGTGCTGCATCATTATTAACTGTTATAAAAGTCAGGAGAGCCAATAGTGTCTATCCCTAAAAGTCTGTTCATTCATTAAGGACAAAATCCTTTCCAGGGCGCTGTCCAGACTAGCTGCTGAACAGCAACAAAATGCCTCTGTTCAGGCAAGTCGCACTTGAAATGTAAACAGTAGAGGGCGCAGTCTTGCAGAAACCAACAACCCCCAAAACCAGCATCTTTCGTACACCGGATATACAGCATCTTAACTCTATATCACAATGATTAAATTTGAAACAAGGCATTGGAAATGTAAACGGCACCCTGCTGTCCGTGTAGGGACTGCGGTGTCATAACACAGGAAGTGTGGAAGCACACTTCCGAGATACGGCGTGACCCCGTTGCAGGGTCTAATCTGGAAAGCGCCCAGGTGCCCCACCTTCAAGGTTAGGTGGGTAGTGACCAGGGACTCTCTTATTTTTAAAATAACATTTGGTGGTGCTGCTGTTTTGGCTCATTTTCCTGTCTCTTTGAGGTGTGTGTGTGTGTGTGTGTGTGTGTGTGTGTGTGTGTGTGTGTGTGTGTAAATGATTGCTCTCAAGTTTTGTGTGCTGAATGGAAATTGTTAGCTACCTTGGGGGTTCTATAAGGAAGCTGAAAGGAAAGGTAATTAAAATGTGCTTTAATTATAATATAATACCAATTTAAGTTCACAGGAAGTAAAACAAAACTAGCCCTGATCTTTTCTTTCCGCGATTTTTCGTCTCTGCCTGCCTGCACTTACCTGCGTGGATGGTGTCTGCACCCGCATCTCTTCCATCTTCTCCTCGTGCTGCCGCTGCTTCTCCTTTTCTTCGTATCGGAATCTGGTCATGGTGAGCTCCATCTCGAGGCGCATCTTCTCCAGCTGGGTTGTCAAGGCGTGTGCCTGCTTGGTGCTTCTCTGCTCTATTTGAACCCAGCTGTCCATCTCACCCTCCATGGTGGCCAGACCAGGATGTGGATTGTCCAGTTCCACCTGTGGCTTTGTCCTCATGGGCACATCTTCATCTTTGAGGTCAGGTGGGTCTGTCACATCGTTTGGGGTAGATGGTGGCTCCATCATCTCATCAAGAGCTGATGTAGGCTCGGTCACGTTGTCGGGAGCAGATGAAGCATTTTCAGGGTTGTCTTCCTAGCAGAAGATTGGAGGTGTGGGGGGGATATT
Organism: Hemicordylus capensis; assembly: GCF_027244095.1. Taxonomy (NCBI): domain Eukaryota; kingdom Metazoa; phylum Chordata; class Lepidosauria; order Squamata; family Cordylidae; genus Hemicordylus; species Hemicordylus capensis. The sequence continues at coordinate 429,736,467 of NC_069657.1, read as the reverse complement.
TGATGCTGTTTATGGTGGGATCCACACATTTAGGCTTAGCTCACTAGCTGGCCCCTCCATTATTTATGGCCACCACCAATCCCCTCTTTCCCCTGAGGTTATTTTCTGGCACACAGGTAGAGGTCTTAGGAAAGAAGTGGGCCTTCTGTCACTTTGCACTGCAATATGGGGATGGTAAGAAACAGTGGGAGCCCTCTCCTACCGCTTGGAAAGGATTGCTGCTGTTTCTTACCTTCTCAAAAACGGCAGTGGAAATGAGAACTCTGGGGAGGAGATCTGTGTGCTGCTGTGTGTCCTGCTTTCCACAGGGCTGGGAGCACTCACCACCGGCGAGATGGCAATTTGTAGATGCCTGCATAAATGTACAGAAGCATTGTACAAACAGTAACATTGCTTAGCTTAAATGAAAAGAAGGCTTTTGGTATAGGTAGGGTGCAGTTACTCTGACCATGCCAGCATATCATTTTCTCATTCCTTCTGCTATGTAAACAACTTTCTGTCCCTTTTGGGGTTGGGAATCATTATATAAGGGAGCTCTTCTCACGATCAGTGAGAAGAGCTTGCAGGCAGTCTGCAGGGAAGGACAGATCGCCCACCCAGATGTCCAGTGGCTCCCACTGCAACTCCCGGGTTGGGGTGCCGGGATGCACTGCCCCAGAGCCCCAATAATGCACCACGCGAGTGCACGGTGAATTACTGGGATCCCCCCTCCCCACATGAGTGTGCTAGCCATGGCTACAAGTAGCCGCGACTGACACACGGTTCGAAAAATGCAGTGAAGGCATTTTAACCTCATCTAGCAAGGAGGCAACTTAGGTAGGTTTGCCGCCATGCAGCCACTGGGATTAGGCTCGATCCCGGCGGTTCCCATGAGCGTACAAAAGCGGGCTTCGCACGCTCGTGTGAATAGCCTCAAGATTTTGTTGTTAAAATATTTAAATAGTTCTCAAAGTGGCTTTTGTGGCCCTTTTTGTTGAAAACCATAAAATGCATTTTTGTTAAAATATGTATCTGGTTCTCAAAGTGGTTTACATAGAAAAAGGAAATAGAAGGTGGTCCCCTGTCCAAAAAAGTGGCATAATCTTATGCTCACACATCTTACAGTAGCAACAGCCACTGGGGAGATGTTATGCAGGGCTGAACAGGGATAATTGCTCAGTCCTTGTGAAATGTAACAGACCTACTGCTTTAAAAGATATCTCTTATTCAGCAGGGTTTATTAGTAACTTTAGTATAAGATGGCCCTTTCCATTGTAGTCCCCCTCAGCTTTGGAACACCCTCCTGGAAGAGCTCGCCCTTGCACCCTCCCTCAGGTTTTTTAAAAAGCACCCGAGAACCCATCTTTTTAGAGTGGCTTATTGGTGTTTTATCTGTAGCTATGTCTGGTGGATGTTTAATCTCTTAACCTTTTCAACTTTCAAATTTCAAATCTGGTTTCAGCTGGGTTCTATTTTTAATTATTTTACTTATTTTATTAATGTTTTATGTTTGATCATGTTGAGTATTTTAGTATTTTTGTGAGCCACCCTGAGCAGTATTGCACTGGAGGGGCAGGATATACATATTTTCTACATAATATATTAGCTGACTCAAAACATCTCCTTTGCAACATAGAAATATGATGCAAATGGGTCTGTAGTTCACCCCTGCTAACTGAGCAAAGAGGCACCTTTAAAAAGTGGTGATTCTATTTATTTCGCAGGGGGAGAGCAATCGGCCTTATCTAGCCCCAGCACAGCATCCCTCCAGTGGCTGTTGCTAGTGTCTAGCATGTTTCTTTTTTAGATTGTGAGCCCTTTGGGGACAGGGAGTAATATATATTTATATTATTTATTTCTATGTAAACTGCTTTGGGAACTTTTTGTTGAAAAGCGGCATATAAATATTCACCGTATTCGTATTCAGTGGTAGAGCATCTGCTTTGCATGCAGAAGGTCCCGGTTTCAATTGCCTAGCATCTCCAGGTAGGTCTGGGGAAAGACTCCTGCCTGAAACCTTGGAGAGCTGCTGCCAGTCAGTGTAGACACTTCTGAGCTAGATGGACCAACGGCCTGACTTAGTATAAGATAAGGTCTTCCTATGTCCCATGATTCAAAAAGACTGTATCCATGTTCCCACTTGCATATGAAAACTGTGGGTCTGAAATCCAGGTCTAGTCTATATAAAGAGAAAGGTCATCTTAACTGAAGACTGCCAAATGCTTGGGGTTTTGATTCTTGCCCTATATTGGCATAACTTTGACACATACCTGAAAATCTCTACACCGGGGGTATACAACCTGTGGCTCTCCAGATATTGCTGAACTACAACTCCCATCATCCCCAGCCAATAAATTGTGGCTTGGGCTGATGGGAGCTGTAGTTCAGCAACATCTGGAGAGCCACACGTTGCCTACCCCTGCTCTGTACCAAATGCAGCTGACCAGCTATGTACTTTGGCCCACTTGGTGTCTGGCAGTCATCCTGTTTTGTAGTCCCAGGTAGGGATGTGCCCAAACCATGGTTCGAAGCATGGTTCAAGCACTTTTAAGGAAATTAGAAAGGGAACTTTAAGAAAATGGAGAGCATCAGCATGCACATGGTGTCCGTGCATGTGCGGGTGCCATTTGCGGGGTCAGAGTGGTGTAGCTGACCATGCAAATGGTGCCTGCGCATGTGCAGACACCATGTGTGTGCTGATGGCATGCAGGGCTTTTTGAGTCACACACCCCCTGCAGGAAGCTGGAAGGGGTGGCGGAGAGCAGATAAGCACCTGCTTTCCCTATTCTTAGAGTTCCCTTTCTAATTTTCTTAAAAGTTCTCAAACTGCACTTCGAACCGCAGTTTGGGCACATCCCTAGTTTCAGGCAAGCTGTCAAAACAGACTATGTGGTGAGCTCCTCATGGGCTATCATACACAGCTCGTGCACTTCTCTTGGCATAGTGGGTCACACAAGTTTCACAGATCTGCCTTCACCTTTCACTTCGTGCCATTCACATTGGATGCTGAGGAGTGCTGGGGAAACATGTACCATGAGCTAAAGTGATAGTGATTGTAGTGGCTGTAGGAGGTAACCATCCCAAACATTCTCGACCAATATATTGCTATTAGGGATATGCATGAACCGGTTTGGAGGCCATGTTGGAGGCCTCCAAACCGGTTCGGAAACGGACTGGTCCGGTGGTCCGGCACCGAGGGGGGGTCTACCTTTAAGGGCGGGGGGGTAGAACTTACCCCACCCGCCGCTCTTCCCCCTCCGGCGCTGCGTTTAAAATTGAAGTTTTCGGGGCAGCAGCGTTCCTCCCTGCCGCCCCTGCCCCCGTCGTTGCCCGGAAGAAGCTGTAATAGAAGCACACATGCGCGCGTCGCGGTGTGCGTGTGTTTGTCACCGGTGCACGCGCGCCGCATACATCACATGCAGCGTGCGTGTGACATATGCAGCGCGCGCGCACACGGCGGCAACAGGTGCGCATGCGCCGCGATGCGCGCATGCGTGCTTTATTACAGCTTCTTCCGGGCAACGACGGGGGCAGGGGCGGCAGGGAGGAACGCTGCCGCCCCGAAAACTTCAATTTTAAACGCAGCGCTGGAGGGGGAAGAGCGGCGGGCGGGGTAAGTTCTACCCCCCCCGCCCTTAAAGGTAGACCCCCCTCCGTGCCGGTCCGGACCCATGCACATCCCTAATTGCTATGAGGATGACAAAGGCAATTTTGCCACTTTGTGAATGCACACTTCTTCTGTTCCGAGGTAAACTCTTCAATAAATGATCATTCTAGGTTGCAATGTGGTAGAACTTGAATGGGGAAATCAGCTTATGGGAAGTTCTTATTGGCTAATGTTTGTGATGTCATGTTTGTGATCACATTATAGATATAGATATATAGATATATAAAAATGTGGCAGAGAGATCCTCTCTCTATATATAATGTGGCAGAGAGATGTGAATATACATACATACACATATGAACAAACATTTCATATATTTTGTTCATTTGTTTGTTCATACACACACACACACACACACACACACACACGAACAAACATACAAGCAGTGCAGTGTATTGTTTTTGTTTGTTTGAAAGCAAGTGCCTCACCTGCAGCATAGGAATTCATAGGACTGGCAGAAGTTAAATAGGAAAGAAGTGGTGCTTCCAAGAGAATGCACGCTTCCACCATTTCCATGTCATGTAAAGCCTGAAATGTTGAGTGGAGAATGTTAGGATCTCTCTGCCACATTGTCAAGCCAACTTCAAATGATGTTTATGAATGTAGGGTGGCAAAGAGGTCCCAACATTCTCCACTTTGACATTCCTGGCTTTGCACAACACAGAAAAGGTAAAAACATGTGTTTGCCAGGAACCACCACTTTTTTCCTACTTGCTTTCAGCAGGTTATCTGAACCCGCCCGCCAAGAAAGGTACAGGACTGATAACTGAACCTGAGTTTGATTTGCTGGTATACTGTATGTATGCATCTGTCATGTAACTTGCTTGTTCAGCAGGCAACCAGACTCCACCGCAGGTGAGGAGTTTGCTATGGCTTCTCCTTTAATGTTTCCTCTTCAGCCTTTGTCATTTTTGAAATTAGGGCTTCATGTTCCCAATTTGTTTCACTTGGAAACTGCATCCGAGTTGGCCTACAGGCTGTATGTTGAAAAGCAATATAGGCAGCTTATAATGAACAATCTTGTACTGTCGCCCACCCAAAGAAAAATGGTACTAGATGCTGTATAGTGCAGGATACGTTCAGGATAGAGTTATGCTATGAGATGACTGTAAAAGCTAAGCCTGCCACTTTATCAGTCTCTGGATGGGAGACTGCCTCAGAGCCTTATGGGAGCCAGCGTGGTGTAGTGGTTAGAGTGCTGGACTAGGACCTGGGAGACCCGAATTCAAATCCCCATTCAGCCATGAGACTTGCTGGGTGACTCTGGGCCAGTCACTTCTCTCTCAGCCTAACCTACTTCACAAGGTTGTTGTGAAAGAGAAACTTAAGTATGTAGTACACTGCTCTGGGCTCCTTGGAGAAAGAGTGGGATATAAATGCAAAATAATAATAATCATAATAATCAATAATATGTAAGTTGATCTGAGCTTCCTGAAATAAGAGTGGGAATGGGATAGGAATGTTATCAAAGAATAATTCTTACCATGGGGAATTTAGATTTAAGGCAGTGAGAGTGTAAGAAAGAAGGCAGGACACCACAGAAGGCAGCCTTTGGTATCACCAGCTTCTCACTGCCACATGATGCGTGTCTATAGCTGGTGTCCCATAGCATCCCAGACAGAAGCACAATCTCTGCAAGGCTAGCATACAGGGCCAACTGCCAAACTGATGTAAGCAATTCCACACTGTGACAACACAGATGCCCTGAGATGCTCAGCTCAGTGGTAGGGCACCTGATTTGCATACATGGAGCTAGTGTGGTGTAGTGGTTAGAGTGTCGGACTAGGTCTGGGGAGACCCAAGTTCAAATCCGCACTTTGCTAAGAAGCTCAGTGGGTAACTTTGGGCCAGTAGCCCTCCCTCAGCCTAACTTACAGGGTTGTCATAATGATAAAGCCCTTTGGGGACGGGTCCATCTTATTTATTGGTTGTTTCTCTGTGTCAACCGCCATGAGCCATTTTTGGAAGGGCGGTATAGAAATTGAACAAACAAACAAATAAAATGGTCGGGGGTAGGGAGTGGGTATGCTTCCCCAAACTCCTTGGAGGAAGGGTGAAAGAAAAATGAAGTTAACAACAGCCCCCAAAGTACATAGGTCTTAGGTTTACATTCCAGCTTCTCAAGTTAAATTATTGTTGGGAGTTGGGGGTTGTTAGCTTGCTGACTACTCTTTTGTAAGTTAGAGTAATGTCTGTAACCTATTCAGACATTATATTCTACCTATGTTCAGATGTCTGTCTACTCATATGTGTTTTTGTGTCAAGTTGATTTTGACTCCTGGCGACCACAGAGCCCCGTGGTTGTCTTTGGTAGGGTACAGGAGGGGTTTACAGTTGCCTCCTCCTGCGCAGTATGATGCCTTTCAGCATCTTCCTATATTGCTGCTGCCCGATATAGGTGTTCCCATAGTCTGGGAAACATACCAGCGAGGATTCGAACTGGTAACCTTCTGCTTGTTAGTCAAGCAATTCCCTGCTGTGCCACTTAAGGTGGATAGACTCTAAGAGCCAGCCTCAATATTTAGGAGCCAGATGACCTCCTGCTCCATGGGGGGAGTGAACTATCTGCTTGTTGCTGGTAGTGACACCTGCTTCATGGCTGGTGATGTGTGTGTGTGTCGGGGGGTCCACCTTGCTTGTGCATTCCTCTTCCTGACCACTGTGCTTAAATTTCCAGGTGCCATGGTGAGCTGACACTTGGTAATTGTTGAATCCTGGTTTAACACTTTTTAAAAAATGTTGTGAATCCAGCTGGTGTAGCATATAACACAGAGAAGAGCCTCTTTCCCCTCTCTCAAATCATTCATTCATTCATTCATTCATTTAATTTCTATACCACCCAAAACTTGCGTCTCTGGGTGGTTTACAATTAAAATAATTTAAAACATCAAATCATTTAACAATTAAAATAATTTAAAACATTAAAAATTTTAAAACATTAAAAACCCAGTATAAGAAAAGAAAAGAAAAGAAATATATTATTTTTTAGAACCATAGATCTAATTCAAAGCCAGGGTGAATAAATGCATCTTCAGTGCCTTTTTAAGAGTTGCCAGACATGGGGAGGCTCTTATCTCAACAGGGAGAGCATTCCAAAGTCCAGAGGCTACAACAGAGAAGGCCCGTTCCCGAGTAGCCGCCAGGTGTGTTGGCAGCACCCGCAGATGAACCTCTCCAGATGCTCTTTATAGGTGGTGGGGCTCATGGTGAAGAAGACGTTCTCTTAAATTATGCATTGCAACGTTCCTGTGAATGGACATGGTCTAATTGTTGCTCATGACTCATCTTCGGTCTATGTATTTCTTCCTCTTCATTGAAAAGCAATCGCCACCCAGCTCTGCCACTTGGAAGGATGGTCATACAACTCCCTTTCTGATTGTAGTCTCCTATCCTGCCTTCATTGTCTTTATGATCTGTGTGGGCACTGAGTGACCAGCTGTATGTGTAATGGGCAAAGTCTGTGCCTTGAATGGGATGGTTGTCTTTTTCATTCAGTACAGACAGTCATGAAGACAGAAGTCCCCCTTGTCGGGAGAGACAGCCCTCGGCAAATTGAATGTCCCGGCTTACTTCATATTTATCTAGTCTTCTGCTGCTCTGTGCGTGAACAATGTGTCACTTTATTTCTGAGTCATGAGCAACATTTTCTTTTCTTCCTCTCCCCAGAGCTTCAGTAAATATTTATTTATATGTGTTACTCCCATTATGATGTGCTTTTCTTGCCCAGATAAAGCAAATGTCATTGATTAGCAGCCAAGTGCTGAAATGGAGAGGCAGTCTTGAATTGCGGTTATGTTGTATCTCCCCCCCGCACTCCGCCAACTAATTTTAAAGAGCTACATGCCCAGATATGTGGATAAACATTCATTCCTCCAAGTATTTCTTTTAGAAAACTAAGAACCTTAAATGTGTTCCAATATTGCTCTGGGCATTTGGCAAGAGGGAGAAGAGTGTTACTTGGTATGGATGCTATCAAAGATGTGCCTGTAATGAACACATCAACATCACCAAAGGGTGTGTATTGGTCTATGTCAATGCCACCCCCACCCCACCCCCAACTTAGAGACATTCTGAAACGGTGAGGTCAGGTTTTCCACTGTAGAGAGCTACTTCTGTTAAGGCTGGGCACCTGAGAACTGCTCCGTGGGTTGGGCGCAGGGAAGCACCCCGCCCCCCAGAGCCCCAGTAATGTGCGCGAGTGTGCAGTGCATTTCTGGGATCCCACCTCCCCCCAAGTGTGTCCCAAGTAGCCACGGTGGACACACAATCAAAAAAATGAGGCTAACAGAGTGCTTGCTTTAAGGGGGTGGCTATTTAGGTAGGCTTGCCACCATGGAGCCACTGGGCTCACCCTCGAGCCCACTGATTCTCATGAGCAAGCAAAACCAGGCTGGGCCCCCTTAGCCTGGTTCGGCTCACTTGTGAGAATAGCCCCAAAGTGTTTTCAATTGGTTATTCAACTAAACTTAATGCCGTAATGGTTGCATATTGTTAGCATATGGGATGGGATAGTAACAGAATGAAATGCTTAGTGGGGAACCTGACCTGTCATTATGGCATCCCCTGACCCAGATGAAGTCAGTTAATGTTCATATTGTGCAAAACAGCATTTATTAAAGTGTTCTGCTACAGGAATGGCAAAAGCATTTGCAAATTGCAGATTCTCCCATTAAACTCATAAAGGTCCAGGTTGAGCCAGCAACTGAACCAGAACCGCTCTGGTTTGAGTCCAATACCCTATTGGATCCTATAACAATATAGAGTGGATATATTTGAGGTCTCTGCTGCTCTCCAAGGCTTCAGGCAGGTGTCTTTCCCAGCCCTACTTGGCGAAGGTCCCAGGAGAGTATTGGACACCATATATCTATAGGGATATATAGCAATATCAATAGCGCTTACATTTATATACCGCTTTATAGCCGGAGCTCTCTAAGCGGTTTACAATGATTTAGCATATTGCCCCCAACATTCTGGGTACTCATTTTACCGACCTCGGAAGGATGGAAGGCTGAGTCAACCTAGTCAACCTTGAGCCCCTGGTCAGGATCGAACTTGTAACCTTCTGGTTACAGGGCGGCAGTTTTACCACTGCGCCACCAGGGGCTATATTGCACCAATGCAATATAGGCATTGCCCCTCTGCTCTGTAGGGGTACTGTAGGGGACCAATGCCTAACATATCCTTTTAATTTCAATGGGACTACTCTGAGTAATTTTCCTCATCATGTAGGCCACCGACTCTGTGGTAATACACAGCACACAAAGGAATACAGAGCACACAAATGAAAACACAAGGCAGAAACTGTAGAGCATTTCAATGAAGTATAATGTACAACTGGCAATACAGAGACGAGGTTTACAGTGATAAGGAAGAGGCCCTCTGTGTCTATCCACTGATAACCCAGCATATTAGGGAAAGGCAGCCAGTGGTCAGGACATGGATTCCTCATTCAGACTGTGGGAAAAGAAAAAAGAAGTGCATTCAGTGGTTACAAAAGAAAAAGCCAAATCCTACCCCTTTTGTGTTGCCGTTCTAGGATTAAAAACCCCAGTTACCCATGCCTTGCCATGACCAATTGAAGGCGCCTTCAAACACATGCCACCAATGTCATTCCTGTTTGTAGTATTAGCAGACCGTGCAGTTTTAATGGTGCATCTGATTTAATATAAGATCCCATTCAAGATGCAGCTTCAATTGGCTAGGGGCTTTAGAGAGTGGTCACACACCCTGCTAGTTTTTTCTTCTCAGAAAAAAAGAAAAGAAAACCACATCATGGCCATATCTTCACAAACAGAACCAACACTGGTCAAATGGAGCAAGTGGAGGAACTATGGACTAAATGTTGAAGGGGGTGATGCTGGATTCATTGCCAGTTCTATAGAAACCCTACTTCCTAAAGCAGGGTTGCACAACTTCAGCCCTCTTGTAGATGTTGGATGATAACTCACAGCATACCTATTGGCTACTGCGGCTAGGGAAGCTGGGAGTTGTTGTCCAAAAACAGCTGGAGGGCCAAAGTTCGGCAGCCCTGTCCTAAAGTGAGAGCTGGTGACGCTGGACAAAGGGTTGGGAAATCTGGGTTCAAATCCTCACTTGGCCATCAGATTCCCAGGTTGATCTTGGGCCAGTCACCCTCTCAGCCTAATCTACTTCACAGGGTTACTGTAAGGATAAAGGGGAGGGGAGAAGACTCATGTACACCACCTTGATCTCCTAGAAAGGGTTGGGTATAAATGGGTGGCTTTGTGCTAAGTAAGTAAGTACAAAGTAAGTGTGCATTATGCTGCACACTTGATGGCTCCCATGTGGTTTGTCACCCAAACCCACCAAAGTCCAATTGGGAACCAGTCAAACAGCCTTTGTCAAGACAACTCCAGTCCTTGGTTAGGAGCCTCAAGTGGAAGCCAGTTGCCTGGTCAGTTTGGCCAGTTGCCTGATGAACTTGGGCGGTTTCAGACAACATGCCATTCATGAGTGCATGCGCCATAGGAACCTCCATTTCCTTTGTACTTATAGGTGATTGCATGAAGCCACCCAAAATGTAATAAATAAAATGGAAGAACACAACCCGTAAGCAAAATAATAGGCTTTATTAAGTATCATTTAATTTTTAAACAACCCACCAGTGCAGTCAGATATAAATGCCCAGCATGCATACTTTCCCCCAGAATAGCTTTATTCCTAAATAAGGCTGAAGACTGGCGTACCTATCTAACTGTGGTGGAAGTTGTTTAAATACCTCTTTGCCGCCATGTAAACACATTCTGGAATGTGTGTAGGAATTACTTTCGCCAAATTTAAAATGTGACATCTAGGCATGTGCGGAGGTGGGGAACCCCATGTCGTTTTCAATTATTTTCATCCTAAAATATTTTATTGTTTCAGTTTTACTGTATTTTTATTTTTATTTCATTCTTATTTTCCTTCATTTAATCTATTTTCATTAAACATATTAGTTTAGCTCTAAAAACGGGAATCCCGTTCTTTGCCATTTGTTCTGTAGCACATTTGTTTTGGAATGAATGGAAATGGATACGAATGGAGCCCGTTTGTAACCATATCCATTCATTCTGAAAATGACCACACATGTCTGGTTACAGCTGTGTTTATCCTAAGGTTTTCCCCCAGGTGTGTGAATCTAGCTTCACAATTTGTGTTGTACATGTACACATTGAAAACAAGACAATGTTGGAATAGTGAGTTGTTTCCTATTAGGGAAAGAGACAATTAGGGGTCTGAATCCACAGGTTTTCTCCATGTTTCATGTATCAGGTAGGCTCTCTGCTTTCTTTTTTGAAAAAAGTTTTAAGTAGCACACATTTGTTCATGGGGGCATCGGTCTACCCTTCAAAAACATTTTAAAAACAGTTGCCAAGCTGTTCCATGGTTTGGGAGAAAGGTGAGATGTGCTGATGATGTCATGGATACAAACCAATAGGCACTCACTACAGCCAGTTTTTCTCTAGTTTGAACTAAACCATGCTAAAAACCTGCAGAACTGCTCACCCCCCAGCTTGCCCCAAGATATTAAAATGTGCTCTTGGAGGGTTCTGACTGTACTATTGCATTACATTTACCACTCTTAAAATGTAATGTTAGTTTTATCCCAATACATTTATTTACTTTGTGGTAAATGTAGACATCCCAAAATGGAGAGAGAAGGAAGAATATGCTCATATTCCCTCAGGGCATTTTCACTCAGCCTTACTATGGGTTTGGGCTCATCGAGGCTTAGACTCAGAGACCTATTTTGAATGTCAAGGATATATGAAGGAGTAACAAGGAGTGAGCACAAATTGTGTGGATCAGCCCCCTGTGGATTCAGCTCCACTCCTTTAAGACAATCATGGAAAAGAGGCAACTACAGGGAGACATAATAGAGGTGTATAAAATTATGCATGGAGTCGAGAGAGTGGACAAAGAGAAAGTTTTATCCCTCTCTAGAACAAGGGATCTAGAACCAGGGATCATCTCATGAAACTGATGGCCAGGAAATTTAGGACCAACAAAAGGAAGTACTTTTTCACATGGTGTTTTTTCACATGGCACATAATTAATCTGCCACAGGATGTGGTGACTAGCTTGCATGGATTTAAAAGGGGCTTGGACAAATTCATGGAGGACAGGTCTATCAATTACTACTAGTTTGGTGGCTATAGGCCACCTCTAGCCTCAGAGGCAAGATGGCTCTGAATATCAGTTGCAAGGGAGGAACAACAGGAGAGAGGGTGTGCTCTCACTTCTTGCCTCTGGGGTTCTCAGAGGCATCTGGTGGGTCACTGTGAGAAACAGGATGCTGGACTAGATAGGCCTTGGGCCTGATCCAACAGGGCTGTTCTTATGTTCTTGTGTTCTTAAACATGGAATGTGCTGCCACCTAGAGGTGTGGCCTGTTGGAGATGGACTTCAAGTGCATCAACCTTTTGCACCAACTATCCTAATGACTACTAGGGGCATTGGAAGTAGAGATAGTGAGTAAGGGTCTCCCTGACTGTCCCTCCTGTCTCTACTCTATGACCCCTGATCTGACTCTTCCGCACTTCCTGTGCTGAGTCACAGTCCTCCCCTTCCTCCTGGAGAGCAGATGGAAACATCTCTCTCTCTCCTTACCTATTCATTATGTAGTCCTTTAGATTAGTTTCAGGTCTTTCCTATCCAAGTGTACTTAACCAATAAATACTTAGTATTTAGTTCTATAAGGATCTCCATATCTATTTTCTCTAAATAGCTGCAACAACTAAACCATCCTCTGCTACCCACTCTGTAACTGGAGTGTGTGCCCATTCCTTAGTGCTCTGCTGTTTTACCCGCTGGGGTAAAAATTAATAACCTCTAACATGGCCAGCAGGTACATCAGCATTGGGGTGTAACTAGCAGGGATGATCCTACTCCTCCTGGATGCATTCATCAAACGTGGGTTGGAAATGTTTGCTGAACAGAATTGTTCCTGTCCACAGGTGGATAAAAAGGGAATCCAGGCCTTGCTCAGTTTGCAAGAGGACAGGTAAAAAGGAACACAACACAACAGCTTTCCTTGTTACCCACGGCATCCCGCCTTACCTCTTTGGGTGGTGCCTGCTGACGCAGCTGCTCCATCTTCTCCTCATGCTGGCGTTGCCGTTCGTTCTCTTCGTGCTCGTACTTCAGCCTTGTCAGCTCAAACTCCATCCGCCTCTTCTCCAGCTCGGTCTCAATGGCCAAGTCCAACCTGCTGCTGGACCACTCCGGCTCTGCTGCACTGACCACGATGGGGGGCACCTGCATGCCTAAGTGTTTGGTCGCCCCGTCATTCTCCTGCTGCACCGAGAGGTCTGGCAGCTTTCTGGCCTCATGCTTCTTCTCCACTTGCTTCTCTGTCATGGAGCTTTGCTGTTGCCCACTTAGTTCACTGGGTGGGTTCTTTTCGTTTATCTCTGGCAGGTATACTTGCATAGCCAGTTGAAGCTCGATCCTCATCTTCCCTTCCTCAGAAAAGACCATGGCTGTGGCATCTGCATTGTCGCCAGGAGCCTTCTGGCGCCGGAAAGATCCCTGCCGCAGGCGCATCTGCTCCAGCTTTTCTTCATGCTGGCGCTGCTTCTCCTTGTCCTCGTACACCTTCCACTCGTGCTGCCGTTGTCTCTCGTTCTCCTCAGAGATGTGCTTCAGCTTGGCCACTTCGAACTCCATACGCATTTTCTCCAACTCAATTTCCGTGATGGGGTCCAATTTCCCGCCTAGCGGCTCCTCTTCTCCTCTAGTGGGTGTTCTGAATGGCGACTGCAGGCGGAAGTGCTCCATCTTTTCCTCATGTTGCCGTTGCTTTTCGTTCTCCTCTTGCTGGTGCTTCAGCACGGCCAGCTCAAAGTCGAGCCGCATCTTCTCAGCATCGTTACTGGCTTCAGGGGGCTGCTTGGTGCTCCTTTGCTCCTTTTCCTTAACGTGATCACTCTTTTCCTTTTCTTGGGCAACCACTTCTAGTTGCAAAGGGTTGTTGGCAGCTTCTGTCTGCCGCCAGCTCTCCAGTGGTGTCCGTTGGTCTCCATTAGCCAAGGTATCTTGCACAATGGCAGGCATTGGTGAAGATGCAGGTGCAGATGCATCGGCATCCTAAAAGACATTGGGAAAATGCACGCATGCATTTCTGACAGGGAATCATTAACACAGTTGTAAATGGGAAATCATTTAACCACCCCTCCAATACTGTAGTTTCAGCGTGCCAAGCCAAGAGAATTATATTGCACCAATGAAAATTGCCCAGCTATAACTAACAGTGCATCATATAGCACGGCTGTATCAAGAAATCCATGACAACTATGAAAAGCATATCAGAATAATAAACATTGTAAAAGGAGGTGTCAATAAGCTGCTTAGGTTGGTTCTTCACAGTATCTTCTGTGCAACTGGAGATGAAAAGATGGATGGAGAATTAGGAAAGTGCTGGCAAGAAGGAAAGGGAAGAGGACATGATCAACAGGGCCAAAGGTAAAGAAGAAGAAGAAGGTCTTTTGACTTAGACAGAAGGAAGCAATCATTGTATTTGGAAAACTTGATGAGAGAACCGTGCAAAAGAATAGCTGAAAACTGGACTGGAGACGATGAAACTCAGGGCCCATTTAAGTGCTACCAAAGTGCCAGAACTTCTGTTTTTGTCTGGCTGAGTCCCATGCTGCTTTTGTAGGGAGAACCATATGGGACGGGCCAAGGAGATGGTTCTGTCTTATGCTTATCAAGGACACTGTCAGGCTTGACACCAGTCAAGATATCAGGCGTATGCTGTGAGCATGCACAATTGAAATATTTACTTGGGTCAGATATCTTGTTTCTGTGGTGGAATGGGTAGATCTTCCCTCCCCCACACACTCATAACATTGATGGATTTGTTTTGCTGTTGATACTGATGTCTTCTGCATTCCTATTCCCTGTATTTTTATGCTCCTTTTGTCCAGTTCTTTGTTGGAATTGAATTTATTGTGTTTTGTTATCACTATGATATGCTTTGGGGGCCTTTTAGCGGAAAGGTGGCATGCACATAGATAAATAATATGTGGCACTAAGGCAAGCAAAGACAGAGATGAGTGCTGCAGGAGAAACTGGAGGAGTTGTGGGGTTGCCTAGCAAACCCTACAGTAAAATAACAGTAGAGGCATTGGAGTATAATATTCATGGCGTGTGATGTCTATACACTAATGCACGGAATAGGGGGAATGAACAAGATGAACTTGCACTCCCAGTAGAGGAAGCTAAATACAAGTTGACAGATGTAACAGGTGTGGTGGGATGACTCCCAATACTGGAATGTCACAACTAAAAGATATAATTCGTTCAAAAGGAATAAATGCAATAAAAAGGGAGGATTTAGCAGTAGCGGCCAGTGAGCACCACTCCGGGGTGTGTGTGTGTGTGTGTGGTGAGAGCAGGAAAATATCACTTTAACCAGCTGTAAACTTAGCCACCAGTGGTATCTGGAATGCTGTCTGGGGCAGAGGCATAGGCGTAGCGTCCATTGGACAAGCAGGGACATAATGTGCCTCGGCCCAGAGGGCCCCCCAAGGGGCCCACAAGCAGACCGCCCCACCGCACCGCTACCCTTGCCCCACCCTTGCCTTGATGCGCATGTGATGTCCATAGTCGAACTGTGCAGGTGCGCATTGCGGCTGGCCAGCAAGAGAGAGAGGCATGCAGGCCAGCCGGAAAGGCCCAGCCCGGTCCAGCCACAGCTCCCACCGCTGTCATGGGGCAAAGGTAAGAAGCAGCGGTGGGGCAAGGGCGGGGGCGGTGGGGCAAGGGCAGCAGCAGGGGAAGATGTTTGTTGCCCCACTCCTTGCATCTGACATCAGACACTATTGGGATGTAATACTATATGTCAAAAATGTGTACACTTGCAAATAAATTCAAAAGAGTAAATATGGAAGCCCAGGGGAGAATGAAATAAAAACAACATTGTAGTTAGAGTCTACCACGGCTGACAACGTCCTCTTTCAGAAGGTAGAGGAAGGAAGGAGGGTACCGACTATCCTTGATCTGATTCTAACAAATACAGAAGTGTCGGTCAATGAAGTTGAAGTAGTGGGAACTTTGTGGGAAAGTGATTATGTAATGCTGAAATGCTCTATCTTACGAAAAGCTAAAGGCACGTATTGTCAAGCATATACTTTGGATTTCAGGAGAGCTGGTTAAAGCTTAAAGCAGTGCTAGGCAGAATTCCATGGCTACATGAACTAATGGGGGGAGGGGAGGCAAGATGGATGGGAATTCCTAAAGAAGGAAGCACAAACGGTTCCAATAAGAAGGAAAAACAAGAGCTATCTTAAAAAAGCCATCATGGCTGCACAAAAAGCCTAGTGATGAGCAGGAGGGGGAGAGGATAAGAAACAGAAGGAAGGACAGGCCATCAAAGATAAGTACAGATATGTACCTGCGATTTGTAGGAACAGTATCAAGAAAGCTAAACCTCAGAATGAGTTAAGGCTGGTAAGGGATGCTAAGAGCAACAAAAACGGCTTTCTCAAGTATGTTTGAAATAAGAGGAGGAGTAAGGAAACCATAGGCTTATTCTTCAATAAAGTGAAACATTAATCAAACTGGAGGGAGGTTTCAAGAGGGGTGATGTAGGGCTCTGTCCTGAACTCTTCAACATTTTAATAAATACTGTAGATCAGTGTTCTTCATTGCAAAGCCGAGGAGCCAATGGCAGCTCCCATCAACCCCCAGTTCAGCTCCTTGACTAATGGTTTATTAGGCTTCTGCAGTTTCTGCCAAAGCCAAATACTCCACAAAGTTCCCCTGGCACTTTACAGAGGCGACTGTACCTACCGTGCAGTACTGTGCTTTCCCCAGCACTGCTGGGGCCCCTTTAAGACATACGGAGCCCTCTTAAACCTCAGCACCACCTTGGAAGGTGCACACAGAGCACTGGGAAGTATAATTCCCATAGAGTTTTATGGCAAAAGCTCTAGGAAGGGCTATGCTTCCCAGCAGTCCCCCCCCCCCACTTCTGAGATAGTGCTGGGACTTGACAAGGCTCTATTTCTCTTCAAGGCCTTCACTCCCTGGCGCTGAGGAAAGCGCAGCACTCTCAGAGGTCAGCATCGTGGGAAACTCTCATGCTGAAAGTTTTTGGCCAAAGTGGCCCCCACTTGAACAATAGTGAGTAGAGAATCCCATCTACTCAGAAGGCAGGAATACAATTAAATGTGACTTTGATAGACTAGAAAACTGGATGTAATCTAACAAAATGAAATTAAGCAGAGACAAATGCAAAGCTCTGCATTTAAACAAAATACAGGTTTAGGACGAGGAATCACTGGCTTCGCAGTAGTACATGTGAAAAGGATGTCAGGATTTCAGTCAACCCACAAGCAGAACATGTGTGATGCAACTGCAAAAAATGGCTAATGTGATTTTAGGTTGCATTAATAGAACCATTGTTTACAAGTGACAAGAAATAATCGGTCCTCTTTATTCTGCATTAGTCAGACCTCATCAGGAGTATTGTGTCGAGTTCCAGACGCTGCACCCTAAGGATGTGGAGAAATTGGAGCCAGTTCAGGGTAGGGCCACAAAGATGGTGAGGGGTCTGGAAACCAAGTCCTCTGAGGAAAGCTTGAAGGAGCTGGGTGTGCTTAGCCAGGAGAAGTGGAGACTGAGGGGGAGGTAAGATGGCAACAGTCTTCAGATATCTAAAGGGCGGCCACACAAAAGAAATGGACTTCCTTCTCTGTTGGTCCTGAGGACAGGACTAGAATGAGTAATAATGGCAAGGAAGCAGATTTAAGCAGGACATTAGCAGGAATTTCCAAGCTGTACGACAGTGGGTCAGTCTGCTGCACATGGTGGTAAAGTTTTAAACAGAGGCTGGATGGCAGCCTGTCAGGACTGCTGTCGCAGATTCCTGCACTGAGCAGGGGACTGGCGTAGAAGACCTCTGAAGGTCCCTTCCACTTCTCAGATCCTACAATTCTATGCCCACATACTCAGAGCCACAAATGTCCCTTTTTTTTTTTTAAAGGCAGTCACCGGGGGAGGGTGTGTGTGTGTCACATTATTTGGTCCTCTGCATGTATGTAGAGTTTCCACGTGTTTCTACATGGAAGCTCCATGTCACATGATCACCCATAAAAGTCCATGTCACATGATCACCCATCTACTATTATTCTGCCACAGAAGTGGCGATGCCAAGAAAGCCTCTTGCCAAATCTCTTTGGTTCTGAAGATCAAGAACGAACCGGATATAATGGGTGCACCATTATGAACACGTTCTCCATTCCTATGTGTTGCTAGAGGGAAAGATTGGGTTCAGTCAATGCTGAACTTATGGCCAGTAATAGTAGTCCTATTCAAACACTGAGATCATTCACGCAATCAAAAACTGTTCTCCCCAGGTTTGGGAGATGTGTATACTCCAAATTTTCAGTTGTGTGGAAGCAAGGTAAGAGGAAAACCTGGATAGCTTCTCCTTCCTACCTTGCTTCCGCACAATCACTTCTACCCAGGTTTTCCTCTTACCTTGCTTCCACACAACCGAAAAAATGGAGAGCACACAGAGCTCCCAAACCTGTGTCGAACAGTTTTTGACTGTGTGAATGACCTCATTATGCTGTACAAGTGTATAGACTTCTGTACACAGGTACATGTTTTTGTGTGAATGACTATATTTGTTTTCATTTTAAAACTGAACCTGGGTATAGGCCCCTCAAATGTATGGGACAGAAAAGACGTGTACCTGCATCCAACATAACATGTGCATAACTGGATCTGTGTACAGATCTGTACCTAGCCCTGTTCAGACATTTTAAAAAAGGATGCTGGCCTCGTGAACAGCATACCAGAGCACGGCTGGAAATTGTGCCCTGGCACGTGATTACCAAGAAGCATCACCCCTCCCTGCACTTGTCTGAAAAGGCAAATGCTGTAAGCCTGAGGGTATTTCATGGTGCTCACATGACACATTGGGATTTCTGGGCATGCTGTGGGATGCTGTACGCGAGTCTTGTGGTACGGAGACTCCTTTGCTAAGCAGGGTTCACCTGGGTTTGCATTTGGATGGGTGACTAAATGTGAGCGCTGTAAGATATTCCCCTTAAGGGATGGGGCCACAGCTCAGTGGAAGATCATCTGCAGGCTTGCATGAAGAAGGTCTCGGGTGCACTCCCTGACATTTCCAGGAAGGGCTGGGAGAGATTCCTGCTTGAAATTTTGGAGAGCTGCTGCCAGGTTGACAATACTGAGCTTGTTAGACCAATGGTCTGACTCATTATAAGGCAGCTTCCTAGGCTCCTATGTATTGTGTATCCCCCCCCCAAAAAAACCCCACATCTGATCAGGGCTCCTGTGTACACTGTGCACTCGTCGTACGAGTATTCAGCATTATGTCTGAATAGGACTATTGTTCTCTGGGGCACTACCAGGCTGTGCAAGTCCCAAAGGATATGGGTGGATAAAGATCCCCTACTTATAACAGAAGACCCCAAAATAAAAGTGAAGACTGCCCTTACCATGGAGAACTGAGGCACAGAGCCAGAGAAATGAGAGAGGCAGCTTGACAACAGTATAACCAGGGACACAATTTGTCAGCCAGTGTCTTTTTCTCCGTTCGATACCCGATGTCCCAGTTTGCAAAACCAGGCCATTCAAGTAATCCACATTCCAGGCCAACTGTCACAGTGATGTCACAAGCTTCCACACCCAGCAACCTTCACACTCTTCCAGGCTCCTCTGGCAAGCAAGGCATTCTGTTGCTAAGGCTTGAGCCTAGTCCACTCTCTGCTACCTGTTCTTTAGCTGAGTTGGACATGCTGTGATGACACTGCTACAAATCTGATTAAAAGTCAAGTGACATTTTGCGGCCATTCACACAATCAAGAACTGTGTTCAACCCAGGTTTGGGTACTGTGTGTGCTCTCAATTTTTGGTTGTGTGGAAGCACTATAAGAGGGAAACCTGGGTCGAAGTGATTGTGTGGAAGCAAGATAGGAGGAAACGCTACCTAGGTTTTCCTCCTACCTTGCTCCCACACTATCACTTTGACCCAGGTTTTCCTCCTACCTTGCTTCCACACAACCGATAACTTGGAGCAAACACAGTTCTCAAACCTGGGCAGAAGACACTTTTTGACTGTGTGAATGACCCCTTTCAGTAGCTGTGAAAATGTGAGCCTTACTATGGGGAATCATAGCCAACATCCACCTGGTGAAGCAGTTCATCTCTAGATTTGCAGTGGGTCCCCCCTCCCACACACACACACTGCCCGTTGGTCTCAGTTATCCTATGTCTTTAACAGCAGCTTGCTCTGCAGGTGTTAGTAGATGATAATGCTTCTTTCCATGTTCTGAAGAATTTTGGTTGCTGGTTAAGGTCTACTGTTAAAGCTGCTGTAAGGGCATTGGAGAAAACCAAACTGTATTCTTGGTCATTGGGCAGTCATTTCCCTCTCCAGTGGTACCCCTGAACACCTCACAAGTAGGGTAGGATGGAAAGAGTCATCTCTTTTTTGTCTTCAGCATCTAGAAATCAGAGCTATACTGCCACTGAATATGGGGGTTCCATTTCTAGGCTCATAGCTCTTGCAGCAGGGCCCCATTCCTAGCTATCATGACACAAGGATATCATGAGGTATAGACAGTAGTAAAAGTGATCACTTAAAAAAATACAATATTTAGATATTTTGCATATTACAACCAAGAAAATTACATTACATGAAACATATTCTGTACATTTTTGATGGCGGCACTGAAGGCATGTATTTGAGAAAAATTCAGACGTAAAGACCATCTTTCTATAAATAAGTCTGTAAATACTTTTGTCTTTAAATATGTTTGTGTTTTTTTAAAAAATACGTTCATTTCTCTTGCGGGGTGGGGGTGGGGGAGGTTCCATGATAATTTTTCTGCCAAAAAATGAATAGGCAACTAATAGGTTTGAATAACAAGAAGTTCAGGAAAAGAGTGATTTGTATTTTAGAAGGCATTAATCAATTACCAAAAAAGTGATGTGCTATATCTGTGCATACTCCGAATATCCGTATGCAGTTTGCAAAGATCTTCAGCCATCAGAAGCAAAGCCTAACTTTCCATTGGATGACTCCACCCTACCCCAATTTGGAACAGACCTTTAAAAAAGAAGCAGCAAAAAACCACCTCTGAAATAATGATAAAAACAATTCATTTTATTGTCAGGGTAGTCCGTTTCCAATTTTCCATGGGAACATGATGTGGCTTATTCTGTTGAGTCAACATTTCCCTTATGGTGCTGTTGCTGTCCCACAATTTATATACCAAGTCCTTTACTTTAGGTTCTTACGGCTGGTGCACCAGGAGGGAGGACATTCTTGTTGGAAATTCTCTGTGGTGAGAGAATCCCTTTCTCATTATAGCAGAGTGCACAGAGGCACAACACAGCGGATTTAGTTAGGCATGCGTGTATGCTGAGAGTAAAGTAACTTGCAGCCAATTCATACTTTCAAATCAATATAAAAGGCATTTATTAAGGAACTCCATTCTAGATAGGAAAGTGAGGAGTTAGGATCTCTAATCTATCTATCTAGCTGGATGCAGATGGATTCTGCATCTTCTCTGCACATATGGTGCAGGGATAGAGGCTTGCCATGTTGCAAGGTAGAAAGGCAGGCAGGGAGAGAGAGGAGAAAAAGGAAGTTGATCCCTAAGAGTAGCAATCTACATATCAAAGGGATAGCATCAGAGCAGTGGAGAAGTGATGACCAATGTCTTGACTCTCTAGCCCTCTGACTTACTAGTCTGTCCTCCACTGTCTGAGACAAAGAGACAGCGCGAAGTCCTTTAACTTCCAACAATTCTCACATCCCTCACCACAGGCGGGGCTGGTCAGTCATATATTCTGTCACATACGCTGAACTGGCCCTTTACTAAAATATGTAGTTCAGGAAACAGTAATAAAAATAAACACAATCCATTTAAATCCAAGTGGAAAAGATGTGTCTTGACACATCTTAAAAGCCACCAGCATGGGGTGAGGAAAGGCAGGCATGTCTCTTGGAGCAAGGAGTTCCACAATCTGGGCATCATTACTGAAAAGGCCCTCTCTTGTGTCCCTGATAACTGGAGTTCAAAATAGAATGGGATGTGCAGCAAAGTAGTTGGACTAGGACCAGGGAGATTGATTGATTTGATTTGCTTTGCTTTCTATTCCGCCCTTCCAAAAATGGCTCAAGGTGGTTTACATAGAGAAATAATAACTTGGGAGACCCAAGTTCAAACCACTGTTCAGCCACGAAACTCACTGGGTGATAGTGGGCCAAAGTCATTTATCTCTCAGCTTAACCTACTTCACAGGGCTGTTATGATAATAAATTAGGGCTGGCAACTAGGGGCTCTTATAGAGGGCATGCAACTATTTTGGGGACCAAATGATTTATTTTATTTTATTTTATTTGCATTCGGATGAACAGAGACTATTTTGTTTTCTTTTTTTGTATGTGTTGTGGTATGGTGTTTTGCATGTGCTTTTGGGGGGCATCTGTCCCCCAAAGTTCTGGGGGACAGTTGTAACATTTTGTTTTCTCAGAACACTTTGCTCTCATGAGCGGCTTCTCTTCCTCTGTTTCTTTCCCCTTCCTAGTGACCAGCCAGAGTGGAGCTTCTGCTTCAGTGGCAGGTTGCTGAGCCATGTAATGCAGTAGCACAGATCGTGGGCCTGGCAGGTGCAGGGGCACATCTGGTTGGGCTAAGCAATCTAGGTGAGATGCTTGAAATCTACGTGAAACCCAGAACCCTAACCCTGGCGACTCTACTTGCATTTCTTTTTAGACTGTGAGACCTTTGGGGATAGGGGAACATCTTATTATTTATTTTTCTTTGAATACCACTGTGAAACCTTCTGTTGAAAAGCTGTAGATAAATGTTTGTAGTCTTAGAGAACAGCAAGTGAGTGGGAGACCATGCATGCACTAGCCAGCATACAAAGAGGCTGGCTTGGTAGCCAGTGTGGTGTAGTGGTTAGAGTGCTGGACTAGGACCAGGGAGACCCGGGTTCAAATCCCCATTTAGCCATGATACTTGCTGGGTGACTCTGGGCCAGTCACTTCTCTCTCAGCCTAACCTACTTCACAGGGTTGTTGTGAGCAGGCGCGGAGCCAGCCGAGTGGCAGCCTGTGTCCAGCCCCGCTCGACGGCCCCTTCCAATATGCCCGTGCGCGTGATGTCACACACACGGGGCGCGGCTTGGACTCCATAGGAACCCAGAGCGAACTCCCTCCTCCCATGCCTGGGCCACTGAGAGCCCGGGCAAACTCTCTGCCAAGTATTTCAGGCAGCTCCGACTGCCCAATAGAACGTTTTTCCCTTCCTCTCCCTCTCAGGAGGGAGAGAAAGGGGAAAACGTCCTATTAGGCAGCCAACCCTGCCTGAAATGACACGCCGAGAGCTCGTTCGGGTGCTCGGCAGCCCAGGCCACGCCCCCTTGTCATGTGACTTTGCCATGTGCAAGGGGGCGTGGCCTGGGTTGCTGAGAGCCCGAACGAGCTCCAGAGAGGGAGAGGAAGGGAAAAACGTTCTGTTGGGCAGTTGGAGCTGCCTGAAATACTTGGCAGAGAGCTTGCCCGGGCTCTCCGCAGCCCGGGCGTGGGAGGGGGGAGTTTGCTCTGGGATCCTATGGAGCCCGAGCCACACAGGGCGGGGCTCTCTCGGCGGCTTTTCGCCATTGGCGGCCTGGGTTCTTTGAACCCTTTCGCCCAATGGTGGCTCCGCCCCTGGTTGTGAAGAGAAACATGTTTGTAGTACACCGCTCTGGGGCAGTTGGCAGGTTTGGCTTTTTAAAAGCCAAACTTTGGGTTACGGCCCATTTGACCCATGAGTATACCCCTTAGGTTTTGGCGACCTAGGATATCCCACTCCGAGTGGAATATACCTGTAATAAATAAATAAATAATAGTTGGCTGCCCTGCCTCAAGCCCAGAGGTGAAGTTGCTGGCCTGGCTGGGGAGAGCAGGCTGGGTGACCCATGGGGGTGGAGGTCAGAGGGCTGGGTGTGTGGTAAACCTAGCCAGGAGATGAATTTACAGTTAAGAAGCAGGGGCCTTGAGAACTCTGCACCTGGACAACAGACTGAGCAGACATACAGCTTACCTGGACATCAGCTTCACAGTGGTGAGCTATATTTATTCTCAGATTGTCCATTTCTAAAATCAAAATATGCATATATAATACCAATAAACATATGCAAAATCTTATGTAAAGTGGAGACTTGTTGGATACCTTTTTGGTGAAAAAAGGTAAAGTGTGCCGTTGAGTCGGTGTCTACTCCTTGCGGCCACATAGCCCTGTTGAAAAGCATCCTCTATTTCCACTTTTTTGGAGATAGATATTGCCCTTTTTCACCATCTGGACCTGGCAATCCTAGGATAAACATAACCATGTACACTGTTCTGGGCTCCCTGGAGTAAGAGTGGGATATAAATGTAAGTAAATGATACTACTACTACTACTACTACTACTACTACTACTACTATTTATATACCACTTGTCAATAAAGTTTCCAAAGAGGTTTTACATAGAAAAATAAAGAATAAATAAATGAGATGGTTCCCTGTCCCCAAACGGCTCATAATTTTTTTTTAAAGGAATATAAGGTAAACACCAACAACAGCGACTGGAGGGATACTGTGCTGAGTTGGATAGGGCCAGTTGCTCTCCCCCTGATAAATATAAGAGAATCACCACTTTTAAAGGTGCCTCTTTGTTCAGTTAGCAGGGGTCTAACTGAAATTATAAACAGGAGAAGACTTTTGAGGTGAGACTGTGCTCAGTTTGAAATACAGAGCCATGTATTATTAAGTGGGCAAATTCATATTCCAAGCCAGATAATGATGAATTCTGCAGAGAATAGAATGTAAAGCAAATTCAGTAAAATATGTATGGTTCAAAAATATCATTTAATAATCTAATTTCAATTAATCTTGTATCCACAGAAGCACCAAACGTCACCATAAACTGGGAGGGAAATTCTAGAGCAAACAAAGAAATTAAAGACAGGGTTAGCCTCTCTTTTATCATAGGATCTTCAGGACAATGAGATCATATTATTGCCATTGTCTGATGAATGCAGGCCTGGAAAGATATATTGAAGAAATGCTCATCAAACAAAATGAAGAAAGTATCAGCTAAGGATTGTGCCTGACTTGAGGTTAACCACCATCTCTCAGTTCTAGTTCTCAGTGGACCGGGTCTCACAATCAGTGAGACCTGGTTCCTAGCCGTGAGCGGGAAGAGCGGGCTAAGCCCGCTCTCCCACTCACGAGAGGGCAGGGAGCCCTGGGCAGCCGGATCGGCCACCCACACAATGGCCAGCTCCAAGATGGAGCTGGCGGGGGAGTGGGGGGAGCAGGGGCCGTGCAGCCCCCGCAAGCCCCAGTATGCCCTGCATGATTGCTCAGGGCATACTGGGGAGACCCCCAAGCCAGGAGGCTGTTTTTAAGCCTCCCGGCCGGGGGTCTACTCATGAGTAGGCGCAGCGCGAGGGCATGCCGCGGCAACTCACGATAGTAAAAAGCAGGTTTGCTGGAGCGCTTGCTCCACAAACCTGCTTTTTACCAGGGGTTCTCGAGCGGGTTACCCACTCAAGAACCACCGGGCTCAGCTGCGAGCCCGGTGGTTCTTACCGTCACCAAAAATCGGGCTAGCCTCTACTAGCCCGATTTTTGCTGATCGTGAGAAGCGCCCCAGTGAGTAACATGGAAATCTTAATAACTAACTTCAGGAGGCTGAGATAAATACAAGGTAATAAAGCATGGCCTGTCCTGAACTTTAGAACAAAAGCAAAAAATCACAATCTAAAGTATGTAAATAATTTTGTGAAGGATTAGGGTTAGGGCCAGTACAATATCTCAGAGTGGACATCAGATCTCATGCCCTCATGGTATGAACATCAAGGGCAGTCACATTTCCTCATTCTTTGAAGCTAAGTTGGGGCTGCCATATCCATAACTATCCTGTAAACAAAAGTTTTTTCTACAGATGTGTAAATTGATTCAAGTATGAAACAATCCGAGCTTTAATCAAGCTGTTT
This sequence comes from Hemicordylus capensis, assembly GCF_027244095.1. NCBI lineage: Eukaryota > Metazoa > Chordata > Lepidosauria > Squamata > Cordylidae > Hemicordylus > Hemicordylus capensis. The sequence goes on along the minus strand of NC_069657.1, from coordinate 429,710,801 downwards.
CATGTTATTTGAACTCAAAACAAAATGCCCTTAAAATAAAGGGCCTGATTTGAGTTTGAATAGAAATGACCCTGATTTGAGCTTGAATTGATTTGAGTGATTTGAACACCATTCTGGTGGGCTTCCCCCCGCCCCCGCTGATTAGTTTTCTGACACTGGCTTCTGATTGGCTTGAGATCTCCTTGCTTCTTGGTTGGCTTATTATCATACAAATCACGTGTTATCATGGGCAACTGTGCCCCCATTGGCTGGGGCGGGGGGTGTCAATAAGGGTAGAATTGCAAAATGTTTTCAAAGGGCCTGGAGAGGGGAGGCAGAGAGAGCCCTTAGTGTGTCCTTGGAGAGGAGGAAGGAAGCAATCAAGGAAGGCTTGATTTTGTGGTTTTCTTTTCTCAGCAATGAGTATAATATGCTGTGATATTGCTGCTATATTTTTCACTATCTGGTTTTGCTGGATCTCAGATGGACAAAGGCAGAACTTGGATGCCGGCCTTCCTTCCTTGAGTTGTGGATTAGTCTGTGAGATGGTATTGTAGTCATAAATGGACAGTGTGGCAGCTCAGCACTTGGTCACTCTCTCTCTCTGATATTTTCTGGGTGATTGCTGTGAGATGAGCTCCATGTCTGGCCTTGAGACTAACTTGTGCTTTACTCACTACTCTGGTCTGCTCTGCAGTCTGCAGTCTGCATTGCAAGGTGTACTCAGTAAAAATGTGGCTAAATATGTTGTTTTAGTTGAGCTTATGGTTACACTTGCTGCTAAGGATGCTGCTGTGGCAGATGTTGCAATGCTGAAGTAAAGAGTCATAATTGTGTCATAATTGTTTCTAAGAGAGCAAATTGTGTTAGTGATGTTTCTGCAGCACAGGAACTGTGGCTGGCAGAGCAGTCTGGGTCAGTGATTCTTTTTGGGGGGGCCATTTTTGGACTGTGTTTGAAAAAATGTCTAGTATTCTGTGTTGGGAGAGACAGATTCCTTTAACTATGTGCTTCTAATGTGCATTGTTTTACAAGGCAGGGACACAAAATGCATTGAAAATTGCAATGCAAAACTTCTGTATGTACACTCTGTGAGTGCAGTTTGTTTTGGCCATAAGGAACAATGGGGAACTCGGAACACCCCATTGTTCCCCATGAGGGACACCAAAGTAGATTGGGTGGTATGGCATGATGGGTGCTTCCTACCACTCAACCCACACACAAAAAAGGGCAAGCAGGTGATTTTTTTTTTACTGCTGCTGCTGCTCTTTTCAATAGAAGTTATCAAAGGATTTTACATAGGAGAATAAATAATTAATAAATAAGATGGTTCCTTGTCCCAAAACAGGGAATTTAGATTGCTCATTATCTAAAAAGAAACATAAGGTAGACGCCAGCAACAGCCCCTGGAAGAATGCTGTGACAGGTTGGATAGAGACAGTTGCTCTCCCCCATTTAATACAAGAGATTCGCCACTTCAAAAGGTGCCTCTCTGCTCAGTCAACAGGGGTAACTGTACACATGTTCGTGTTTTTGTATGAATGACTACTGCACAGCATTCACAGTACAGGCCCCTTTCAGTGAAGGGTAGCAAGAGGAAAGGGTGCTAATGTACATGCATTGAACCTAATGTGCGTGTAATTGTACGTGCATATATTGTACACAGATCGTATGTGCATTCAACATAAGATGTGGATAAGGTGATTAGATTATGAGCCCTTAGATTTTTTTTAGATTGTGAGCCCTCTGGGGACAGGGTTCCATTTTATTTGTTTGTTATTTCTCTGTGTAAATCACCCTGAGCCATTTTTGGAAGGGCGGTATAGAAATCGAATTACTACTACTACTACTACTACTACTACTACTACTACTACTACTACTACTACTAATAATAATAATAATAATAATGTATTGTGTTAACTGTGATATTTCCTTGATTTTTGGTACCTGTGTTTTGTAGCAGTTATTATAACCAGATTGTTACACACATTGAACATAACCTATAGAAAAGCAGGATGCAAATATATTGAATTAAATATGAATGAATGAATGAATATTTTGTTGCAGAGTAATTATTTACCCTCTATAAGTAATTGAACAGGAAGCCAACTATAACTGAGAAACAAGAGTTCTAATTTAATTTAATTTAATTTAATTTAATTTATATACCTCCTGACTCCAAAGGCTCAAAGTGGTTCATAAAAGCAAAACAAAACAGCTATTAAAACAACAATTTAAAACATTCAACAATTACTAAAAGCCTGGCTATAAAATGTGTCTTAAGGGCTCTTTTAAAGGCTGGTAAAGATGTTAAACCACTAAAGTCTATAGTCTATATAAAGTCTATATCATTCCACAGCCCAGGAGTGACTACAGAAAAGGCCCACTCCCGAGTTGCCACCAGACAGGCTGGCGGCATCTGGAGACAGGTGCCAGTATTTATTACTAACGAAACATAGGCTAAGAAAACAATAAACCGATTAACAGTCTCTTATGCAGAGAGAGGGAGAACCTCTCAGTTTGAATTCAAGGCAGCAAGTGAGGAGCAGACAAACAAACGGTGACTCCACCCTTAAGCTAGTACATAGATACATTCAAATAGAGAAGCATGGCTTGTATAAAGAACTGAGACAATGTCTGTAGCAAATCCCAACTTATTTCACAGTAAGTGTATAGCAAGTAGTAGAGATCAATGCATAATATGGGAGGCAGGTGCTCACATAAATATTATTAATGAATTTATATCCCGCCCTTCCTCCACAGAGCTCAGGATAGCTCACCACCCCATTTTATCCTTACAAAAGCTCTGAAGTAGGTTAGGCAGAGAGATAAGTGACTGGTCCAAGGTCACCCAGTGAGATTCCTGGCTGGGGATTTGAACCCGGGTGTCCCTGCTCCCAGTCCAACATGCAAACCGATATATATCCTTGTGAGAATATTTTTCTCGTGGAGTGCTGGCAGGCATGCACATAAACTTTGTGGAAAATACTTCCCGAACATTTTAAATTGTGGTGGGAATCAATGCAGGCAGCAGCGTGAAAGATACTGGGCTTGGGGTTGAGTGAAGCCTAATGAGAGCTAGGTAAAACAGACGAGATGTGGGAGATTTGTGACTGGAGCTCCAGTGTGTGTGTGTGTATATCTATATCTATATCTATATCTATATCTATATCTATATCTATATCTATATCTATATCTATATCTATATCTATATCTATCTATCTAAAAGCTCTATTGTGGGACTGTGGACATGGTGGGGGATGAGATGTTTTCCTTCTTCCACCATGCCACTTTCCAGATTTGAATCCTTCTGGGAGTTATTCACACATGGCTTCATTTTATGCTGCAGGGTAGCTGAAGAGCGAATCTGCTTTGCAGCAGATTTACAGATGTTTAATTTGGGGGATTAAATGGACAGTTCACATAGGGTCGGCCCCTCTCTGCAATCAAGCAGATCTTTTTCCTGTGTATGTTCCCACTCTGGGTTTTTTATCCAATCAATCCCATTCCAGAAGAGGAGGTGAGAGAGAGCTTTTCCTTTTCCTTTTAGTTCGACAGCTGGTTACGGAAGACCGCAAGACCATCATGACAAGTTGCCAACAACAGAACTCTTAACCCAAACCCTGCTTTTGTGAGTGACTGCCTTCATCACCTCATGCCTCACCCCTACCCCCGACCATTTAAGAGGCAGGGAAGTTTAAAGTAGAAATCATTGCTTTCTCTCTGTCATGAAAGAAAAATGCAGCTATTGGAATCAGCTCAGACACAAAGGACTCAGGTTACATCGAAGAGGTAGTCTCCAGTCTGCATATGTAAAACTATAAGTGTTTAACTCAGGAATTTCTCCCTCCCCCCTCCCCTTTTGGACTCCCCTCAGAGAATTTCACCAACCTGCCACAAACCTGCCCCTACAGCCCTTGAAATTGCAAATCACTCAGAGCACACCATACCCAACACAGCTGTCAAACTCCCCTTCATTGAGTTTTGAAAAACGCCGAATTACTGCCAATGGCCACTCCACACATCACAGAGAAACTGCGGGGCATAATAGAAGCCTCAGGTTTTTATTTTAAAAGCCGCTGAAAACAGAGGATTGTTTTAAGCCGGACATACATCGGGCTAAGCCAGAATGCGCAGCCATGATTCGGGGGGAAACAGAGTCATGTCTGTACTGATAGCCCGCAGGGACTTCAGGGTAAATGCAGCTAATATGTGGACTGGCACGCTCCATACCGGAGGAGATTCGAAGTAAAAGTCATGTGTGTAAAGCCTCCTGCTAAAGCTGCTCTTTATCCTGCTGAGAAAAACATAGAGATGTCTCTCCCCCGCCCCCCCCCCATATAGGTCTAATAGCTTTCAAAGGGTGGGGCACAGTATTCCCTCTTAACAGGAATTCTCGGATGAAGTCTGGGAATCCCTGTTAGAGGAAACACTGGTGGGGCATTTAGATCAGGGATACTATGTGGCAGGAAATGATTCCCCCTTCCCCCACAACGCCCACATTCCCTTTTACCACTAGCCCTGCTAACTTGGCAAAGAGGCACCTTTTAACGTGGTGATTCTCTTTATTTAGCAGAGGGAGAATAACTGGCCCTATCCACCACCAGCACAGTACCTCCAATGACTGTTGCTGGTGTCTATCTTGTGTTTCTTTTTAGATTGTGAGCCCTTTGGGGGGACAGGGATCCATCTTAGTTATTTATTATTTCTGTGTAAACCGCCCTGAGCCATTTTTGGAAGGGCAGTATAGAAATTGAATTATTAATTATTATTATTATTTCTTGTTTACACAGTCAGAGAGGTGTTATTGACTGGTTTGTTTTATCCAGACATCGAGACCTTCCCAAGGACCTGGGATGGCTGAATTTTATTGTCAATGTTGTTGCTGTTGTTATAGATATTGTCGCAGAATATAGGCTGTTCCTAGTAAAGCTGCTTTTTGTAATTGGCTGATGGTGATTTCTGTGGCCCCTATGGTGTTGAGGTGCTCTTCAAGGTCTTTTGGAACTGCACCCAGGGCACCAATTACCACTGGGATTATTTTGGTCATTTTCTGCCACAGCCTTTCAATTTCCATTTGTAGATCTTTGTATTTTGTGATTTTTTCTATTTCTTTTTCTTCTGTTCTGCTATCCCCTGGTATTGCTATGTCGATTATTTTCACTTGTTTTTCTTTCTTCTCAACTACAGTAATATCTGGTGTATTGTGTGGCAGATGTTTGTCTGTTTGTAGTCGGAAGTCCCATAATATTTTTGCATCTTCATTTTCTTCAACCTTTTCATTTTTATGGTCCCACCAATTTTTGGCTACAGGTAGCTTGTATTTTTTGCAGATGTTCCAGTGTATCATCCCTGCTACCTTGTCATGCCTTTGTTTGTGGTCAGTCTGTGCGATCTTTTGATTAGGTGGTCCTCTGTTTCATCTGCTTCTTTACAAAGGCGACACTTTCTGTTTGTGGTGGATTTTTTGACTTTTGCTCTTTTTGCATTTGTTCTTAGTGCCTGTTCTTGTGCAGCCAGTATTAAACCCTCTGTTTCTTTCTTCAAGTTGCCATTCTTAAGCCATTGCCAGGTCTTGGTGATGTCTGATTTTCCACTTATATTATGCAAATATTGACCATGCAGTGGCTTCTTTTTCCATTTTTCTGCTCGGTTCTTGACTTGTTCTTTCTTGTAGGCCTGCTTTGTTTCATTGGTGTTGAATAGTTTCTCGTTATTGACTGTTTGAAGTGCATCTTCTTCACTGTCCTTGATATATTCTTCAAGGCCTCTTTTCTCCTCCTCTACTGTTTGATGGACCTGCAGCATTCCTCTTCCACCTGAGCTGTGAGGGAGGTATAGCCTATCTACATCACTGCGGGGGTGCAGAGCATGATTGATGGTCATGATTTTCCTGGTCTTACAATCTAGCGTCTCTAGCTCTGCCTGGGTCCAGTCTATTATTCCTGCAGTGTATCTGATAACAGGTATAGCCCAGGTGTTTATGGCTTGTATGGTGTTCCCGCCATTGAGTTTGGACTTGAGGATTTTTCTAACTCTCCTGATGTATTCACTTCCAATCTTTCTTTTAACTTCAGTGTGTGCGATGTTATCAGCCTGGAGAATGCCCAAGTATTTGTAAGGTTCTTTCTCTTCCAGGTTCTTGATCTTGCTTCCATTGGGCAGTTCTATTCCTTCTGTTTTTGTTATTTTCCCTCTGTTCATTATTAATGCAGCACACTTGTCTAGTCCAAACTCCATTGCTATATCACTACTGAATATACGGATAGTATTTAGCAGTGATTCAATTTCTGACTGGGACTTTCCATACAACTTCAGATCGTCCATGTACAGCAGATGGTTGATTTTACTTGATGTTTTAGATGTTTCGTATCTGAGGCCTATTTTGTTTAGTATTTGTGAAAGTGGGGTCATGGCGATTATTATTATTATTGTTGTTGTTGTTTACACAGTCAGACAGGTGTTATTGACTGGTTTCTTTTATCCAGACATCGAGTCCTTCCCAAGGACCTGGGATGGCTGAATTTTATCATCAGTACTGTTGGTTATTATAGATATCGTCAAACGGTATTGATGATAAATATTATTATTTCTTGTTTACACAGTCAGACAGGTGTCATTGACCGGTTTGTTCCATCCAGACATCGAGTCCTTCCCCAGGACCTGGGATGGCTGAATTTTATCATCAATACTGTTGGTTATTATAGATATCGTCGCAAAATATAGGCTGTTCCCAGTAAAGCTGCTTTTTGTAATTGGCTGATGGTGATTTCTGTGGCCCCTATGGTGTTGAGGTGCTCTTCAAGGTCTTTTGGAACTGCACCCAGGGCACATTATTATTATTATTATTATTATTATTATTATTATTATTATTATTTAGCCCTGTTCAGATGTCTATTCACATGCACATGATTTTGTATGAATGACTGTACCTGCATTCATTTTAAAAGTGAACCTGGGTACAGGTTCCTCAAATGCCGGGTACAGTTAGGAAATGTACTTTGGAATACTACCCGAATTCAACATGTGTAACTTGCGAATAACTGTACCTGCATACAGATCTGTGCCTGTGTACAAGTGCACAAGTACATGCTCATACGCGTATTGAACAAAACATCTGAATAGGTCTAGATTGAATAAGTGTTGAACATAACACATGAATGGAGCTACTGCTTCAGTCAAAATTCAACATCTTCACGGCTGCTTTACAATGGCCCTGCAAATCAGATCTGCCTCATCACATCTGTTTAGGCCCCGAGTGGAGAAGTAATAGCATAGAGATTCTCTGAGACATGTGAAAGGAGGGATTGACTGGCATTACTCTTGCAGTGGAGAAAATATATATCCTTGACAGACCAAATCTTTGATTCCTCCTGATGTTTCCAAGCCTGTTTCATTCCGTCTTTCAATTTTTATTTAATTAAATGGCCTTTAAATCAGGCATGACAGATCTGGTAAATTGACAATCCACAAAAGGCCCTTAGCAACGCCAGTAAGTGTTGTGGTAACAGTAAAATTATGATGTCACCACAGTATAGAACATTTTGACATCATTGTGGCAGTTTAGGAAAGGGAGTATTTGGTTTGTCTTTGAACAGTGTGTGTGTCTGCTTCAAACTGGGGCAGCTGGTTTCAGGTTTTCCAGATGGGGCAGGTGGGGAAATAGAGGCTTCAGCCTTGGAATCCAAAACAGATGCACAGTCTCTTCCTGTGACTAAATCTGCTATGGTAATTCCAGAAAGTTCTTCTGTTTAAAATGGCACATAGACGATAGCATTGAGATCGCCTGCAGAAGCCCTGCTCGGCACCCCTCCTCCATCTGAAGTTCGGTTGGTGGGTACATGAGACAAGGAATACCTGGCTGTGCTACCAGACTTCAATGCTCTCTCAGGAGGCTTGTGCTGGCACTTCATTAGGATGTCAGTTAATAATGATAATAATAAATTTCCAAAGACTTTGCAGCAACATTTTAGACGCCTCCGAGCTCATGATACACATACAGTATCTAGATATGCAATCTCTTTTATTAGCAGGGTAGCAGGAAACAATCTGAACACTGTTAATGCTAATTAGTTTTATTAGTAGGTGTTATAAATTGATGGGTAAGTTAAGTCTGCATTTAGCTAGCTGATAAGGGTAATAGATGAATTGTTTGTAATACAGGTAGATTTGCCACTGCTGGTCAAACGTCTATATGATAGCATATATATAATTATAATAATATAGATATAAATAAAGGTAAAGTGTGCCATTGAGTCAGTGTTGACTCCTAGTTGACTCCAGTTGTCTTTGGTAGAATACAGGAGGGGTTTACCATTGCCATCTCCCACACAGCAGGAGGTGATGCCTTTCATATAGACGTTTCCGATAGTATGGGAAACATAGTATAGGAAACATACCAGCAGGGATTTGAATCGGCAGCCTCTAGCTTGCTGGTCAAGTCATTTCCCCACTGCACTGTTAGATAGTGTTTGTTTTTTATTTTTGCTGTTATATACTATTTCAGGTTAGTGAGTGTAATAAAAGATGATGATGATGATGATGATGATGATGATGATGATGAGCTATCTGAAATGAGTCAGAGAGTCAGAGAGAACAAAGTGCTTGTGTTTGGCTGGATCATGCCCTGTTTCTATCCTTGGACCAGAGGCAATGCTATGGGTGAACAAGAGTGGGGAAAATAAATGCCCCTGGGCCCCTGAGCGAGGGGGGTTCTGCCAGCTGGGTAACAGCTTGTTCTTCAGTATTGATGTTGTATGAATGGATATATATGAATTGATTGTAATAGATGTATATGTTAAAAATGTTTCTGAACCAAGGGAATGAACATGTGCAAATGCCTGCGTGAAACTGCAGAAGAGAAGGTTGGGCGGAAGGGCCCGGGGCTCATTTTAAATTTTATTTTTAAATTTTATTTCAAAAACTGACTTTTAAAACTTTTTTAAAAATTGTTTTGCACTGTGTTTTGTGTGTGTGTGTGTGTGTGTGTGCTGTGATTTAAGGTGTTCTATGTGTTTTATTCTACATTTCGATGCTGTGTGGTGAGCTGCCCAGAGAACAATTTGTCATGGGGCGGCTAACAAATAAAGTTTTTGCTAAAACTTTAACAAATAAAGTTTTCCTCGCTTCTCATCTGCCCCAGGAACCATCCCGAGATCCCCATTCATCCTCTGACTTCTCCAATTTTGAGATGGAGTCTGTGCATCACACAGACAAGGAGATTCAAGCAGATCTGGATCACACCAGCAATGTAGAGGGATCTGAATACTCTTATCAAGCAGGCACTGTAGAGTTCAAGGAGATGCAGGCGGGGATTGAATTTGCTGTGCAGATAACCCCTATTAAAGATTCCAAAAAGCACAGGGGAAAGATGGTAAGTGGAGAAAAAAACGCTGCCTTGCAAATTATCTCTAGAGAGGTTTATTATTATTCACATTTATATCCTGTTCCTCCTCCAAAGAGCTCAGGGTGGCATACTTGTGATACCCCTTTTTGTCCTCACAACAACCCTGTGAAGTAGGTTAGGCTGTGATTGAGTGACTAGCCAAAGGTCTCCCAGTGAGTTTCATGGCTGAATGGGGATTTGGACCCAGGTGTCACTTTTCCTGGTCCAACACTCTTAAGCACTACTTTACCCTGGCTGTCTTGAGTGCCATGGTTCAGCACCATCCACTATACCCAGGGGCGTAAAAAGGTTGGCTTGGGCCCAGACTAGAGACAAGATTTTAAAATCCCCGCCCCCCCATCCCCCATCACTGCCTTCCTCTCCTTCTCCTGGCCCAATGTAGACTCTGCTAACTATCCTAACTAGTTAAAAGGTGTAAATAACAACACAGCAGAACCAAATTTATTGACTGCCTGACTCCCTTAAGACTTGAGGCGGTCTACATAATTAGAACAACAACAGTGGGGTGGGGTGGGGGGAAACACACACACACACACACACACACACACACACACCTCTAAAAGCCTGGCAGAATAGATAAGTTTTCAGAAGTTTCTTAAAAGACAGAAGGGAGGGGCATCTGGAATCTCAGGAGGCAAGGTGTCTCAAATAAATGTGAGGCTGGATGGGATGGGATACAGAACGGGCAGAAAGCAGATTATAATCCTGCAGGAGATGACATGACCATGAATGGAACCTTGCAACTACTGACCTCTCTCCAATTTGGGAGAGCTAGAAAGAGAGGCTGCTTCTCCTTCATCATGTATACTTTTAAAAGACCCATAGGATCTCATGGGCCAAGGACAGGTCTGTAATGTTTGAGTGATTTCTCCACTCTCTTACCTACCTTTGCATGTTTAAGAGTCAAAGAACAGCCTTGGATGTTAAAAGGTGGTTGATAAACGGAGCCCAGGAACTGTGAAAAGTGCACACTTGTCACTCTTCCCCTGTGTGTGCCTCCCCACTTCTGTTTTCCTAACCGGGGGAGGAAGGGGGAGCAGAGCAGAGCGTCGCAATTGAAAATGAATAAAGGCGCTTCGTGAGGCTCTGCTTCCCATTCCTCCCCCCCGCCTGTTAGGGAAACAGAAGCGAAGCCTGGGTGGGTGTGGGGGGGAAGTGGGCGGCCGGCCATAATGCCCCAAATAACGAATCAATATGCCCACTCCCACTGCCAGACATGCAGTGGGCAGGCGGGGGGGGGGTGTAAAGCGGGCCATAATGCCCCCAAATGAATCAATGCCCAACACAAGCAACAGTGCGAGCAGCAATCTCAAGCTAACTTGAGGGGCCTGAGCTAATATAAATGTATATAGACACTTTTCAGGTTATATGCAATTTATTTGATATTATAGCAAAAAATATTGGATGTTTATACCAGACACATTTTGTGTCACAATGTGATCTTCCTGTAATATAGATAATTTATATTTTAATAATAAAAAGTGATAGCAAAAAACAACAAGCCAACAATATCAAATTGCTTAGAACCACTAACAAAAATCACAGATAACATGTTCGCAGAGGCAGACAAAAATCAAGCCAACCAATCCATCATCACAAGCTTCCAAATGGCTGGTGGAATTAAAGTCTCCACAGCATTCCTGAAAGCTTTGATAGAACTATTCTGGATTGCCTCTTGAATACCACTTGCCAGGTAGCAATGGCAGGCGTGGGATGTCACCTTCAAGCCATCTTTGGGTTTCCCAGAAGCATCTGGATGCCCACTATAATTACGGCTTCCAAATGAGTGAAGCCCCTCCTGCAGCTTTCTTTTCCAATCTTTTTCACCATATCGAGCCATTCAAGTCTCCAGGATTCCATCCACTAGTCATCAGGAGATTGATACCAATTCCCGGAGACTCTAGTCCAGTTCTGAAGATTGGGAAACAAAGCAGAGGAGAGCTGGGCCCTTAGTCTGATCCAGCAGGGTGGTTCCCCCCCCCCTTCTTGAGAACATCCCCTGAAGAAGGCTTCACTACAGAAAAGAACTTCCTTGTGTTAGAGATCAACCTCACTTGTCTTAAAAACAGAGTCATACAGCAGTGGTGTAACAATGTTGGTGGCAGCCCATATCCAAGTTGGCCACAGCTGCACACGTCTGCCACCACCAGCCTCCACAGCCCTGTCCACGGCATGGTATAATATTTATTTATTTGTTTGTTTGTTTGTTTGTTTGTTTATTACACTTTTATACTGCCCCACACTTGCGTCTCTAGGCGGTTCACAATGATAAAACAGTTTAAAACACACATAAAAACACATAGAGACAATTAAAAACTAACAATTTAAAAGTCAATCACAGAATTAAAAACCTATACATTATTAAGAAGCTGGAAAAGCCTGAGTAAAAAGATGGGTTTTAAAATATATTTTTTTTTAAATTGTCAGAGATGGGGAGGGTCGTTATCTCAATAGGGAGCGCATTCCATAGTCCCGGGGCAGCATGATAATAGCTGCCATAATAGCATCATGGCTCAGTGGTGCTGGGATATAACGTCATTATATTGCACCATGGCCGGCATGCTGCTCTTTGCTGGCTGTGACAACTGCTCAGGACAGGCCAGCAGGAGGTAGGAGGGAGGGCCATCAGACCCAAAGTGGCAGGCACCAAATTGTGGGGTAGGTGGTAAAGGTGGGGGGCACTGTGGAAGTGGTGGATGGCAGGGCCTATGGTGGCTTCCCCTCCCCACGGAGCCTGGGTGGCCCGTGTTCTTGGAACATGGCTGCTCAATTATAGATCTGCCCCTGGCATACAAAGCAAGGCCAGATGTAATTTGTAAATGCAGTTACTCCTTCTGACCTTTTCATTTCAGGACCCTGCAAGGGATACCCCAGCCTCTTCATACATCCCCGACGATATGACAGAGACCTTAGACAATAAGAGTCAAGCCGAGCAGCTGGCAATCAGCACCCAAAGGGGGACCAGCGCTCTGCAGCCAGAAGCCTACTCTAGGATAGGTGAGGTCAGCAGTCTGGAGGGGATGGGTCACAGATCACAGTATGGTAGACAGATCACAGTAGCTGATCTTGACTTGGAGAAGATGAGGCTGGATGGGGCAATGACCAGGCTGAGGTACAGGCATGAAGATAATGAAAAGAGGCGAATGCATGAGGAAAAAATGGAACAGCTACGTCAACGGACAGCTTCTCGATCAGTAAGTAGGGGTGAAACAATGGGCAAGCTTAGTTGTTTGATGGAAATGGAATTGGGCTCTGCTTTGTAGGATTGTGCGTCCCCCCCCCCCGTTTTGTTTTTGGCCCGGATCCGAAACACCGCCATTTTGTTCTTTGTTCAAAATCAGCCAATCTGAAATACTTCAATTTTGTTCTTTGTTCAAAATTGCAAAATCTGAATCTGAAACGTTTTGGATTTTAAAAAATGGCCCTGGGGCAAAACTAGTGGGTGGGGGTGGTAGTACCCAATGGGTGGAAGCTACCACCCACATTTCAGAGGAATTGGGCAAAGGGCTGATTTTTGGTGAATTTTTGAAGTTTAAGATTTTCCCCAATGGAGGTTTCAGCAAAAGTATAGTTTCACATCAAGGGGAAAGGGGGGTGGCCCAGCACAGAGTAGGGTGGCTGGTGGTGCCCAGTGGGGGCAAGAAAGCTTCCAGAATTATTTCAAAGGAATTGGGCAGAGGGCTGATTTTTAGAGATTTAATGGAGTTTACATGTCTTTAAGGTTCTTCACCATAGAGAATGATGGAGGTTTCAGCAACTCCATAACTGCTCTTGTGGGGCACCGGGGTGGCCCGAAGCAAGTGGTGGTGTAGAGCACATAGGATGCCAACCACCCCCATGGGTGGCTAACCCATGGGGTACTGGGTTCTGTTGTTTCTGAGGTGTTTTGAGTGTAGATTCTCTGGTAGCATATGAGAGTGGATTCATGGTTTGTCATTGAAAATCTCATATGCTACCAGAGAATCTACACTCAGAACACCTCAGAAACAACAGAACCTAGCAGCCCATGGGTTAGCACCCTATGTGCACTACACCACCACTTGCTCTGGGCCACCCAAGTGCCCCCCAGGTGGAGTTATGGGACTGCTGAAACCTCCATTATTCCCTATGGGGGGAAAATCTTAAAGACCCGTAAACCTCAAAAATTCTTAAGGAATCAGCCCTTTGCCCTATTTGGAATCTGGGTGCACCACCCTTTGGGGCACTGCCACCCAACCCACTGTTTTGCCCCTGAAGCCCCCATAAACAAGTTGAAAGAGTGAAGAGAATGATGAATAATGAATGAATAATGATGACACTTTATTTTTATTTGTTTTATTTATTTGTTTGTTTTATTTATTTGTTTGTTTGTTTGTTTTATTTATTTTTTGGCACAGTTATTTGATAATTTTGCAGCGGGCGGAAGCCTGTCCCTGTAGCACTAGCACAGCAGTACAACCCATTTGTGGATTCAAGCAATCTTTCAATAAAAATGCTCCCTCCCCATGGAACAGTGACCTCAGGTCACTTGAGATAGCAAGATAGATAGACCAATGACCTGGCTGGTACTATGTGGAACAGCTTCAAATGTTCATTTAACTGGAGTGAGCAGTAGCCCAAACAAATCAGCCTACTGTTCAGAATTGTTGAGATTTATCATCACTGCATTTAAGAAAGTGCAAAACCATGGATCATGGTTACAAGAAAGAGAGAAACAACTAAGATTCCTGGGGATGTCAATAGATTGACAAGGGTATTCCCCCCACTCCTTTTGTCTCCTCTAGTACCATGTGGATGACCTGTCCCTGCAATAGCAAAAGTTGTGAACCACTGGCTTAGATATCATGTCCCACCAAATTTATTTATTTATTTATTTATTTATTTATTCGATTTTTATACCGCCCTTCCGAAATGGCTCAGGGCAGTTTACAATTAAAAACAGAAACTATTAAAACCAATAACAATTAAAACAGAAATATAAATATAAACACCAATTTAAAACATATTAAAAAAAACAATTAAACTATCAGAACAATTAAAACCCTGGAAACCAGGTTAGCATTAAAACAATTTAAACTAATTAAAAACCCTGAAAGGCCAGGCCAAACAGATGGGCTTTAAGGGCTCTCTTGAAGGTCAGTAAGGAATTAAGATTGTGAACTTCTGCTGGGAGTGCATTCCACAGCCCGGGAGCAGCTACAGAGAAGGCCCACTTCTGAGTCGCCACCAAACAAACTGGTAGTAACTGGAAATGGACCTCCACAGATTATCTTAACGTGCGGTGGGGATCGTGTAAAAGAAGGCATTCTCTAAGATATCTTCAAGGAATGGGCGCAGCTGTCGAATCAGCTGAAGCTGATAGAAAGCACTCCTGGCCATGGTCTCCATCTGAGATACCAGGGTGAGGCCTGGGTCCAGGAATACTCCCAAGCTGCACACCTGCTCCTTCTGGGGGAGTGTAAGCCCATCCAGCACAGGAAGATCTAACTCACCCCTCAGATTCTGAGCCCCCACAATGAGCACCTCCGTCTTGCTTGGATTCAGCTTCAATTTGTTATCCCTCATCCAGCCCATTACTGCCTGTAGGCAGGCATTTAGAGAATGAGTGCCATTTCCTGAAGATGAAGAGAAGTAGATTTTGGTGTCATCAGCATACTGATAACACCTAGCACCAAACCTCCTGATGACCTCACCCAGTGGTTTCATGTAAATGTTAAAAAGCATTGGTGACAGAATGCAGCCCTGAGGGACTCTGTCACCAAGCTCCACCATCTGGAATCTACCCGAGAGATAGGAATGGAACCACTTCAAGGCAGTGCCCCCTATCCCCAACTCCCCCAGGCGATCCAGAAGGATACCATGGTCTATGGTATTGAACACCACCGAGAGATCCAGAAGAATCAGCAGAGTCACACTCCCTCTGTTTTCCCCAATAAAGGTCATCCATCAGGCCAACCAAGGCTGTCTCTACCCCATAGCCAGCTCTAAAGCCAGTTTGAAATGGGTCTAGATAATCAGTTTCCTCCAAGACTGCCTGGATCTGGTCGGCCACCACCCTCTCAATCACCTTGCCCAACCAAGGGAGATTGGAGTTTGGCCTGTTACTGTCCATCGCTAAGGGGTTCAGGGAAGGCTTCTTTAAGAGTGGTCTAACCATTGCCCTTCAGACAGGGGGGCACCCTACCCTCCCTCAGCGATGCATTTATGATATTAGCTAGGCCACCTCCAACAATCTCCCTGCTATATAGAAGCAGCCAAGTCAGGCAAGGATCCAGAGAACAGGTGGTAGGCCGCACCGCCCCAAGCAGCTTGTCCACATCCTCAGGAATCACAGATTGAAACTGATCCAATCTAATACCGCAAGAGGGATTGCTGGACACCTCCTCCATAGACCTTGCAGAAATAGTGGAGTCCAAGTTGGCCCGAATACAGGAGATTTTATTCGCAAAGAACCCATTAAAGGCATCACAGCAGAGCAACTCTGGGAACTGATTGGAAGTAGAAGGAGCAGAAACCAAACTCCTCACAACCCAGGATAGCTCCGCCGAGCGTGAAACTGCAGCCACAATGTGCGCAGACTAGAATCTCTTTTTCGCTAAGCGCACTGCCACCGTATAAGCCTTCAAATGTGTCACTTGCTGAATCCTGTCAGATTTGAACCGAGTTCTCCTCCACTTCTGCTCTAGTCGCCTACCCAACCGCTTCAGCCCCCGCAGCTCCTCAGTATACCAAGGGGCCATTTTTGCAGCAGGTTGGAAGGGATGCTTAGGAGCAATCATGTTTACTGCCCTGTTGAGTTCCCTGTTCCAGGTTCCCACCAGGGCATCGACAGAATCGCCAGCCGCCTCAACGTCAAAATCCTCCAAGGCCTTTTGAAATCCCACTGGGTCCAGCAGTCTTTTTGGACGGACCATCCTAATAGGTCCACCACCCCTGCAGGGGTGGATTGCGGCTGTGAGACCAACCTTAACCAGGTAGTGGTCCATCCATGACAATGGGGAAACCACTGGATTTCCCCACCCACAGAACACCCCCCTAATCTGAACAAAAGACCAAATCGAGTGCATGGCTGGCAACATGAGTTGGTTCAGAAACTAATTGGGATAGGCCCATACTTGTCATGGCCGCTATGAACTCCTGAGCTGCACCAGACGAGCCAGCCCCAAAGTGGATATTGAAGTCCCCCAGCACTAAAAGTCTAGGAGACTCCAAAACCAACTCTGCAACCAACTCCGTCAGCTCAGTTAGGGAGTCAGTTGGGCAGCGGGGTGGACAGTACACTAACAGAATCCCCAATCTATCCCTAGTTCCCAGCCTCAAAAATATGCACTCAATATAAGTCAACTGTCTCACAGGGGCCCTGGTAAGGGAAGGTATTCTTATGGACCACAGCCACTCCACCCCCCTGCCCACTTCCCCTGGCCTGCTTCCACGACAGAGTAACCTGGTGGGAGAAGCTGAGCCCACACTGGACCACTTGCCTCCCCCAACCAGGTATCAGTTATACATGCCAGGTCAGCTCCCTCATCCACGATCAAATCATGGACAATTTCGGTCTTATTCTGAACTGACCTGGCATTGCAGAGGAGCAAGGCCAGATTCTGTGGGTCACTGGAACTGCTCCCCGAGGCCGAAGAGCTGACAGAGCAGTTGGAAGTGGAAACAGTTATTAAATTACTGATTTCCCTTCCCCTGTAACGGCCAGCTACTCTGCCAGTGCCTATTCTTCTGTTCCCCACCACTACAGTAATAGCTGCCCCCGAACTGCCAGGCACAAATTACATTGCAGCCTAAATTACATTAGACTGCTCAACTTGGGCAACAAAACTTAGACACCACTATAACTCATAAAAATAAGAAGAAAAACAAAATAGCTCTTCAAAAGACCCCTGAACAAGTCAAGAGATTCTTTCTAAACCTTTGGAAAGAAAAACCTGTGTAATTTTAGAACTTTCCTAACCAGCTTCTGGAAAAGCTTCTCCAGGCAACTTATACCATGGCCTTTAGCAAGAGCTTTGGAATTGCATTGAGCTCCCAAATATATTTGGATATTTCTGTCTCAAAATGCTGTCTTCCAAATCCCTTTGCAAGGTCAGTTTGCATTTCAATCACACTGAATAGAACACATACTTAACTAAACCATTCATGCCCAACAGAGAAGCTCTGCCAGCTTTTTGCATATCTTATCTTCTGCTAATCATTCAGTGCCTCAGTTGGAGTCACTGAGTCAGAGAAGTCAATTTCAATTGCAACGCTTTCCCGAAGAACAAAGCATTTGGGTCTGAAACAAAGTCATTTCGATTTGGAAACAAAAATCTCTGGTTTTTAATTCTTGATTTCGTTTTGGTTACAAAACCTCCAAAATTGCCATTTTTGGGCACAAAACGTTTTGTACCCCAATCGAAATGCACAAGCCTACTGCTTTGGCTGACTTATACAGCCTTTTGGGTACAGTTCAGGATGCTGGTTGTGAATGATAAAAACCTTCAGATGCTTGATTCTAGCAGACGTAGACCCTATCTACATTACAAATGTAAGCTGGTTTTATACCATTTTAGTGGCAGTGTTGTTCTCTAAAGATTCTTTGGAATTGCAGTTTGCAAATCTTTTCTTGGAGATCCCCAGCACCTGCCCAGAAGCAAGGATTTCTCATTACTGAAAGGTTGTTTTTCTGGTTTAAGTCTGTAGTGTTTTATGCTGCCTCAATAGCCTCACTTCCCCAAGTTCCAGGGGTTTGCTGCACACCTTGGGTTCTAGTTTCCTCTGGAAAGTGAATCACTGCAAACTGATGGTATCTTTGTCATCTTTGGTTTATTTATACCAGGGCTGCACAACTTTGTTCCTCCAGCTGGTTTTGGACTACAACTCCCATCATCCACAGCCACAGCTGCCAATAGCCAAGTATGGGGAGCTGTAGTCCAACATTAGCAGGAGGGCTGAAGTTGTGCAACCTTGACTTACAGAGCAATAAAGAAAAAAGAATAAACCAGATACTGCTATACAATCAGTGTAATGTGAACACTATAGCTCATATCTTATAAAATATTTCAATCTAATAGATCATATTTCAAGGTATTACAAAGTTTATGATGAACTAACAATGTACAACATAAGGTATATATCTTGTTTTGTATGTCTCTTAAGAGATGAATATGAATGTCCAAAGATGATTGTTTATACAATTTGCTAGATGCACAATGTTGAGTAATACTTGAAATAACTGCAGAGCTGATAATTAACAAAAATGCTGCAAGTTCTGATAGCTTCAAGATCTTATGACTGTAAAACAGGTAGTGCTAAAACTCTGTTTTGTATAACTTCTTAAATTGCAGTCAAAACGATTGATACCGGTCTAAACAAAAGGAAATATATTGTTGTAACCGGGGGTGGAGCCACCATTGGGCGAATGGGTTCTAAGAACCCAGGCCTCCGCCCCTCAGGGGCTGCACCTCACAGCCCCAGACACGCCCCCCACATCTGACATCAGGCTCTGGAAGCGTGATTTTGCATATGCTGGTAATCTCCAGGTTTGACTACTGTAATGCCCTCTTTGAGGAGCTGCCTTTGTATGTAGTCCAGAAACTACAAATGCTACAGCCAGACTGGTCTCTGGGACCAGTATAGGATTTTTCCCATAGGGAAGAATGGAGGTTTCAGCAAAAGTATAGGTTCATGTTGGGGGGAAAGGGGTGGCCCAGAGCAGAGTAGGGTGGGTGGTAGTGCCCAGTGGGGGCAAGGAAGCTGCCAGAATTATTTCAAAGGAATTGGGCAGAGGGCTGATTTTTAAAGATGCAATGGAGTTTGCATGTCTGTAAAGTTCTTCCCCAAGGGAATGATGGACCTCTGATATTCCTGCCCCATAACTGCACTTGGGTGGCACCAGGGTGGCCCAGAGCAAGTGGCAGTGTAGAGCCCATGGGTTGCTAACCCATGGGGTACTGGGTTCTGTTGTTTCTGAGATGTTTTGAGTGTAGATTCAGATTCTCTGGTAGCATATGAGAGTGGATTCATGGTTTGTCATTGAAAATCTCATATGCTACCAGAGAATCTACGCTCAGAACACCTCAGAAACAACAAAACCCAGCACCCCATGGGTTAGCAATCCATGGGGGTGGTTGGCACCCTATGTGCACTACACCACCACTTGCTCCCGGCCACCCCAGTGCCCCCCAGGTGGAGTTATGGGTCTGCTGAAACCTCCATTATTCCCTAGGGGGGAAAACCTTTAAAAAGCATAAACTTCAACAATTCCTAAGAAATCAGCCCTTTGCCCTATTCCTTTGGAATCTGGGTTGTGGCAGGCAGCCCTTGGAGCACTGCCACCCAACCCACTGTTTTGCCCCTCAGGCCCCCTTTCTGCCCCGAATCTGTCCCAAAGACATGTCAACTTCAGAAATTCTTTAAAAATCAGTCCTTTCCCCAATTCTTTTGGAATCTGGGTGGCAGCAGGCACCCATTGGGGCACTACTACCTGAACCACTCTTCTGCCCCCAAAGCCTTTCTGCCCCAAATCCACCCCAAATAACATCAACATCACACATCAACAACAGCAGAGCTTTGGAAAATATCAGCCAGATTTCCAAAGGTCATGCACATCCACATCCCCCCCCCGCCCAAAATGCAATTGATCTACACACAACAGTGTGAAACAACAACAATGAAATGTACACTGCCCCACTGGCCCATGAGGGTAAATGCACACTGCCCCACTAGCCAATGAGGGTAAAATTTACCCTTAAATTTGCTTTAAAGGAATAAGGAGGCAATTGCCAGCAGATCAGCCCATACTTTTGCTGGCCAATCTACGGGCTGGAAGGCCACAAAATGTTCACACACAACAGTGTGAAACAACAACAATGAAATGCACACTGCCCCACTGGCCAATGAGGGTAAAATGTACACTTAAATTTGCTTGAAAGGTATAAGGAGGCAATTGCCAGCAGATCAGCCCATGCTTTCGCTGGCCAATCTGCGGGCTGGAAGGGCTGGAAATTCAAACAAATGTCAAAACTAAAAATGGAGACTGAAGGAGAAAGACGTTCTGTGATTGCAAAATGGAGTTCCAAAACAGCCAAAACAACAAAACATTTTGTATCCGAAACAGGGACGTTTTGTTTTGGCTACAAAATTTTTTGTTTTGAGCATTGGGAGTTTTGTTTTGGCTACAAAACAGCTGAAATGGCCTGTTTTGTTCACAAAACGTTTTGTATCCGAAACGAAACGCACATCCCTACTAGCAATGAGAATAAGGCTTGTTCACTCTAGCCACAAACTGACATAGTTCTTTGATATGATAACCATGTGTGATCTGGAAACACAAGTAGAAGGGAAAACAGACACACCTGTAAAGTTTCAATGGGCTTTATTAAGGCAATGGTGCTGATCAGGTAAGTCAAACAGGTCTATCTATCTATTTATCTATCTATCTATGTAAACATATATCTATAACGCCCAAAACTCATGTCTCTGGGCAGTTTACAATTAAAATCTTTTAAACATTAAAATCAAACAATTAAAATCATGTAAACATTAAAATCCTTAACATTAAAATCAGTTAAAACCCAACATTAAAAGTATTAAAACTATAAATCTCATTAAAAGCCTGGGTGGATAAATATGTCTTCAGTGCTTTTTTAATAGTTGCCAGAGATGGGGAGGCTCTTATTTCAACAGAGAGCGCATTCCAAAGCCCAGGGGCTGCAATGGCGAAGGCTCGTCACCGAGTAGCTGCCAGACAAGTTGGCGGCAATTGCAGATGAACCTCTCCAGATGATCTTAACGAGCGATGGGGCTCATGGTGAAGAAGATGTTCTCTTAAATACCCACCAGGGCCTAAGCTGTTAAGGGCTTTATAGGTAATAACCAGCATCTTGTATTTTGCCCAGAAACGTATCAGCAGCCAGTGTAGTTCTTTCAACACAGGAGTAATATGGTCTCTCCTAGATGTCCCAGAGACCAACCTAGCTGCCGCATTCTGTACCAACTGCAGTTTCCGGACTACGTACAAAGGCAGCCCCACATAGAGCATATTGCAGTAGTCTAGCCTAGAGGTTACCAGCATATGTACTACCGTTTTGAGGTCGTTCATCTCAAGAAATGGATGCAGCTGGTGTATCAGCTGAAGCTGATAGAAAGCACCTCTGGCCACCTCCTCAACCCGGGACACCGGGGAGAGGTACAGATCCAGAAGCACCCCCAGACTGGATACCTATTCCTTCCGGGGGAGCGTGATCCCATCCAGAACCTGCAGATCGAAATCATCTCCTGAATTCCAACCCCGCACAATAAGTACCTCCATTTTATCTGGATTCAGTCTCAGTTTGTTATCACTCATCCAGCCCATCACTGCCTCCAGGCGGACATTTAGGGAGGTTATGCCTTCTCCTGATGATGCTGACATGGAGAAATAGATTTGGCCCACCAGGGCCTAAGCTGTTAAGGGCTTTATAGGTAATAACCAGCATCTTGTATTTTGCCCAGAAACGTATTAGCAGCCAGTGTAGTTCTTTCAACACAGGAGTAATATGTATTTATTACTCCTGATCAAATCGCACCAAATCTCCTGATGGTCTCTCCCAGTGGCTTCATGTAGATGTTAAACAACATCAGAGACAATATGGAGCCCTGAGAGACACCGTACGAAAGTTCAGTTTTTTAAGGACCACAGTCTCCAAGAGACACCATCTGCAATCTGCCCATGAGATAGGAGCTGAACAACTGCAAAGCAGTGCCTCCCACCCCAAATCCCCTCAGACGTTCCAGAAGGATACCATAGTCAATAGTATCGAAGGCTGCAGAGAGATCCAAAAGGAACAACAGAGTCACTCACACTCCTTCTGTCAATTCCCAGAGGGAAGATCACTCAGGTTTCTCAGTAGTGCGAATCAATTAAATCAATAATGTTTCCCAGTGTAGTGCAGTATTCCTTAACTCATGAATGTGTTGGTTGCATGTGGTTTCAGTGTTAAACTAACTGGTAAAACCTAACAAAGGATAGAGAAAATGGAAAGAAGAGAAGGGGGGTTGCTTAGGAGCGGGGTGGCAGAATGCCAGAGTTTTAGGAGGGAGAAAGGGGGTGAGGGGGCAAAGGCTGAATTGTCTTTCAGGAAGGCGTATTACCAGCTCCAGTCACAGCACATGGAAGTGACTGCCACTTGGGTCCGAGGCTGATGTGCAGAGCAGACAGGCTTCAAAAAGGCATGCTGGTTTGCAGATAGAAATAGTAGTCCCAGCTTTTTCACCCCACAGCAGAAGCTGTGAACAGTCTCTTGTCTATCAGGGGTTGCTCCTGCTTTCTTGGTACGTAGCCAGGCAGCAAGCTCTTAGGATGAGCAAAGGTTTTCATGAAGCCATGCCCCAAAAGCTAGGTTTTTATAGGCATTTGAGCCTAGATGCGGACATAAAGTTCTTTCAAAAAAGCATCTGTCATGCTCCTAAAAAGTGTCCATTAACTTGTATCAGAAAAACTGCTCGCCCATGACAATTGTTTGTTTGTCAGAGCTGGGTTTCAAGAGATGGAGCGCCATCTCCTACGTGCTGCCAGATCATTAGCAAGAAGGAATTGTTCTTGTGTTCTCAAAACAATCTGCACTTATGAGCTTTGCAGATTTGCCTCTGCTGTGTGAGCAAACTTGAACTTGGACTCTCTGCCCCAAAGAGGTGTTAGGAAGTCAAATGATGTCATGGGAAACCCTAATCCTGTATGTGAGAAATACCAATCTAAATAACTAGTGTATGTGTAAATAGATTTAGTGTGCATTTCTAAAATCATTCCAAAGTGATTGCATAAATGTATCTGAAACAAGAAATCAATGATGACAATTGTAGCAAAACATATCAAGCTCCATGAAAGGCAGGATGACTCCTATTTTCCCCAAGGCAATTCACAGTTGTAACACAGGACAGACGATCTGGCCAGTTTTCCAGGAATTGACTAGTTTGTTCATGAGTTCACTGACCCCAGGAATGCTGATTTCAGACACAGGCCTGGCCCTGGCCTTTTGGGATTCTCAACTCCTGTCCAGTTGGGGTGACCTGTGTCATAACACTGGGGAGGTCTGGTTACGGTTGCCTCTGGCCAGGGGCGTAACAAGGCTGGAGTGGACCCAGAGACAAAATTTTAAAATGGGCCCCTTGCTGATACACACACACACTTCACATGTGACTTGCCTCTGGGGGGCCCCTCGAGGCATGGGGGCCCCCAGGCAGCTGCCTCCCCTTGTCTAATAGTAGTTACGCCCCTGCCTCTGGCTCGGTTGGTGGCTGTTAGAGGTTGTTGATTTTTACCCACAATAGGTAAAACAGCAGAGCACTAAGGAATGAGCACACACTCCAGTTACAGAGTAGGTAGCAGAGGATGGTTTGGATATTGCAGCTATTTAGAGAAACACATGGAGATCCTTGTAGAACTAAATACTAAATATTTATTGGTTAAATACACTTGGATAGGAAAGACCTATCTCTAATCTAAAGGACTACATAGTGGATAGGTAAGGAGAGAGAGAGAGAGATGTTTCCATCTGCTCTCTAGGAGGAAAGGAAGGATTGTGACTCAGCACAGGAAGTGCTGCAGAGTCAGTTCAGGGGTCATTGAGTAGGGTCAGATAGGGAGACCCTGACTCACTGTCTCTACTCCCAATGCACCCAGTGGTCATTAAGACAGTTGGTGCAAAAGGTCGATGCACTGGAACTTCATCTCCAACAGTGGCACCTCCAGAAAGGGTCTTCTCTGTGGCTGCCCCGGGGCTTTGGAACATGCTCCCTGTCAAAATAAGAGCATCTCCATCTCTGATTGCTTTTAGAAAGGCCTTCAAGACCCACCTGTTTTCTCAGGCTTTTAACTGAAATTACTTTTAAAATGTATGTTTTTATCCTATGAAATTGTTTTCACTTTTTATTCTGTGAAATTGTTTTAATTGTGTTTTATATTTAATACTGTGTTTTATATTTTTGTTTTAAATTGTGAACATTACTTCGAGATACATTTATCAGGCGGTATATAAATATGATAATAAATAAAACAAACAAATGTTTGGACAGTCTAAGGGAGCAGTTTGTTGAAAGACCTATTATTTCCTTTCCTTTTTTTTTTTTTTTTGTTTCCCTTGCAGTTTGGACAAGAGCTCCATGAATTGCTCCGGCCCCAGAACCAGTACGCCCTATTTTTTTTCTGCTTCATCTTTATCCATGTTATTTACACTGCCAGGGAGCTGGCTTTCTATTTTATTATGAAGCACCACATATTCTGCTTTGCCATTTTCCTGTATTTCATTTTCAAGAAGATTTTCCTGGATTTCAAAAATAGGAAAAAGTAATCAGGAAAGAGCAGCAGACTCTAGGCAGCAGAGAAAAGTGGACAAGCAGCTTTCTGGTTATTTCTGTTCTTCCAGTTCTGTCATCTCTTCTTCCCTTCTCTTTACAAGTTCCCTCTTCTAAGATGTTCAACAAATGCAGGTTTTAACTTGGCTGTCTAAGGCCCTGACAGCCAGCCACAGTCCCCAATGTTAATCATAAAGTGATATGAAATAAAGACAATCTTGTTGTGTTTGCTTATTTATTCTTGGAAAGTGAGGGTATTGTCCAGTAGGGATGTGCACAAACCGGTCTGGAGGCCATGTTGGAGGCCTCTGAACCGGTTCGGAACCGGGCCGGTCTGGTGGTCCGGCACTGAGGGGGGTCGAACTTTAAGGGCGGGGGGTAGTACTTACCCCTCCCGCCGCTCTTCCCCCTCCGGTGCTGTATTTAGAAGTGAAGTTTGGGGGGCGGCAGCGTTCCTCCCTGCCGCCCCTGCCCCCTTCGTTGCCAGGAAGTAGTGTAAATAGCAGCACGCATGTGTTCGTCGCGGCGCGCGTGCGCCCGTCTCCACCATGCACGCTGCAATGGGCGCATGCGTGCTGCTATTTACACTACTTCCTGGCAACGACGGGGTCAGGGGCGGCAGGGAGGAATGCTGCCGCCCCCCAAACTTCACTTCTAAATACAGCGCTGGAGGGGGAAGAGCGGCGGGAGGGGTAAGTACTAACCCCCGCCCTTAAAGTTCGACCCCCCTCAGTGCCGGACCGCGCCTCCGTGGTTCCGTGCACACCACTATTGTCCAGCCCTGGTGGTGACAATGACATCCCAGAGGGGATTGGAGGAAGAAGGTCTGCAGCAGATAACATTACAAAGAAGATGGAGCCATACAGTAGCTCAGTAATAGAGCATCCACTTAGCATACAGGAAGTCCCAGGATGGATCCCTAGCATCTACTTGTAAAGCTGAGAAGAACTCTTGTCTATTTGAAACTCTGGAGAGTTTCAAAAAGTCAGTCAGAGTGAACAATACCAAACTTGATGGACCAATGGTCTGACTCAGTAGAAAGCAGCTTCCTATGTTTCCTGGAATTACATGGTCTAGCATAGGCTTAGACTAATGGCCAATGGACATCTGCATCAAATGTGTCCCCATACAGTTAGAGTTACTCATGAGTTGCTGCTGCATGTTATTTCAGTTTGGATCATGATTGCAGCACAGAGGTAGGGAATATTTAACTCTTTGCTTCCACACTCCCCCCCCCGCCCCCGCCAAACAACTCATTTCGAAAACAACTGTTTAAAGGGGTTCAACCTTGGGTCCCCAGCTGTTATTGGACTACAACTCCCATCATCCCCAGCCATAATGGCCTTTGGCAAAAGCCCTGAATTGGCCATAGGGGTCAACAATCTTGTGGTGGATTTCCCACCCTACAGGCATAAAGTTAATGGTATGTTCTACACATGTAGCCAAATGAGGCCATTGAATGAGTTGTACAACTTCAGACATACAGGTAAGAGACAGCAACTTTGGATGTCCCCCACCACCCCTGGGAAAAGAACTCTCCTTGCTGATAGGAAAGTAACATATTGGTGGGGGGGATCCCAACCTTTAGCCAGCGGTGTGTAAGTTTTCCATTAACATAGGGGAGTGAACAAAAGAGTGCATCATTTAACTTCTCACTGTCTGATGAGCCATCTCTGAATGAGTGAGCTGACCCACTTGAAAAGCATTGCATTTGTGGCAATGCAAGGTGATATCCAAGTTCTGTCTCTGCAGTTTGTTCTGCTGTAGCTTATTCACCAAACGACAAACATTCATGTGTGAGGCCAGCCCACACAACAGAGCTATCATGTTCTTTATTTTTATGTAGAATATTCAGAGACTGCTTTTCAACAAAAAATGGTCTCAGATTGGTAAATATAGCAAAAGGGATGAGAAAATGATTCCTCATCCACAAAGGGGTCGCAAACTAAAAGGAAACACAAGGGAGTCAGCCTCTGGGAGGGATGCTCTCTTGAAATGAACAGGGACAGTTTCTCTTCCCTTGATAAATATAAGACAGCCACCACTTTAAGTCCCCATCTGCCCAGTTAGTAGGAGTTTGATCAAAAAGGAAGTTTTGATAAAACCAAGGTTTGTGCACAGGTTTGGTGCCGAACCAGTTTGGATGAGTTCCGAACCGGTTTGGCACTGCGGGGAGTTGGGTCTTTTTAAAAAGGAGAGCAGGCCACATCCAGCTTCCTGCTAGGGATATCCACGGAACTGGTGGGGGCCAGTTCGACAGTGGGAGGGGTGGCTTTAAGGGCAGGGGAGGATGCACTCCCCCCCCCCGCTGCATTTCCCCCACTGGCGCACGTCTCGCTAAAAGCCCATCGGGGCTGCAACTTACCTCCCTTTCGCCCTGCTCCAACGTTATCCAGAAGTAACCAGAAGTAGCAGCTGCGACTTTGCATGCCGCTCGCACACATATGTCGCTCGCTCATGTGCACACGTTGCATACGTCATGTGCATGCACTCAATGTGCATGTGTGAGTGCAACGTGAGTGCAATGCATGCAGCTGCAGCTGCTACTTCCAGTTACTTCCGGATAACATCGGAGCGGGACAGCAGGGAGGTATGCTGACGCTCTGACGGACTTTTAGCAAGACATGCGCCAGTGGGGGAAACACGGCAGGAGGAGGGTTAAGCGCATCCTCCCCCACACTGAAAGCCACCCCCCGCCGTCGAACCCTTGATCCAGGCAACATTTGGACTGGTTCAGAGGCCCGTAAAAGGGCCTTCGAACCTGTTTGTGCACATCCCTACTTCCTGTTGCAGTGGCACTTGGCCCAAGAATCCATGTGCAGCGCCAGCACAGACATAATGTCCATGCATGTGCAGGCACCATTTGCATGGTCAGCAACACCATGCTCACCATGCAAATGGTGCCTGCTGGCACCACACGTAGGTTCTTAGGCATGTGGCAGCGGAGAGAAGGCCTGCTCTCTTTTCCAAAAAAGATCCCACTCCCCTCCTAGGTTCATGCACATCCCTACATAAAACTCACATTTTACATTATTTTAGGTCTATGAGGATTGAAGAACACAGGCAATCGCTTGCAGACAAGAATATGCTATATTACCACATTCTGGCTACTAACGTCTAGGGCTCTCACATGTACAGATCAGATGCAATTTTGACATCAAGAGACTAATAAGACTATATAAAAATATTGGAGTTTTAACACAGGTGGAAATATATTCCAAAAAAGACATGATTTTAGGGTCTTTAATCAGCTTCACTTTCTTCTTGGTCATCAATTCCCTGTTTTTCAAATGAAGGTGGAAGAAACTCTTTTCTTTGTGATTGATACAGCAGTGCTCCTGCTAAGTGAGATCAGGTGAAAATTCCCCAGAGTGGGGGAGCATCACAAGAGGAAGTCTGCTTGCAAGGGCATCATTGAATATGAGCATCACATATCAGTCAAGAAACTCCACCCCGCCATAAAACACAGGCAGCAGCAGCAGCAGCAGCAACAACTCTTTAAGAATGAGAGGGAGAGGAGAAGTGACTGGGGGATGTGTACTGCTGAATAGCTGGATTACAGCAGCTCTCGGGAGACAGCAAAAGCTGAATTCCTTGGTGTTTTTTGTTTTTGTCTTTTTGCTGCCTCTGGATTGCTTGTCAGGAAGGAAAGGTAAGTGTTGTGTTTTTGGTTTTTTTGCTTGGCGAAGAGGGAAATCGGAAAACAGTCAGCAGTACCCTGGATAGCAGTCAGCAGTACCCTGATAGCAGTAGCTATCAGCCTAATGTCTTGGGAACTGGTGTAGTGTGTTGACTAAGAGGGTCCACTCTAGAGTCCCTGGTTCAAGTCTGACTTCTGCCACAAACTAGGTGGCCTTAAGAAAGGTGTGGCTTTCTTAGCCCTTCACCTGCAAACATGGAAATAATAATAGAGGCTTACCTTGCTGTGGAGATTATGAAGATATCCGGTGGCAATGGTATGTAAATGCTTATTGAAACCATACCTATTGCCATTTGCTTTGTTGTAAATGTAATACTGATGTTTTCTAATAGAAAGTCATTCTGTTTGTGGGGGATGCTAAGGGCAAGGGCAGGTAGGTACTTCTTGTCCACTTAGGATTTAGTAGTGGGTTCAGTACTCTGTTGTCGGGTGATGGCAGCCCAGCTGAGGTGAGTAGGGCTTCTGTGTTTTTCAAGGACAGAGGAGGTTCTGTGCCTTCTAAGTGCATTGGAGGTAGAAAACCAACTGGTGACACTCTCTTTCTGGCACAGAGATGCAATTACAAATGAACTTCAGCTGTTCATTTTCTGCTTCTTCGGAAGTGGTTAAAGGCGCTAAGCCTTTTGTTAGGAAAAAAGTGGCACCCTTACAGAGTGTTGCTAGTACCAGGCTTGTTTAACTATGCCCCCTTCTGTCATGGATGGATCACTACGTTAGCCTTGTGCACAGGGTGTACAAATGAATGCTCAATATGTGTGGGAGCCAGGTACTGGAGTTACTTGGAAGAAGGGTGAGATAAAAATGTTATTAAAACTCCAACTGGCATGCATACTCCAGGCAGTGGTGCACCTAGGTAATTCTGGAGCCTGGACCTAAAGGCCTTTGGAGGCTGCATCCTGCTGGACCGCCCCCCCCCCTTCAGTTAAGCATCATCAACACCACATGCAGAGATTTCCAGAGAGAGGTAAAGCAATCTATTTGGCAACATAGCAGCCACACTCAAGCCTTTGGAAATGTCTGAAATTCACAATTAATCAACAACAAATAACCCCTGCTAACTGGGCAAAGAGGCACCTTTGAACGTGGTGTTTCTCTTTACTGAGCAGGGGGAGAGTAACTGGCCCTATCCACCCCCAGCACAGCACCTCCAGTGACTGTTGCTGGTGTGTGTCTTATGTTTCTTTTTAGAATGTGAGCCCTTTGGGGACAGGGAGCCATCTTATTTGTTTTTGTTTGTTATTTCTCTCTGTAAACCGCCCTGAGCCATTTTTGGAAGGGCAGTATAGAAATTGAATAAATAAATAAATAAATAAATAACAACAACAACAAAATGGGGGCAGGGGATGAGCTGATCTTGCAACAGTGAGCTTTACTTGTCCCCTTTGCTAAGTAGCATCTGCCATGGTTTGCATTTGGATGGGTGACTACCAGTGTTCCCTCTAACAGGGTTTCCCCTGATAGTTTTAAAAAAGTCTTTTAAAACACTTGTATTCACCCAAGCTTTTTAACTAGACCTGTGGTTTTAAATTGTTTAAAGGTCTTAATTTCTTTTTTAATTTGTTTCTGTTGCTGTAAGCAACCCAGAGTCAGAAGTTTGAAGCGGTGTACAAATATAAATAGAATAAATAAATAAGTTAAGTCCTGTTGACTACAATTCCCTTCATCCCAAGCTGCAATGGTCTTTGGCTGGAGATGATGGAAACTGAAGTCAACAACAACTTCGATTTGCATCATTCTCATCCCTTGTAAAACCCATCCAGTTTCTACAGGAGTAATCAAAAGTGTGTCATCTTAAGTGGCACGGCAAGGAAATGCTTTAACAAGCAGAAGGTTGCCATTTCAAATCCCTGCTGGTACTATATCAGGCAGCAGTGATATAGGAAGATGCTGAAAGGCATCATCTCATACTGCGTGGGAGGAGGCAATGGCAAACTCCTCCTGTGTACTACCAAAAGAAAACCACAGGGCTCTGTGGGCGCCAGGAGTCAAAATCGACTTGATGGCACACTTTACCTTTAATCAAAAGTGCAGAGGAGGACAAGGGTGTGGGGATGATCTTTATGGGGTTGAAGGAGACACACTGACAGATCTGGCTAAGTGGACAGAGGTGCTGTAGGCTGTTGCTGCTTGCAAGCCAGGGAAAGTTCTGAAGCAGGGGGGAGACTAAATTATCAGTTTGCAGGTGATACAGGAAGCCTCTGGTTTGCCTCTTCCCACCCCCACCCCTTCTCTTGCATGTGGCACTTTTGCTGCTCTCCCGGGCGCTTTCCAATTTAGACCCTGCAATGGGGTCATGGCAAATCTCGGAAGTGTCCTTCCACGCTTCCTGTGTGATGACACCGCAGTCCCTATGCTGACAGCAGGATGCTGTTCAGATTTCCGATGCCTTGTTTCGGATTTAATCGCTGCGATTTATTGTATGTCCAGCGTAAAAGGGTTGCTGTTTTTTCGGGTTGTTAGTTTTTGCGAGACTGCTCCCCCTGCTGGGCACTTTGCTATTTATGCTTTGAATGCGATTTGCCCAAACGGAAGCATTTTGTCGCTGTCGAGCAGCTAATCTGGAAAGCGCCCAGCCGTGTTGTCATCCTGACCCTTCTCCACTCTCCACTCCTCATGCATTCATTCTACTATCCCCCCCCCCACTTCTTCTCGCCCCTACACTTCAAGGGCTGCTTTCAGGGGTGTAAGTATAATTGAGCAGGTGGGTTCAAAGCACCCAGGCCTCCCCCCAGCTCCTGAGGGCCTCCCTGCTCCACCCCTCCCTATTTTCTTCATGATCTCCCTGACTCTGAGGGGCCGCCAGGGAGGGGGTGAACATGGGCCCCCTCTCCCCTAGCTATGCCCCCGGCTGCTATGATGGACAGCTGAGGAACTGTTGCTCACCCCTCCTGCAAGCCATGCAAGAAGCCCCAGCAGAGACTGGCAAACAATCTGTTAGTTCCTAGTACCTCTATTACAGGTTTCTCAGGCAGAAAAGCTTTGCGCGGGGAAGGCCTGCTTGAAACGGGATCTGGTTTGGGTATTCAGATGGGGAGGCTGCAGCTGACTTGGCTTGTGCCTCAGGCCGGCATGGTGCTGCCTCCCTCGCCAAGGATAAAGTGTCCCCCTCCGCTGACCCCCCCCATATTATCATCCCTTCTCCTCCTGATTCTGCAGCGAGCAGCGTGAGCGTGCATGGAGGGGCTGCCACAAAGCAAGCAGAGGCCAGTAACAGGGGCTTGGTGGTGGTGGTGGGGGGGAGAGGCTTTCCCCTCGTGATGAACAAACTTGATTTCTCTGGGTTCGAGGACCAGCTGGTTTCCCTTCATTCGCTGGGTTTCCCTGCCTCCTCCTCCTCCTCCTCCTCACTCGGAACTTGGACTGCTGCTGAGGTCAGTGTCCGATGGCCAGTTGGAGCAGCAGGTGAGAGGTGGTGGTGGTAAAGAATTTGAAGCCCTCCTCACAGCAGCACCCCTCGAGCACACATCCCAGGATCCTTGCCCTGCTCACGGCTCACCCGCTTGCCTGTCTGCAGGGGAAGGGGTGTTGCTGCCGCCACCAGGCTTGATGGGGGCCAGCAGGGCACAGAAGAGAAGAGAGGAGCGCCCCCTTTGGGGTGTCCTCCGAAGCATTGCTTGGATGTTCCAATCTCCTCCTCTCCCATCTCTCTTCCTTACCAAACCATGTACTGGAAGAGAGATCATCATCGGGGGCTGACGGTGGGGCCCCTGCTGCAGTCTTTCCTACCTTGTGCTGTTGTACTTGTTGCCGGCAGGTGAGCACATGGCCACCCCGCTCCCGCAGATAGCAACCCTCGGTGGCAGCTGAATCCCCACTGACAGCACAGTGATGCCACCACTTAGGCTATGCCCCCCCCTGCACACCCTGAGCAGTCCAGATAGTCATCCAAGGTGGCAGCACAGCCCTACCCCCGCTGGCAGTGCAGGTGCTGCCATCTGGAAGCCCCCCCAACTCTGAGATCACTATATGGCCACCCTGAGGCACATGCAAATAGCTGGCTGTGCAAGTGAGGTAGAGCCCCCCGCCCTTCAAATGCACATGGCCTCACGCACATATGGCTGCCACCAGTTCAGTTGTGGCCACTGGTGCAGTGGGCACATTGCCATGGAGGGACATGATCTAGGCCCCCCGGTGGGATGTTTGGAGGCCCCCACCCTCTGGTGGAGGACCAGGCATAGGCCCGAAGGTCCGGTGGAAAGAGCACCACTGACTCCAGGTGGTTTTATCTTGTTTTTCTTGAAAACTGCCATGAACCTTTTCACACAGGGCTTTTAGTTTGCATCTCCTCCAGAACGGAGGGTATACGTTCACATACTGGACAGATCTACCCAGAAGTCCCCGTGAGCTATCAGGGAGCACTTCACACACAATTCATGGTTTTTCATTGCATGTTAGAGTGTAGCTTGATTTATATCCGAGGCGTAGCTAGGAGAGAGGGGACCTGTGTTCACCCCTCTCCCTGGCGGCCCCTAGGAGTGAGGGAGATAATGAACAAGATAGGGAGTGGTGGATATGGGGGACCCTCAGGAGCTTGGGTGCCCGAGTTCTTGGAACCCATCTGCTCAATTATAGCTACACCCCTGCTTGGGATAAGCAGGGGTGCACCAAGATGATTTGGGCACTCAGACTGCCCAAATCCCCCAGTTGTGAGGCCACTCCACACAGGGGCCCCCGTAACCTCCTTTGGGGGGCCTGCCCTGCCAAACCTCTGGTTTTTGTTTTTAACTCCCCCCTTACCATGACTGACGGGTGCTGGTGGGGGTGGGAGAGCAGAGCAGTCCTCCTCACCTCTCCTGGCAGCAGAGAGACTGGCGGGACACTGGCTGTGTCCATTTGGGCCAGTGTCCTTAACAAAGTGCAAGCCACACCTATGCATTTTAGAGATTGTTGCAAGCCCGTGGGTTGACTGCCAAGCCCCCCCCCCCGGCCATTTGGAGGCCACACCCGGACTTTGGAGGACCGGACTGGGTCCCCAAGGTCCAGGGGTTAGTGCACCTTTGGGGATAAGCTGCCTCTCTGTGTATCCCTCTTCTACACTTCAATGTACACTCATTTGCTATCTTCATAAGACTCTCATGTCATAGTCAGCTGTGTGTATTTATTAACTGTGTGTGAACAGCTCAGCCTGTGGGGAGTGTGTGTGTAAACTGATGGAAAGGATTTTTGGTAAAATTACTATCTTATTTCAATTAGTTTAACTAATACCTGAGTATTTAATGAAATATACACTTGACTAAATGTTGCATTCATTTTTTCTGCCTTGAAAAACACACTTAGCCTTATTGACTGATACAAGAGCTGTACATAATGGTTTTGTGAGCTTGATTAAACCCTTGCGAAGGGTCTAGCATAGATTCAAATATGCATATTGTTGATGTTCAATGATGAACTGGTCAATTGATGAATGAATAAGCAATCAATAGTTGCGCTCTCATCTACTGAGGCAGAATATGTTGCTGCACAAGCTAATGTCAGATTTCAATATAGAACCAAAACCCACTGAGATATTCAAGAATAATCAAAGCTGCATCCAGATCTCACAAATGGAGAAAATTAAATTTAGAATGAAACAAAATATCATTATGTGTGGGATGCACAAAAAGAGGGACTTGTAAAACTGATGTATTGTCCAAATGAACAAATGGTAGCAGATATGCTAATTAAGCCATTGCCCAGGAATTGTTTCAAAATCTCGAGAGAGAAGTTGGGACTTATAGACAGCAGCATGAGCTGATGAGAAGGAGTGTTGGATTTAGGACCCTGGCAGCATCAGCTCTCAGCTGCAAAGTGACCAGTGGGGGCCAGTGGGTTTGGGGTCATGGATAAAAGCGCTGGACTCCTCTCCTCTTTGTTCTTCCAGTGTTACTCTCCATTTTGTCTCTCCAGAGATGGCTGTTTCTTTTGGTCTCTCTCTTCAGCCATG
The DNA here is from genome assembly GCF_027244095.1 of Hemicordylus capensis. Lineage (NCBI taxonomy): Eukaryota > Metazoa > Chordata > Lepidosauria > Squamata > Cordylidae > Hemicordylus > Hemicordylus capensis. Next base: position 429,676,496 of record NC_069657.1, on the reverse strand, counting down.
AGCTACAGCTGAAATTAAGCTGCAGGCTTTTCCACATTTGTCTGTAACTTCTTGTAGTTCTTCAATACTAAAGAACTGTCTCAAGACTTCTTGCTTTGCTGCTTTCTCACCAAACTGGTTTTGCTTTGCTATTTGGGGACTGAATTGCCATTCTTCCCCTACAAGTACTCCAGATGTAGCGGCACCATAGATTTGTATAAGGGCATTATAATATTAGCATTTTTATTTTCAATCCCCTTCCTAATGATCCCTAGCATGGTTGCCTTTTTCACAGCTGCTGTGCACTAAGTCGACACTTCCAATGAGCTGTTCACCATGACCCCAAGATCTCTCTCCTGGTTAGTCACCGGCAGCTCAGACCCCATCAGTGTATTTATGAAGTTGATCCCCTGCCTCAAGATGCATCACTTTACACTTGCTTACATTAAACCGCATTTGCCATTTTGTCGCCCACTCCCCCAGTTTGGAACTTCTCACAATCTATTGCAGATTTCATTACCCTGAATCGTTTAGTGTCATCTGAAAATCTGGCCACTTTGCTGCCATAAAAATAGTATTATACAGGTGAAACTCGGAAAATTAGAATATTGTGCAAAAGTCCATTAATTTCAGTAATGCAAATTAAAAGGTGAAACTGATATATGAGACAGACGCATTACATGCAAAGCGAGATAAGTCAAGCCTTAATTTGTTATAATTGTGATGATCATGGCGTACAGCTCATGAAAACCCCAAATCCACAATCTCAGAAAATTAGAATATTACATGGAACCAAGAAGACAAGGATTGAAGAATAGAACAATATTGGACCTCTGAAAAGTATACAGTGTACTGTGCTTGATTGGCCAGCAAACTCGCCTGACCTGACCCCATAGAGAATCTATGGGGCATTGCCAAGAGAAGGATGAGAGACATGAGACCAAACAATGCAGAATTGCTGAAGGCCTCTAATGAAGCATCCTGGTCTTTCATAACACCTCATCAGTGCCACAGGCTGATAGCATCCATGCCACACCGCATTGAGGCAGTAATTGCTGCAAAAGGGGCCCAAACCAAGTACTGAATACATATGCATGCTTATACTTCTTGGTTCCATGTAATATTCTAATTTTCTGAGATGGTGGATTTGGGGTTTTCATGAGCTGTACGCCATGATCATCACAATTATAACAAATTAAGGCTTGACTTATCTCGCTTTGCATGTAATGCGTCTGTCTCATATATCAGTTTCACCTTTTAATTTGCATTACTGAAATTAATGGACTTTTGCACGATATTCTAATTTTCCGAGTTTCACCTGTAGTCCTAATAATGGGAGGGGTGGAATATCAAAACCACCCCTAATCATGTGGTTCTAATTCTTGGTGAAAGTACTCCGAACCACCCCTAAGCGTGCGTGAATCATAGTATTAGCAGTACATTATTAGTAGTGGTTTGGATGGTCTGCTCCTAAACGGGGCGGCTGCACATACTGCAGTGCTTGAGGCAAGGTGCAAAATGCTGCCTTGCCCTTCATCCCTGGTCGCGGGTGGGCACGCACATATTGTGCATGCGTCCGATGCACGCCCGTGCTGTGTGCCTGCGTGCACCACACTTCGGGTCAGTAAGACAACGGGGCATCAAGGAGATATGCTGCCACTCCGCTGGACTATTTATCCACAGAGTGCTGGGGGGAGCATGGTGGGGCTGGAAAAGCACCTTCCCCCATCCTTAAAGCCACCCCACCCCCGTGTTTGAACTGGTTCGAACACGGGATTCCAAACCTATTCCGTGTTCTAAGAATAGAACAGGTTTATGCACCTCCCTAGACTGTAGTCATCAAGTGATGGGTGACTGAAGATAGGGCTCTAGCTGAGCCTTAAGCCTGATAATGAACTTGAAAAATAACTTGCATATCTCCTCAGGCACAATGGCTGACACTCAGAGCAAGGATGCACCAGTGCAGTGAGAGAGCAGCCTGACACGACTTCCCTGCTGCACTGGTGCAGTTAATTGAGAGGTGGCCATTTTTGGTGCCCTCCCCTTCCCCAGGAAGCCTTCTGTGCTACCCAAAAATATGTCCTCAAGGGCGGTACAACCCTCAGGGATGCAAGTACCCCTTTTGCTCTGTTATTTTGGCAATTGTTACTCTCTGGAGCAGACTGACTTGCAAGTGGTCAGGTGGTATATTATGTATGACTGAACCAACCAAAGAGGTGGCATAAATCCAGGGGTAGAGCAGGAACCTTTCTTATTGCCTGTATCTAAGTTGTTTCCTGGCTATTTCCAAGTCAGTTGGGAAGCCACAATCAGGAAAGTCACTTGTTATAAGCCGTCAGTCTCCCCTGCTTGGATATGAGCTGCTTCAGAATGATCTTGGATCTGTTCAAAAATATTTATTCACAGGGCTAGCTTCATGTTTCAGAGAGTCCTTGGCAAACTGGCCTCCATGGGCCCTCTCCTGCTTGGGTAGCAGGGGTGTCCCAAGCAGACCAAGTGCACCTAGGAAATTTTGGAGCCTGGACATAAACGCCTTTGGAGCCCCCACCCCACCAAAGGTCTCCAACAGATTCCCATCTGACATAAAGTATCTCTTTTTCCACTCTCTGCTCTGTCTCTAAAGAACATAAGAACAGCCCGGCTGGATCAGGCACAAGACCCATCTAGTCCAGCATTCTGTTTCACACAGTGGCCCACCAGATGCCTCTGGGGAGCCCACAGGCAAGAGGTATGTGCATGCCCTCTCTCCTGCTGTTGCTCCTCTGCAACTGGTATAGAGAGGCATCGTGCCTATGAGGCTGGAGATGGCCTATAGCCACCAGACAAGTAGCCATGGATAGATCTGTCCACTATGAATCTGTCTAAGCCCCTTTTAAAGCCATCCAAGCTGGTGGCCATCACCATATCCCATGGCAAAGAATTCCATAGATTAATTATGTGCTGTGTGAAGAAGTACTTCCTCTTGTCGGACCGAAATTTCCCAGCCTTCAGTTTCATGGGATGACCCCTGGGTCTAGTATTGTGAGAGAGGGAGAAAAATTTCCTTCTGTCCACCCTCTCCACTCCATGCATAATTTTATACAATGATCATGTCTCCCCTTAGTCACCTCTTTTCCAAGGTAAAGAGCCCCAGATGCTGTAGCCTAGCCTCATAAGGAAGGTGCTCCAGGCCAATGATCATTTTGGTTGCCCTCTTTTGCACCTTTTCCTGTGCTACAATATCCCTATTGTAGAACTGTATTATTGTAGAACTGTACAATATACTACAGTTCTACAATAGAACTGGCACAGGTCACAATCACACTCAGCTGGTCAGTGGTGACCATGCCACCCAGGACAGACTAAAGCAAATTGTGTGTGTGTGTGTGTGTGTAGGCCCTGGACTTTGGCCCCAAAGTCCAGGGGTAAGGGCACCACTGGTCCCAAAGTAGTATAGTGTCTGAGGAAAGGTGCCAAATACTGCTTTATTTATTTGTTATATTTGTACACCACCCCAAACTTGCATCTCTGGGTTACAATAACACAAAACAAATTGAAGCAAAACCCAAAGCATTAAAATCACATTTTTAAATTAAAAAGCTTGGATGAATAAATGCATCTTTGGAAACTTTTTAAAAGCAGAGATGAGGATGCTCTTATTTCAGCAGGAAGCTCATATTAGTCTCAGGGTGGCAACAGAGAAGGCTTGTCCCTGAGTAGCCACAGACCAACTGGTGGCAAATGCAGACGGACCTTTCTGGATGATCTCAATGGGCGATGGGGCTCATAGTGAAGAAGATGTTCTCTTAAATACCCTGGACCCTCACTCCCCAGTAGGGGCCTGCATCGCCACTGCTGGCCAGCCGGTGTGCAAGCAGGTTGTCTGGGATTCAAAGACAATAAGATCAGACTGATGTGAAAGCTAAGAGAGGTTTTATTAAGCCAAGCTCAATAATAGTTTAAAGAAGATACAGAATAGCAATCATACGTCCCTGGTCCTGCTGAGACCTTGTCCGCGGGGAGTCCGTTGCAATGGACAGAATGTGACCCCAGACGCCCCTTGGTGTGCAGCGTCAGCCATGGCTTCCTCAATCTACACAGAACTCCAAAGTTGGGGTATCTGTGTGCTTTTTTTATACCTTTGTACAGTCCTTGGGAAAGGCTGTAGGCCCCCACCCCATCAATTGCATGTGTGTAAAGTTGGGCACGTCATTCCTTTCATCTAACAGGAAAGGAAGGGAGTGATAGACCTCCTTATCAGCAAGTGTGTGATTGGGTGCCAAGTGCATTCCAACCCTGGGCACAGCCTGATTCATCTGCTCTAGATGTTTTGGGAAACACTATCTGTGTGTTGGGCAAAGCCTCTCATCCTTCCTAATTATTTTGAGAAATATCTCCGGGGTCTAGCTCTACTACTTGGCCAGAGATAAACATCTAGTCTGCACCTGATCTGTGAGAGGCAGGGTCGTTCATAGTTCATGCCTTCCAGGAAAAGCCCAAGGAGAAAAGCCTAGAATTGATCCTAAGCAATATGTGCAGAAATGTATAACTATAAGCAATATATCATGTGTAGAGGGCAGAAATGGATTACGCCACTAAACTCCTCGCCAATCTTCCGCGGTGCCGCTACAGGGCCCACTTTCAAAATGGACCCAAGTGGTGCAGGGAGGAGCGGCAGTTGCCAGCAGCCTCCTCTTGCAAAGCTGGGGAAAAGCACAAGGAGAGAAGAAGTGTGAGGGGAGGGACTCTTTGCAAAACTTGCAAGAGTCCAGTTGGTCCCAAAGAGCTGCTCCAATGGCCATGATGAGAGTTGCCTTGCCACCCTGCTGGTATCCCAGTAGTCTGCCACCTGAGGTGATGGCCTCACCTTGCCTTATGAAAGTACTGCCCCTCTAGGTAGGCCCAGAGAGAGTCACTCCACTACTAGAAGGTTGCTTCTGTAATTCAATGCATATAGAACTTTACCTAGAACCTCAAAGCGATGAACAAGAAAAACATGAAACGGGCTGACATACTGCACAAGAGTATGTCTGCCTCGTAATGTTTGTGCAATTTGCACACTGTGCAAATGCAAAACTTGTGCAAATTGTTATGCAAGGGTTTTGTGTAATTTATTTATTTATCATGTTTTTATACCGCCTGATATGTACATCTCTAGGTAGTGTACAAAATTTAAAATAATATTTAAAAGTCAACACTAAGATACACGAGACACAATAAAAACAACAGTATAAAACAGTTATTAAAACAAATCATTAAAATTAATTCTAATTAAAAGCTTGCGAGAACAGGAGAGTCTTGAGAGTCTTCCTGGAAATGAACAGAGATGCTCTTATTTCAGCAGGGAGCATATTCCAAAGCCCCGGAGCAGCCGCAGAGAAGACCCGGTCCTGAGTCGCCATCAAATGAGCTGGTGGCAACCGTAACCTGACCTCTTCAGAAGATCGTAACAGGTGGCAGGGTTTATGACAAAGGAGGTGCTCTCTTAAATAGCCTGGACACAAGCCGTTAAGGGCTTTATAGGTAATAACCAGCGCTTCATATTTCACCTGGAAAAATATCGGCAGCCAGTGCAGTTTCCTTAAAACTGATGTTATGTGGTCCCTTTGTGTTGTCCCAGAGACTAATCTGGCTGCCGCATTCTATACCAATTGTAGTTTCCAGACTACATAAAAAGGAAGCCCCATATAGAGTGCATTACGGTAGTTGAGCCTGGAGGTTACCAGCATATGTACCACTGTTTTAAGGTCATTAACCTCTAGAAATGGACATAGCTGATGTATCAGCTGAAGCTGATAAAAAGTGCTCCTGACCACCGCTCCAACCTGAGAAACCAGGGAGAGTTTTGCGTCCAGGAGACTACCAAGCTATGTACCTAATCTTTCAGGGGAGTGTAACCCCATCCAGAACAGGCATATCTAAACCATCTCTCAGGTTGCGGTCCCTCACATTCAGTACCTCCATCTTATTTGGATTCAACGTCAGTTTGTTATCCCTCATCCAGCCCATTACCGCCTCCTGGCAGGCATTACCGCCTCCTGGCAGGCATTTCCACATGCCTGGAAATAAAAGCTGTAATTTTGCAATGAAAGATAGAAAGGGAATATGATGGATCACCAAGGGTGGAGCATTCCATAGCTTAGGGGTCACTGCAAAAGAGGCCCTGTCCCAGCTCACCACCAGACATGTTTCTGAAATAGGCATGACCAAGGTGACTTTCTCAAAGCTGGGGAAGGTCTATACAGGACAAAGAGATTCTTAAGACACCTAGGCCCTAAAGTGTTTGGTGCTTTAATCGCCAGCACCTTGAATTATGCCTGGAAACTAAACAGGAACATGGTTAATAAGAGGGATCACCTGATCTCTGTTCTGGATAATAGTCAAGCCACTGAGTTTTGAACCAGCAGAAGTTTCCAAACATCTTCAGGAGCATCCCCACATAGAGGTCATTCACACAATCAAATACTGTGTTCTACCTGGGTTTGGGAGCTGTGTGTGCTCCCAGTTTTTGGTTGTGTGGAAGCAAGGTTAGGAGGAAAACCCTGGGTAGCTTTTCCTCCTACCTTGCTTCCACACAACCAAAAATGGGGAGCACACACAGTTCCCAAACCCAGGTAGAACACAGTTTTTGATTGTGTGAATGACCGCCTAGGATGTTAGTGTTGGAAGGGACCATGGAGGTCTTCCAGTCCAATCCCCTGCTCAGTCTATGAAACTGCTATAGCATCAGTTTTGGTGTGTTCGTCCACATCCAGGCCCTCAAGAGCTGCCCAATGACGCCAGCCCCTAATGCTTGCTCCAGGCGTTACAAAAACGTGTAGCTCTGAAGCACCCAGGGCATGAGAATCCTATTCATGAATGAAGACTAGTACTCAGTTCACCACAAGGTGGCAGTCTTCTCTAGCCAAAAATTAATCCTCATTTCCTTCAGTCTGTGATTTATTTTCATTCACTCCCAAACTTTATCTTTCAGAAGGAGTCTAGTAGCTTGCATGCTTGACAGATATTGACATTTAACACACACTGCAAATATATCCAGGATTTATACTGACTTTTCCAATAAATAAATGTTAAGTAGATCTTTTTAAAAAGGGGGGGGAGGCAATTTTTTTATTATTATGTAAGTCACCTAATGGCGCAGCAGGGAAGTAACTTGCCTAGGGAGCAAGAGGTTGCCAGTTCAAATCCCCGCTGGTATGTTTCCCAGACTATGGGAAACACCTATATCGGGCAGCAGTGATATAGGAAGATGCTGAAAGACATATCATCTCATACTGCGGAGGAGATGGCAATGGTAAACCCCTCCTGTATTCTACCAAAGAAAACCACATGGCTCTGTGGTCACCAGGAGTTGAGACCAACTCGACGGCACAACTTTACTTTAAGTCTTCATTGTATGTGCTTTGCAAAGTAACATAAGGGTAAAAGACAGATTCCTGCCCCAAGTAGCATACATGTAATCTAAACTCTGACAGTGGGAAAGGGAATAAAAGCATAGGAGAGAAGGGAGAGAGGCTGCAAGGTAACAGGACATGAAAACTTGCAGATGTAGTTACATTGGGGTCTGATTGCTAGCAAGTGGATTTATCACTGTAGTCTTTCCCTAAGGCAATGGTTGGTCAGAATCTGGTATCTGATGGAGTTAATGTTCCTTAATGGTCCATTGATGCTTCCTTAATGGGTGACTCCTCTGGAAGGTAGGGAAGCCATTGGAGCCTGGAGGGAGGTGCCCCCAAGTTGGAGGGAGGTGCTGAGGTAAAGGGGCTGAGGTAAAGGGGTTGGTAAAGAGACTGACAATTAAAGCTGGCACTTCTGGAGTGTGCGGATGTCCTCTTTGGTAAACTGTTGTATTACTGCCTCACAGAAATGTGTGCTGTTTACCTCCAACTTGCTTATTTGTAAATGTCCTCAAAATTACAACGATCTCATAAATCTTCAGTGATCCGTCATCCAAAGGAACAAAATTGGGTAACATTGTCCCTGGAATTCTTCACCACTAGGGAAAGTAAAAACCATGAAACAATGAGAACATCTTTTAAAGTTAAGAACGTAAGAACAGCCCTGCTGGATGGGGCCCCAGGCCCATCTAGCCCAGCATCCTGTTTCACACAGTAGCCCACAAGATGCCAGTGGAAGCCTACCGTAGGAGTTGAGGGCATGCTCTCTCTCCTGCTGTTACTCCCCTGTAACTGGTACTCAGAGGCATCCTGCCTTTGAGGCTGGAGGTGGCCCTCTGACTAGTAGCCATTGATAGACCTCTCCTCCATGAAGTTATCCAAGCCCCTCTTAAAGCCATCCAGGTTGTTGGCTGTCACCACATCTTGTGGCATTGAGAGTGTTCTTTGAGAGTGTCAACAAGTGTGTGGATAAAGGTGATCCAGTTGACACAGTATACCTGGACTTCCAAAAAGCTTTCGACAAAAGTTCCTCAACAAAGACTCTTGAGAAAACTTAGCAGTCATGGGATAAGGGGACAAATACATGTGTGGACTGCTAACTTGTTGAAGGACAGGAAACTGAGGGTAGGTATAAATGGACAGTTTTCACAATGGAGGGAAGTAGGAAAGGGATCTCCAAGGATCCCTACTGGGACCAGTGCTCTTAAACTTGTTCATAAATGATCTAGAAGTTGGGGTTAGCAGCGAGACCAAATTTACAGATGACACCAAACTATTCAGGGTAGTGAAATCCAAAAGCAATTGTGAGGAGTTCCAAAAGGATCTCTCCAGACTGGGGGAGTGGGCAACAAGATAGCAAATGTAGTTCAGTGCTAACAAGTGTAAAGTGATGCATATTGGGGCAAACCCCCCACTTCACATATATGCTGATGGGGTCTGAGCTGTCGGTGAATGACCAAGAGAGGGATCTTGGGGTTGTGGTCAGTGTTCCCTCTAACAAGGATTTCCAGGGTTGTTCACTACAACTCCCATAATCCCCAAGCAAAAGTCATTGCAGCTGGGGATTCTGGGAGTTGTAGTCTACAACATCTGGGAATTTCTATTAGAGGGAACACTGGTCATGGTGGACAGCTCGTTGAAAGTGTCGACTCAATGTGTGGCCCCAGTGAAAAAGGCCAATTCCATGCTAGGGTTCATTAGGAAGGGGAATAAAAATAAAACTGCTAATATTATAATGCCCTTATACAAAACTATGGTGCAGCCACACCTGGAGTACTGCATACAATTCTGTCCACCGCATCTAAAAAAGGGCATTGTAGAACTGGAAAAGGTGCAGAAGAGGGTGACCAAGATGCCTCTGAGTACCAGTTGCAAGGGAGTAACAGCAGGAGAGAGGGCAAACCCTCAGCTTCTGTCTGTAGGCTTCCAGCGGCATCTGGTGGGCCACTGTGTGAAACAGAAAGCTGAACTAGATGGGCCTTGGGCCTGATCCAGCAGGGCTGGATCTTATGTTCTTATGAGGTCATTCATTCACACAATCAAAAACTATGTTCTACCCAGATTTGGGAGCTGTGTGTGCTCCCAGGTTTTGGTTATGTGGAAGCAGGGTAGGAGGAAAACCTAGGTAGCTTTCCCTCCTACCTTGTGTCCAGACAATCCCTTCTTACCTTGCTTCCACACAACTGGAAACTGGGAGCGCACACAGCTCCCAAACCTGGGTAGAACACAGTTTTTGATTGCGTGAATGACCTCAATGTGTCCTTAGGCTGAGGCTCAGTTGGGGGTAAAGATAATGGTACATGAACCAGCTGGGGTGTTTGGTAACATCTGGCCGGGTGTGTGTGTGTGCGCGGCAAATGCGCATTGTGACTTTTGACAAAGTCTATACCCTGAGAGATTGAAAATGGGTGATTGCATTGCAGTACTTTCAGCCTCCAGTGTGTTGTCTTGCTTCTAGTAATCTGACCATCAGGACTGCAGTGGCCAAACTTGCAATGATGTCTTAAAAGCTTTAAAAACCCACGGAGACTACTATAAAGTTTTGTTGACGTCAGAGGCTTGGAAATGAAAATGGGCAGGAGGAATGTCCTCCATAGATCACTCCATGGAGAGAGTACAGCCCTTTGTTCATTGTTGCCCGCGCCCTTCCTCTGTGCAGAAATGACTGCCGTTCTACCCGGATCATTTGCAGGGTAGGGATAAAGAAGGGGTGATCACACCGAGAAAACTGTAAGTGCAACAACGCTATTGCCTATTTTCCATCTCAAGAGGTGGAGGCGTCACAAATGAGCATTCATCCCCTGAGATGGCACAGATAGTCCAAATTTGTGAGCCTGGCTCATGATGATGCAGGGGTTAAGTCAAAAGTGTTTGGCCACGGAATGAGGTTTGAGGAGGGATTGTGGTAGAGCAGAAGGAGGTGAATGTTCACTGCTTAGGTAAGCCTGTGTCTGGGCTGTGGGACCCTGGGACGAAATTACATGCAATGTTGAATGTATCTTTAGAAGATGTGCTTCACCCAGTAGTACACTAGAAGCAGTCCTTTTCTCTTTAAAAATGAAACTGGCCGGGTCCCAGGCTGGGGATATGGTGTGTGGTGTCGAGTGGGTTAATATTTTCCCCCAACGTCATTTTTCACCCTGCAAATCGCATTCCCCAGTGCTAATTTGCTCCCAAAGTGTTTCTCTGCTTCAGGAATAAATTGTTGCAGGGTCAGGGTGTGTGTACGTTGGGTTCCAAGACCTCTGTTAAGTGTTCACTCAAGCAAACACGCATTCCAGCCTTGTTTTAATTAGTTTTATTCTTGTCTAACATGCAAAGAGTCACGTTGGAGGCCAGGCTGAAGATGGAGCTAATAGTAATGTTTCTGGCTTTGGAGATGAGTTTCTTCAGAGTAATGAAACCTGGAAGTTAGATTTGCTTGGTGAAAAGTGTTGGGGGTTGTAATTTTTTTTAATCCCCCAGTTAATTAGCAGAGCATTAAAGAAGCTACCCACTCTAATTACAGAGTAGTTGCAGAGTTTACTACTTGTTGCAGCTATTTATAGAAGACACATGGATATTCCTGTAGAATAAATACTAAGTATTTATTGGTGAAGTATACTTTGGATAGGAAAGACCTAATCCTAATCTATAGAACTACATAATGAATAGGGAGGGAGGGAAAGATATTTCCGTCTTTCTCTAAGAGGAAAGGAAGGGATTCTGAGTCTCCACAGGAAATACCTGAGGAGTCCAATCAGGGGTCATATAGTAGAGACAGGTAGAACAGCGAGGGAGAGCCTTACTCACTATCTTTACTCCCAATGCCCCTAGTGGTCATTAGGATAGTTGGTGCAAAAGGTCGATGCACTGGAACTCCATCTCCAACAAAACAATTATGGTTTAATGGTTCAGAACCTCTTCTCTCTGAGGGCTTCTCAAGCTGGCTCCTGTCCTGGCGAGAAAAAGGAAGACTAAAAGCAAACAGAGGTGCCGGCACTGGGATAGGATGGTAGGGAAAGGGAGACCTTCCCAAACTATCTTTGATGGGTTGCTTGCCAGGCAGGGTCAAACTAGTAGATTTCTACTTACATGACCCTCCTGGCTAATACTAAGCAAGCAACAGTGTGTGACTTATTTTGAATATACTGCCCTTCGTCCTAAGACCCCGGGATGCTTAACAAGATTTTAAAAAATTCAATAAAAACACAGAACAAATACAGCTAAAAATTTAAAAAAAAAAAAAACCTTTTGTTTTTTGGAGCAATAACAATGCATGGGGAAGGTACTCACCACCACCACTGCGGGGAGAGCTTAGCCCGCTCTCCCTGCAGAAGAGCATGCCGGCAGCCCTGGGTAGCTGGATCGGCCACCCACACGACTGCTGACTCCGTCACAGAGCTGGTGGGGGCTGTGGGGATTTGGGGCTGTGCAGCCCCCGGAAGTTCCAGAACGCCCCACGCAAGCATGCGGGGCATCCTGGGGAGACCCCCCCACCAAGCCAGGAGGCTTGTTTCAGCCTCCCGGTGAGGGTCTCTTAATGTGGTGCCATGACGCGGAGCCACGCCACGCAAAACACGATCAGAAAGACGAGGTTAATGGAGCACTCGCTTGGTTAACCTTGGCTAAGGGGAGGGGTACTGTGGGAGGTTGCTGCTGGGAGCTACGCGGTTCCCATGGCAGCAGAAGATCGGCGAAAAGCAGGCTAGGCTCCTTTAGCCCGCTTTTTGCCGACCATGAGAATCTCCTCAGTGTCTCACATGTTGTCTCATGCAGTAAGCGCTGCCTGTAAAGGAGAGGGGAGAGCTTGCTCGGGGATCTCTGGAGCCAGGGCATGGGTGTGTGTGGGGGAGTTCTCTCAGGGCTCTTCCGGAGCCCAAGCCATGCCCTCCTGTGGGCTTCGGTGGCCCTCTTCATTGGCGGACCTGGTTCTTTGAACCCGTTTGCGCAATGGTGGCTCTGCCCCTGCATTGGTCAGGCTGTCAGCCATTATATTTTGTTAGTAGACTTCTAGCTGGCTTTTTGTTAGCTCAAAAGGCAGGAGATATATATAAATATATAAATATAAATATAAATATAAATATAAATATAAATATAAATATAAATATATATACACACAAACACACACACACACGTGAAACTCGGAAAATTAGAATATTGTGCAAAAGTCCATTAATTTCAGTAATGCAAATTAAAAGGTGAAACTGATATATGAGACAGACGCATTACATGCAAAGCGAGATAAGTCAAGCCTTAATTTGTTATAATTGTGATGATCATGGCGTACAGCTCATGAAAACCCCAAATCCACAATCTCAGAAAATTAGAATATTACATGGAACCAAGAAGACAAGGATTGAAGAATAGAACAATATTGGACCTCTGAAAAGTATACAGTGTACTGTGCTTGACTGGCCAGCAAACTCGCCTGACCTGACCCCATAGAGAATCTATGGGGCATTGCCAAGAGAAGGATGAGAGACATGAGACCAAACAATGCAGAATTGCTGAAGGCCACTAATGAAGCATCCTGGTCTTCCATAACACCTCATCAGTGCCACAGGCTGATAGCATCCATGCCACGCCGCATTGAGGCAGTAATTGCTGCAAAAGGGGCCCAAACCAAGTACTGAATACATATGCATGCTTATACTTTTCAGAGGTCCGATATTGTTCTATTCTTCAATCCTTGTCTTCTTGGTTCCATGTAATATTCTAATTTTCTGAGATTGTGGATTTGGGGTTTTCATGAGCTGTACGCCATGATCATCACAATTATAACAAATTAAGGCTTGGCTTATCTCGCTTTGCATGTAATGCGTCTGTCATATATATATATATATATTCTGTCATGGCTTCACCCGTCACACAAAACCTGAGGATGCTGTTTGGTGTACAGAGAACTTTCTGTTGCAGATCTTTAGCTATCCTTTCTTCTCAAACTACAGTCCCCTGTAATGAAGAAGTGACCCTTAGAAAGTTTAGTGAGATAATTTTATGTACTTGAAGGTAAGTCCCTCTGTGTATATTGGGAGCCTGCATGGTGTAATGGTTAGAGTTTTGGACTACAACCAGTGAGACCCAAGTTCAAATCCTTGTTCAGCCATGAAATTTACTGCTTGGCTCTGGGCCAGTCACTTATCACTTAGCCTAACCTACCTGGCAGGGTTGTAATTTTTAAAATTTGGTTTTAATTGAGTCTTGTTTTTAGTTAATTTCTATTAGTTTTATATGTGTGTTTATTAATTTTGTGAGGTCCCCCTCCCCAAGCAGTAGCATGCTGGATCGGGGGTGGGGGGTATAAATAAATAATAAATAGTACCCCACTCTGGACAGGAAGAGCTGTATATAAAGGTAGTAAATCAAAGAGTCTGTTTAGGATTGCAGTCAAAGTCTGAAACACCCCAGTTATAGATACACCCCAGTAGAGACACCCCAGTTATAGCTGGGAACTACCTCTCAATAGCTTTGTCTTAATTATAATAACAAATGCAGGGATACCTTCCAAACTAAATTTTTTTAAAATTGAGATTCAAATGCCAACACAACACACTCTTGACAAGCCCGCAAGGGATTTCAAAGCAAACCTACTTTTGAGTTATGGTTGGACTATCAATGATTGAAAGTGATAAATGGCATTTGAAGCTTGATGTGGATCTTGTCACACAATGGGGAGATGAAAGATATTTGTGCTGGCTGCCAGAAATGCAAAGCAGTTAAGCCCAAAGGTGGTTTTGCTGCTTTTAGAACGAGATGCAAAAAAAATCCCTGTTAAAGCCAAGGAAATATGTTGCTGCCTTACAGGCCTTTCTTTTTCAAAATGTGGCCGGGTGTGTGTGTGGTTATCAGGGCCATATTGTGGGGAGGGAGACTAATGCATCTCACCCCCCAACCAACTCCCCAACTTAAATCTTCCCACCCATGGTGGTGTTGGCTGTGGAAGGGAAAACTTATGGGCTTTGACCAGCAGCCTGACTGGGAAAACTTATGGGCACAATCCTATTTCCCCCCATTGGATTGGAGCTATGGCACAGGGGAAAGGGTGGGACCCCCACCCCACTTGCACCTTGTCCCCAACCCAAATTGCTCTCCACTGCCATGGTTTTCGGAAACTGGAAAAGAGTTCTAGTTTCAGAACTCCCACGCGTCCTATTTGGGCAACCTGCTTTTTACTACAGCTCATTTTAAACTAGAGATTGCAAGACTGAATCCAAGACCTTCTGCTTGTGGCTATGTGCGCAGCCACCACGATCCAGCTAGTTCTGCAAAATCTAACTTCAATTTTTATTAATCGTTTTGAAACATTTGTCTAACTTTTCCAAGATTATGAGACTATTCCCACGATCAGCCAAAATCGGGCTAGGGGAGCCTCATATACTGTACATTTAACTCTCTACACTGTGACAAGAGTTCCTGATCTTGGGTCCTCAGATGCAGTTGGACTGCAATGCCCATCATCCCCTGCCACCATGGCCTTGGCTGGAGAAGAGGGCGGTTGTAGTCCAACATCTGGGGAACCAAGATTGAGAACTCCTGCTGCTGAGTATTATCTATGATTGATTATCCCTATCGGTGATCCCATTGATAACTGATGTCAGTGGGAGAGAGCCATGTATGTGCCTAACTTCCCCCTTGAAAGCAATAGGATGAGGACTGCAATCCTGTGCATACTTACCCGAGAGTAAACCCCATTGAAATCAGTGGGACTTCTGAGTAAATATGTCCTCAGTTGGACTGCACTGTGACAAGCTCATATCTCCAGTTCCATAGATATATTGCTATTAATATATTGCTAGAGCAACTGTCCCACTCCCTATCCAACCCTAGCATGCAGCATCCTTCCGGTGACTGCTGCTGGTATCTGCCTTGTGTTTCTTTTTAGATCGTGAGCCCTTTGGAAACAGGGGATCAACTTATTTATGTATTTTTCATATGTAAACTGCTTTGAGAACTTAAAGAGTGGTACATAAGTATTGGTAGTTTGATTTGCCTACATAATGATATAAAAATGATTAGGGCAAAAGGGGGTATGCCTACACCCTCCTCCTACATTTTCTGCCAGCTCTCAGGATAAGTAGCTTTTGCCACAGGCTTCCACACCTGTTTTGTGGTTTGGGCATACAAACGAAAAAGGTAGCTCTCTTTCCAGTCTCAACAAAATTGCGTTCTTAGGAACGACTTTGAAGTGATACCTCTGGCTGGGAGAAAGGTTATATGGTGGTGCCCATGGCACACTTGTGAGCATTTTTTAAAAAACTTTCCCTCCAAATATTTTATGTTATATAATAAGCATCAAGAAGGCTCCTGTTGTTACTGGCTTGATCTGCAACACAGATTAGTTCCACAACGAACTTCTGTTGTTGTTGTTGTTCTTGTTGTCAAGAATCTGCCTCCAAGTCCCTGAACGTAAATGTTAAAAATTAAAGGCTGAATTCCTGTGTTACAAACCTAAACCTGTCGAACCTGTACTTTGTTTTTCTCCTACAAGGCTAACGGCTTGTCCAGGTGGGTGCGCGTGCAATTTTGATCAAGGGAAAGATGTGTGGTGGCGTTGCTCAAGAAGGGAAAGAAAAATGTGGTGTCCTCTGCAACAGCTTTCAACGAAAAACAAACATATTTAAAGATCTAATCATAGACTCTCCTGAAAACACTATAGTTCCAGTGATCAAATTGCAGAATGGGGGATTTTGGCCCCTTAAATTTTGTGATGGGCCCCCATAACCACTGTTTTAGAAGGCAATGAAGTCATTCACACAATCAAAAACTGTGTTCTACCCAGGTTTGGGAGCTCGTGTGCTCCCAGTTTTCAGTTGTGTGAAAGCAAGGGAGGAGAAAAAGCTACCCAAGTTTTCCTCCTACCTTGATTCCACACAGTCACTTCTACCAAGGTTTTCCTCCTACCTTGCTTGCACACAACCCAACTCTGGGAGCACACACAGCTCCCAAACCTGGGTAGAACACAGTGGGGCTATTCTTACGATCACAAAAATCGGGCTAGGAAAATCCTAGCCCAATTTTTGTGATCGTAAGAACCACCAGGCTCACAGCCGAGCCCGGTGGTTCTGGAGCGGCTAACCCACTCCTGTAGCCCTCCCCTTAGCCCGGGTTTGCGGAGCGAGCACTCAGCAAACCTGGGCTATCTGCTTGTGAGTAGACCCCCGGCCGGGAGGCTTAAAAACAGCCTCCTGGCTCGGAGGTCTCCCCGGTATGCCCTGCGCGCTCGCTCCATCTCGGAGCTCCGTCTCGGAGCCGACCATCGTGTGGGTTCGTCCATTGTGTGGGAGGCCGATCCGGCCACCCACGGCTCCGTGTCTGCTCGTGAGCGGGGAGAGCGTGCTTAGTCCGCTCTTCCCGCTCACTTCCCAAAACTGGATCTCACGGATCGTGAGACCTGGTCCAGTTTTTGACTGTGTGAATGACCTGATAGTTGGGGTGGAAGGGTTGGATTTCATGAATGCAGGGGTTTTTGAACTTGGGTCCTCAGATGTCCATGGATGATGGGAGTTGTAGTCCAACAACATCTGGTCCAACAGCAACAGCCAAGTTTCAGAAGACCAGCATTAAGGGGTTCTCCTACCACTTCCTCTCACAATTTGAGTGCTGGTGTCGCTCCCATTATGTTGTGCAATGTGGCTTTCCTTTCAGTGTTTCTCTTCCTCCAATAACATAAATTTCATAAACTTCATTGGGATCATTAAAAATGAAAGATTAAGTCTGCCATCACTTTTCCCATGAGAACCTTTTGCTTTGTGGTTGCTTGAGGAAGTTGACTTCAGCAATTTAAGATGAAGTGGTAGGTTTGTATTTTCTTTTTTGGTTTTTGTTTAGAAAGAAGACACAGCCACTGATACTGAAATACAGCTCAAACATGTAAGCGCTGTAGGTATAAATTCTCTCTGCTTCCCTGGTGGCCAACAGGAAACCTATGAACCATATTAGTTAGGTCAGAGATGGGTCACAATGATAGCGTAACCTTTTGTGGTGTTGCATTATCTGAAGACATCTATCTATGTCTTATACCGGGGAAGAAGAGGGCTGGAATTGGGTAGAAACTTTGAACATTTTTTACAGCTTAAGTGCTGTTCTGTGGATACGTTAGATCTTAATACCATAAGGTTTGTGTGACATGGTATTGAGGGCAAGGGAGCATTTAGGCTAACTTTCCTTTGTGGGATTATGGGCAGGTATTTCCTAAAAGGAAGTTTTTCACTGTGCTGGCTGGTTTTAAGGTTACAGCTTTCAAAGTTTATTTTGAAGTAGCTTGTATTTTGTATGCAATATACCACAGGGGCTCCAGGGACGGCTATTGTGATTTGAACTCAGCATAGATGGGGGAGGGGGGGTTATCAAAGATATCAAGATGGTGATATCTTTGAAGGGGCCAGAGGCCCCTGCCTTATTAAACACCCAGATATGTACTGCTGCATGAATGAAGCAAATGTTATTGAGAATAGCTCACAAGGATAATAAGCATCTGTGCACCTGGTAGTCTTCTCCTGATCTGGAACAAGCTGGAGGGGTTCACCACTCCCAAAGCAAAGCATCAGAGGGATAAAACACAAACAGCTTGATACCCTAATGTTTACTTCTGACCTAGGTAGAACCAGCATGGTCAAAGCACCCTGGACCTCCCCACCAGCAACCAAAGCAATTAACCAATTGAATCAGAAAGAGAGGCTTCTTCATACCTGAGAGAGCACCTTTCTCTAAAAGATCCCCATCACTCATTAAGATCATCCGGAGGAGTCCATCTTTGGGTGCCACTGGTTCATATGGTGGCGACCTGAGATCGGGCCTTCTCAGTCAGTTGTCACTTCTGGGTTGTGGAACACACTCCCCATGGATATAAGATAATTATCTTCCTTGGAGACCTCCAGGAGAGCCTTAAAGTCCCATCTTTTTAGCCTGGCTTTTAATGATATCTAGTTTGAATTTTAATTTATGTATTATTTATTTATTTAGCACATTTTTATACCGCCCTAACTCAAGGTCTCAGGGTGGTTCACAACAAACAAATACTAAAAACAATTTAAAACAAATAATAAACAATCAAAAGTTTAAAATTTAAAGTTAAAAAGCTAAAAAGTTAAAAGTTAAAAAGCTAAAAAGTTTGGGTAAAAAGATGAATTTTTAATCTGGTTTAAATGTTTTCTGATGTTTTGTTATGTGTGTGTGTGTGTGATTTTAATGTAAAGTGCCCTGATCCACTTTAGGAAGGACATTGAAATAAATAAATAAAATAATCTTCTAATTTAGGTAGTTTTCTGTTGGGTTGCTATGGAGCGCATGGGGCTAGTTTCAGGGGATCTTCCCTGAGAGAATGGCTGCCACCACATGTAGGCTGTGGGCACATCAGTCTTGGGGTCAGCAGTGGGCCTTTCTGCATGTCTTTGGCAGCTGCCCACACATACAGAGCCCAGGACATAGTGGACTTATAATGTGGTAGGGATGTGCACAAATTGATTTTTTAAAATTTTGGTTTGTGCCCAAATCGAATCACCCCTGATTTGTTTTGTGTCCGAATCTGTCCCCCCGAATCACCCCAGATTTGATTTGATTTGATTCAATTTGATTTGGATTCAGATTGATTTGGACCACTTATAAAAGTTCTAGGGGCACCAAATCTGAGTGGTGCATAGGTCCCCATTTCAAGGCAGTGGGGCACTTGGTTGATTTTTAATGTGTGGGTTTTTAGTTTTTTTAGTTTTTACTGATTTTGTATATTTCCAGCATAGGAAATAATGGGGATTCAAAGTCACCCTATCCTAACCCTAACATGGATCCCCAGCTTTCTTTAAAAAAAAAAAAAAAAAAAGCTAAGCTCTAGCCCTTGTAGAAGTGGAGTTATGGAGCAAAGTGTGTGTGGTCACTATTTTTCAAGTGTTTGGATTCTTTGGTGTATAATAGCATTTCCTCAATGAGCCCTGCAGGCTCTTCACATCAATCATGTGTAGAGCCTCTGTTTGTGGCCAAATCTTGTGCGGCCGCATGTAAGATCAGGACTGAGCTGATTTACCGGTGTTTTGTATTACTGTGTTATTTTCCTTGTGTTTTGTATTGTTTTTTGTGATGTTGAGTCTATGACCGTAACAAAGCATTCATCCATTCATATTTATTTATTTATTTATTTATTTATTAAAACATTTTTATACCGCCCAAAACTTTATTTATTTATTTATTTATTTATGCATTTATATACCGCCTTTCGTTAAAAAGACAACCCCAAGGCGGTTCACAAAAGTCAAAAACATACAATAAAAAGACAATAAAAACATCATGTTAAAAGTATAAAAACATATAAAAACAGGCATAAAAACAATACAACAAATAAAAACACAGAGAAGCCGCAGTAGAAAACAATCATGTAAAAGCCTGGGTAAAAAGCCAAGTCTTTAAAAGCTTTCTAAAAGCCGTGATGGAGTCCGAGGAACGAATGGCCACTGGGAGAGCATTCCAGAGTCTGGGGGCAGCAACAGAGAAGGCCCGAGTGCATGACAGCCGGGCCTCCCTCATTGTCGGCACCCGGAGCAGGGCCCCCTCAGATGTCCTTGTCAAGCGGGCAGCAACCCTTGGGAGCAGGCGGTCCCTCAAATACCCTGGGCCCAAACCGTTTAGGGCTTTAAAGGTCAAAACCAGCACCTTGAATTGGACCCGGAAATGAACCGGCAGCCAGTGCAGCTCTTTCAAAATGGGGGTGATATGTTCCCAACGGGCAGCTCCGGATAAAACCCTCACTGCCGCGTTTTGCACTAGCTGCAGTTTCCGGATATTCTTCAAGGGCAGCCCCACGTAGAGCGTGTTACAGTAATCCAGCCGCGACGTGACTAAGGCGTGGGTAACCATGGCCAGATCTGCCTTCTCGAGAAAGGGACGCAGCTGCCGCACCAGCCGAAGCCGTGCAAAGGCACCCCTGGCCACCGCCTCCACCTGAGCTTCCAAAAGCAGAGCCGGGTCCAGTAGTACCCCCAAGCTGCGTACTTGCTCCTTCAAGGGGAGTGCAACCCCATCCAGAACCGGTAAAATCTCCTCATCCCGATTGGCTCTCCTACTGACCAACAGTACCTCCGTCTTATCCGGATTCAATTTCAGTTTGTTAGCCCACATCCAACCCATCACGGCCTCCAGCCCCCGATTAAGGACATCCACCGCCTCCCTAGGATCAGATGACAAGGAGAGATAGAGCTGAGTGGCATCCGCATATTGCTGACAACTCAGTCCAAATCTCCGGACGACCTCTCCCAGCGGCTTCATGTAGATGTTAAACAGCATAGGGGACAAGACCGATCCCTGTGAGACCCCACAGGCCAACGGCCACGGGGCCGAGCAGTAGTCCCCCAGCACCACCTTCTGAACTCTCCCCTCAAGAAAGGACCAAAACCACTGCAACACAGTGCCTCCGATTCCCATACTCGAGAGGCGGCCCAGAATGATACCATGGTCGATGGTACCGAACGCCGCCAAGAGGTCCAGCAGAACCAACAGGGACACACTCCCCCTGTCTAGTTCCTGGCGTAGGTCATCCACTAGAGCGACCAAGGCAGTCTCAGTCCCATACCTGGGGTGGAAGCCAGATTGAAAAGGGTCCAGATAATCCGTATCATCCAAGACCCTCTGCAGCTGGGACACCACCACACGCTCTATCACCTTGCCCAAAAAGGGGAGGTTAGACACAGGTCTATAGTTGTCCAGGCTGGAGGGATCAAGGGAGGGCTTTTTTAATAGAGGTCTTACCACCGCCTCCTTAAGGCACGATGGCATCCTGCCCTCCCTTAATGAAGCATTAACGATCACCTCCAGCCATCTACCTGTCCCCTCCCTGGCAGCTTTTATTAGCCATGAAGGGGAAGGGTCAAGAGCGCACGAAGTCGCCCGCACACTGCCCAGGATCTTGTCCACATCCTCAGGCCGTGGACAGAGACTTACGTCTCTGGGAGGTTTACATCATATAAGAATTCAATGCCCAAGCATCATTTCTGTGGACCTGATTGCAAGCTTGTAACATGGGGCCCTGAAAGGCCTTATTCATATGTAAGGTTTGGGCACATACAATCTAAACAGAGTACACACCTACAAATCTGTATGTCTGTAGGTTATTAACACATTATGAATATATTATGTTGGAAACTCCTGAGACAGTATACTTAACCTACATCTGAGATATCTATACTTGCATTTAAAAAGTGAGCCGATACTGTCATTCACACTAACATGTACATATGTATAGACACCTGTCCACATAATGGCCAGGTTCACACAATCATTAAAAGGGTACGAGGCAGGATACTCTGGTTTGCACAGGGTTGCCATCTTGAAACTTCTGAACTGGATTTTGGACTACTTTTAATCCCTTCCGACTATTTTCTTGTTGTAGGAGGTATCCTGAGCCCTAGCCATGCCGTCAGGATTTGCCTGCCTCCTCCTGCCTGCTTTGCACTTTTCTTCTAGCTGCTGACTGCTAAAAACACGGGATAAGCTCAGATGTGCCCATTTCACTTTGCCCCACACAGGTTGTCAACCTATTCACCTTATTGTGCTGACTGAGAACACCCGGCAAAGTTGAATAGGACCAAGATATATTCTTTTGTTTATCCCCATTGTCGCCCTTTCCAGCAGAAAGGTGTGGTCAACTCTTTGCCTCAGGGCAAGATGCTCTCTATTTCTAGCCCAGACACAATCAAGCTGTGTGTTTCTACCCCCTGGATTCACTCATGTATCTCTTCCTTGGATATACCCATTGTGTCCACATGCATTTGGGCATTAGCTCCTCCATCTTGTTCTTCCTGGACTCTTGTGCCCGTCCTGCTTGTCACCTACAGATCAGCCCCCTTTCCAAACCCGATCCGTGCAGTGCGCTTGGCTGCAAAATACTGGTCTCCCAGATCAGACTCCCTTCAGGAACATAGGAAGCTGCCATATACCGAGTCAGACCATCGGTCTATCTAGCTCAATATTGTCTTCACAGACTGGCAGCGGCTTCTCCAAGGTTGCAGGCAGGAATCTCTCTCAGCCCTATCTTGGAGAAGCCACGGAGGGAACTTGTAACCTTCTGCTCTTCCCAGAGTGGCTCCATCCCCTGAGGGGAATATCTTCCAGTGCTCACACTTCTAGTCTCCCATTCATATGCAACCAGGGCAGACCCTGCTTAGCTAAGGGGACCACTCATGCTTGCTACCACAAGCCCAGCTATCCGCTCCCTTTGAATTTTGCCTGGATTTCTGACCCTCATGTGGCACTTGGGTCCCCACTCTTGCCTTTTGCCTTCCTGCCTGTCCCAGAGGAAAGAGGTCCCTCAGCATTGGTCCAGATACAAGGGTCCACAAACCCCACTGGATGGACTTAAGTATAACTAATCTCTGCTCTAAAGCCTCTTGCTCCTTTCCTTTCTCTCTCAGATCCAAAGATGTTCTCTAAGACAGTTTCTCTGGTCAGCCTAAAGTGGACTTAATTCAGGTTTCAAGCCAAAATGCCTTTCTGTGAGCTTTCAAGTAGTTCTATAAATCTATCTGATCTTGTTAGTTTTGTCAGTTAAATAGTGTTGCTTAATAATCCATACTTTCTTTTCTAAAATAATCCATGCTTTCTTATTCTAAACCCTAAAATAATCCTGATTCTATTTTGAACTTCAAGTCTCTGACAGTCATTTCCAAGACCAAAGCTTTTGCACAAATTTATTCTGAAGTGGGCTGTTCCATCTAAACTTGCTAGGTCCCCACACAAGCCCAAAAGTAGTCAGGGGTGTTTGCCAATTCCCCAGGAGCAGTACCATTAACACCCCCCATCAAAAGTGCATTATTTTCTTGGCCTGTTTTGACGCACTAGCTTCAAAATGAGACTTTGCAAATTAGATCACAGGAAACATGTTTTAAAGGCTCCCTTGCTCTTGAAATGCTTGCTTATCCTAAACAATTGGAGTAATTCCGCATATAAAGTTCTGCTGTCCTTTTAAAAATCAAAATGGTGACTATAGATATATATTAGCTCTACACTGACAGCAAATTGGTGGCTTTTACTTTTGTTGCACATGCACTATAAATGCATAAGCTTTTTGCATAAATGTAGTTTATAGAAGGGATCAAACTAGGCTGCTTACTATTGTGATAGTTGGTGTGTTGTTTTTTTAACACTGAGTTTTCATCTGAGTTTACATGGTTAGGATTGGAGTACATTTAGCTAAAAGTCAACATAAATATGCATAGGAACATAGGAAGCTGACTTATACTGAGTCAGATCATTGGCCCATTTAACGTAGTGTTGTGTGCACTGGTGGCAGCTCTCCAAGGTTTCAGGAAGGAGTAGATGAGCTCACAAGTAGTCTCCCATTCAAATGCAGACCAGGTTGGACCTCCCCACTGCTTTACAGATGTAAATGCACCATTTGTCCCAACGGGATTTTGTGAGCCAAAGTTTCAAATCTACTGTTTGAACAGTAGAGAAGGGGGCATGTGGTGGCTTTAATTTTTTTTCCTTATGAATGCACCAGATTTGTCAAAATATGCAAAATATGTATATATTATACAAATTAACATGTGTAAATTTTATGCAAATTTTTATGCAAAGTGGATACATGTTGGAGACTCTTTTGATGAATAGTACCCACTATTTCCACTTTTTTTGGTCGTGGATTTTGACTATTTTCACCATCTGGACTTGGCAACCCTAGATTTGCATGATTATGTGAACTTGCAAAAATCCCTCCAGCCCAGGTTACTCAAAGCAGGGTAACCCAGTTTTAACCCAAGGTAGGAGGAGAGTTGTTCTACCAGGATTGTTCTACCTGGTCATGTGAACCCACTCACCTCTTCTACCCAGCCACAATAGAGACGTGCGACTATAGGGGCTGACACCCATGGCTGTGTCAGTCTGCAAAGCACACTCTGATTCTGAAGCTGGAGCAGCTTCAAAAGGGCTGGGTCCACCTACGGCTCCTTTGTGACCAATCAGAGTGTAGCTGCTGATGTCATGAAGCTTTCCAGTCTGCTGGCAGCACAAAGCACAAAGCAAGATGGGAAGGCTTGCTTAGCCAGGCACAGCATCCATTATTAAAATCAGGAGCTGCAAGCATCCATCATATATAAGGAAACAACCATAAATATAAGGAACACCAGCTTTTAAAAGCAGATGTTCCAGGAGATCAGTCCACCCATTGATTTTTAATGATTTTTTTAAAAGTCCCCCCTCACCTGCCAAATTAACTAAAACATCAATGGATGATCTGATCTCCTTGAACATGCACACATTCCATGCTATCATGTAGGAACCTCAGGTGAAATTTCAGGGCTTTGTGTCCAGCCATTTGGGAGGAATTAATATATTTGACTTTTCCATTACCCCTTTGGGAAAATTATGATTTTAAGTTAGAAATTTGAGCATAACTTTACCTATTGGCAGCCTGTGTTTATTTCAGATCTGCCCAATTGTAGATCCACCCCTGATCCTGACAAACAGTCCCCATGCACAACTGGGGGATGTTTCAGGAGTCAATGGAGGTCATTGTTGTTTCCTGCTGGGCTACGCATTGCTGGTCTGCCAAAAAGCATTCACCAAGGGTGTGAGACTTAATCAGAGTCACCAAGCCGTGGTCAGGTTTATTCAAGAGCAAGATAACACAAGCCCTGGCAGAATCAGAGGTCAGAAGCCAAAAGATCAAGTCCACACAAGAGCAAGATAGGTCAGGTAACAAGCCAAGGAGGCCTTTCTCACAACCAGTGAGAAGGGCTCCAGAGCGGGCTGCGTGGAAGTGGGTTAGACTTATCTTTCCACCACTCCCCTTGTGCTGAGTGCGCTCTTCGTGCGCCCAGGGAGTGGGGAGGGTTGGAGACTGCAATATGCCATTCTGGCCCCGGAAATACCACAATGCACCACACGAGTGCATGGTGCATCATGGGTATCCCCCTCCCCTCCTTGGGCTCCCCACAGTCTGATAGCCACGGCTGCCAGATGATTTTTTAAAAAGGGGTTTAGGAGAGTGCTTGCTCTCCTAATCCTGTTTTGAGGGGAGGCTACTTAGGTGGGCTACTTTGCCACCGTGGTACTGATTCCGGCAATTCACACATGCATGCAAAACCAGGCTGGGCTCCCTTAGCCCAGTTTTGCACATGTGTGTGAATAGCCTCAACGTCCAGGAAATCCGTTCTACAAGGGAGCAAGGTAACATAGAAGGACCAGGCTGAGAGCTAGGCAACAATGTTGCTTCAGCAACTGCTCCTTCCAGAGTGAGTCCCTAAATAGGCCTGCACCAGTATCCTAGGCTCTGCTTCCAGAAATAGCAATACTTAAAGGGACTATGACAGGCCATTTCTTAAACTGTTCCTCCAGCAAGGTGGTGATTCTTCTATTATTGGTTGTAGTTCCAGGGAGTCCTTGGAGTCAGAGGAGATGGTAGAGGGGTGTCTTCTGGGCTTGGTGGAGGTGGTGGCTTCTCAGTGTCGGCTCCCCAGAATCCTCTTCCTCACACCCCATCCCCGATACTGGTGGTTCTGCGTTTGAACCCATTACTGGCTCCTTGGAACTGAGAGAGGCTGGCACCACAAGAGGATCTGTGACCCATTCTTGATCCTCACCTCCCAAGCTGTCTTCACTTGTGTCGGATGGGTGAGGCATCTGGCTCGGGTTTGGGTTCATCACAGATGTCCTGAACTCCATCACACTTGTTGGGGCTGGTATTGTTTGAACTGGTCCCTTGACTTTTGCAGGGCTATCACATGCCTCTTGTTATGATTGATTTTGTAGATGGCATAGTTTGTTATCCTCCTAGCAGCCAGTTTGATCTCCCAGGAAGATTTTCTTAACGCACATACTGGATTTCTTGTTTGGAAGTACTTCCTTGTCAAAATTTCCCTGCATGTAGAAATGTAACATGGTAGGAGATATACTTCATTCCACACCTGATTCGGTTTAGGCAACAGTTCCATAGGGCCTTTGATATTCTAAAGTACCCACTTTGCAGACTAGTGAAGACGGCGTGGAAAAATAAATGAATACTGAAAGAATTCTCAGTAATGTTATGAACTGGCTGGCTCTCAGTAATGTTATGAACTAACCACAAGAGAGAGCTGAGTCAAGAGCTCCTGATGTTGCAAGCGATTGGTGACTCTGATCGGCTTTGAAAGAAGCCCTAAAACAGAAGCCTTCAGGTGATTCTTGGAGCAACTATTGGTTCTCATTGCTGCTACAGTCCTTGGCCAAAAAAAATTCTCAGCACCACCACCACTGCCTATTCGCTTGTTTGCTTGCTTCCTTGCTTTCATGTAGCCCCTGGCTGCTTCTAGCAGCAGTAGAGAAGAGCAAGGAAGTAGCTGCATTTTGCTAGGACTCCCTTGCTCCTTTCTGCTGTTGCTAGAAGGCAGGTGCTACCAGAGGAAAAACAAGCTGTGGGTGTTCATGCGGAGTGAAACCTGAAATGGGGCTCTCCATTAGTAGCTGTCACGCATGCCAATTACTACAGGCATTCAGACGCTTCCCACTTTGGTTCTGCTTGTAGATCCTATGTAAAGTGGTTTTCCCGTCTAATCTTGGATTATAGGCTTAACACATCAGGGGTTGAATTAAATTCAAGAATTGTCATTTCAAGAGAACTGATTTTTGTAAATCGGACGTCACTGGGAACCATCCAGGGGCAGTCCAAAACATTTTGATCTGGGAGGTAAAGGACAATATGATGCACCCCGCTCTGTGGGCAGGTGCTCGGACCATTCTTGGACTATGCTGCCAAGGCAGTGGTGGCACCACAGGAGCACTTGCAGACGATGCTACCAAGCTTGGCAGTGGTGGCAGCTGTGTTCCTAGCTCAAAGGGGGAAGGAGAAGAGGTGCCCTCCAGCGGGGCGAGGAAGGGTAGTGGCAGAGGGCAGCAGAGAGACCCAAGGGTAGTGCCTGTGGTGGCAGAGGGCTAGTGCTAGTGCCATTTCGGGCCCAGTTTGGGCCTCTGTGCAGGTGTAGAGGCATTAAAATGGGTTCTGCGCATGCACAGAGGCTATTTTAGTGACCTCCATGCTTGCTCAGAGGCCCAAACTGTCCCTGCCTACTCAGGGGGAGGCCAGTGGGGGCAGAGAGGAGACACACACACCCTCCACGGCCAAGGAGGGCAGAGGTGGCTACCCCCCACTGCTGGCCTCCCACTGAGTGTGCAGGGCTGGTCGGGGTCTCTGCACAGGCATGGAGGTCACTAAAATGGCCTCCACACAGTGGCAGCACTATTTCCCCACCCTATCTACTTTTAGGAGAGCCCCCAGGCCCCCCCCAGCCATTTACTGGTAAAGGGAAATCCTCATGGGATTCCCCTTTACGAGTATAGCTCTGAGCCCCTTCGAACCCGCTCGGTTCGAACTCGAACTGGGTCCAGTTCGACGGTGCACAGAACCAGGCTGCGCTGGGTCAGCTTGAATCCATTTCAGATTCAAGCCAAACCAGCTTTGCCAGTTTTGTGCACATCGTTATAGGAACATAGGAAGCTGACAAGACATTCTCCTGTTTCTTTGGAATTTGGAGGAAGGGGAGGGGTTCTCATCAGCATCCAACCTTCTTCCCTGTTCTACAGTCACCAGCAACAACTCCTGGAGGCATGATGTGCTGGGGTTGAACAGGGCCAGTTTCTCTTCCCCCTGCTACATATTAGAGAAGAGCCACTTTAAAAGTTTGTTTGTTTGTTTGTTTGTTTGTTTATATATTCGACTTCTATACCACCTTTCCAAAAATGGCTCAGGGCACTTTACACAGAGAAATGATAAATAAATAAGATGGCTCCCTGTCCCTAAAGGGCTCACAATTGAAAAAGAAACATAAGATAGACACCAGCAACAGTCACTGGAAGGGTTCTGTGCTGGGGGTGGATAGGGCCACTTACTCTCCCCCTGTTAAATAAAGAGAATCACCACGTTAAAACTTGCCTTTTTGCTTGTTTAGCAGGGGTTTATTTATTTATATCCCACTTTTCTACCACAATAGTATTCTAAGTGACATACAAGTCAAAGTAATAAAATATAGCAATGCAAAAATAATATAAAGGAAATGATAACTACACTATAAAACCAATAACCTACTAAAACCAGATTAGAACAGCAGAAACTAAAACAGCAGCAGTAATTTTAAAATGCCAGTTATTGACAAAGTTCTAAAAGAGCACACATAAATAATTATTTACAATTATTTGTTATTTTTGAGAATAGATTTACCACTCTTCCAACAAAAAATACCAATCCGTTTACACAAAAAATGGAATGAGCTGTTACAACTGTACAGCTCCCTGGCAGGACCCCTAACACAAGCCTGCAGGAAGGTTTCTCTCCCGGAAGGAAATATGGTTTAATCTATGGAATTCTTTGCCATGGGATGTGGTGATGGCCATCAGCTTGGATGGCTTTAAAAGGGGCTTAGACAGATTCATGGTGGACAAGTCTATCAATGGCTACTAGTCTGGTGGCTGTGGGCCATCCAGCCTCAGAGGCACGATGCTTCTCAATACCAGTTGCAGGGGAGCAACAGCAGGAGAGGGGACATGCACATACCTCTTGCCTGTGGGCTCCCCAGAGGCATCTGTTG
Source organism: Hemicordylus capensis (assembly GCF_027244095.1). Taxonomy (NCBI): domain Eukaryota; kingdom Metazoa; phylum Chordata; class Lepidosauria; order Squamata; family Cordylidae; genus Hemicordylus; species Hemicordylus capensis. The sequence continues at coordinate 429,647,623 of NC_069657.1, read as the reverse complement.
GGCCACTGTGTGAAACAGGATGCTGGACTAGATGGGCCTTGTGCCTGATCCAGCTGGGCTTTTCTTATGTTCTTATGGTTGCTCATAAGGAGACAGTGCACAGTTAATTCACTGTCCTGAATAAAACAGAGAGGACCCGTCTTTGTCCTCTCAGAGAGGGTGTGAACAGAGCCTTATTGTTAGTAAAATCAGGCTCTGCTGAACAAGTTTATGCCACACACACACACTTCCTTCACAGCATAATGCAGTTGCCATCTAGACTTCATAGAGGAATTTAGCCTGAGGTCAAAAGGATTTGTGTAGGAGTTCATAGGCTTACCTTTCTCAAGACAAGACTCTATCAGTTGAGCAATTAATCAAAGATAGAAATGTATCTGCTCAGCCTCACCCACTTCTGATTAATAAAAATGAAGGAAATTAAAAACTTCGCCCACACCAAAAAAGCTGGCTCTTACGTGTCAACAATAGGCCTGTCTAGTTTTATCCCAAGAGTGATTTTACATACTTGCTTTCAAGAATAAGTGACCACAACATTGAATGATACTGGGTGTGTGTAATGGCTATTGCAGGTCTAATTTCTTTGTATCAAGGACTTTATTTGATCTAAGATGGTAATAAATTTTGGTGATGCGATCTAATTTCTGAGACAGAGCTTTCCTGTTCCTTGATGCCACCTTGAAAACAGAGGCTGTTTATACCTCCAGTGGCAAGCAATCCCTGTCCCCTATTTGAGAATTATTATTATTATTATTATTATTACATTTATATCCCGCTCTTCCTCCAAGGAGCCCTACATACTTGAGTTTCTCTTTCACAACAACCCTGTGAAGTAGGTTAGGCTGAGAGAGAAGGGACTGGCCCAGAGTCACCCAGCTAGTTTTATGGCTGATTGGGGATTTGAACTCGGGTCTCCCCGGTCCTAGTCCAGCACTCTAACCACTACACCACGCTGGCTCTCATACAGAAGCAGATTTATCTCTGAGAGGGTGTTGCCACCATGGAATATAACCAGGCAAACTGTCCTAGCCATGAGGGCAGAAGCTATCTATATATTTAATTCTCTTAGGCGTACCCGTTGCTAATCCCATGCGTGGCAGCTCTCACGAGAGAGCTGCCATTAGCAACGGGTACCGTGGGGGGGGGGAGAAGACAGGTTGCCAGCAGACAGGTGAGCAGCCCCAGCAGGCAGGTGGCCAGAGCGGCCGTGACCAGCGGGCGGGCCCAGCAGACGGGTGGCGGGGAAGAATGCAGTGGGGCAGGCAAGCAAAAAAGGGGTGGGGGGACGAGGGGCTCAGATGCTCTGCGCTGGATCAGCTAGTACATGTTATTAGACCAGTGAAGCAGTAATAATCGCACTATTACTTATTCTTAAGAATATGTATATACTGCTTTTCTACAACAACAATAACAAAAGGTAACCAAATAGGTTACATTAAGCTTGTGTGAAGCTCTGGCCAAAACGAAAGACTTTGCACTGTTCCCCAGGCCCTGAATGGAGGTGAGTATTCCCATTTGCAGCAGACTCCCTTCCAGTTCTGACAACTTTATTCCAGAGAATGCTGCCCTGACAACAAGTTCCAGCACCATCTTGAAGGCTGCACAGGGAATGCTGGGAAGCAGAGTTCTTTCCAGCCCTTTCCCCATAGAGAATCTATGGGAAAGTTCTGGAAAGGGGTCCACTTCTCCGCACTCCCAGTGCATCTTCCCAGATAGTGCTGGAGTGCTCAGCAAGGCTCTATTTTCTTTAAGGAACTTGCCCAAAGCTAGGGAAATGGATAATAAATACATAAATAGATGGCTCCCTGTCCCCAAAGGGCTCACAAGCTAAAAAGAAACATAAGACAGACACCAGCAACAGCCCCTGGAAAGATGCTGTGCTGGGGATGGATAGGGCCAGTTGCTCTCCCCCTGCTAAATAAAGAGAATCACCACGTTAAAAAGGTGCCCGTTTGCCCAGTTAGCAGGGGAGAATACCCGCCTCCATGTGGTGCCATCTGGCTTGGGCTAAGAATTCAGCTTCAGCCAAAGCTTGACACAGACCTAATTTAGATAGCAAAAGTTGTGAGAAGATGGTTTCCTGTCCCAAAGAGGCTCACAATCTTTAAGGCAATTCTCACGACCAGCCAAAACCGGGCAAAGGGAGGTCAGCCCGGTTTCGGCTGGTCGTGAGACCCAAAGGGAGCTGCACGATCAGTGCTATGTGTCTGCAGCACGGAGCTCCAGAGGTCAGGATGACACGCCCTGGCCTCCGGATATCCCACAATGCACAGCACAACATAAATGATGCATTGGGGAATTCCCCCAGGAGACTGGCGCCTAGAGCTAAATATAGCCCCATTGAACACATGAGCCCATAGCCCGGCTTAAGGGAGCGCTCAATTCCTTAACCTCGTGTAGCACACAGACTAAAAAGCTGGAACCTGGTGCTGGCCCACCAGGATCGATCCCAATCAGGCTGTGTTGGAGATGGCGTTCCAGTGCATCAACCTTTTGCACCAACTATCCTATACACCCCTTAGGAGCATTGGGGACAGAAGTCGTTAGTGAGGGTCTCCTTACCTGTCCCTGCTTGCCTCTAATCTATGACCCCTGCCTTGACTCCTCAGGGACTTCTTGTAGTGAGTCAGTCCTCCTTCCTTTCCTCTTGGAGAGCAGATGGGAGCACCTCTCTCCCCCTCTCCCCCACCTATCCATTATGTAGCTGATAGACAGGATGGGTCTTTCCTATCTCAAATGTACTTCACCAATAAATCAATTTAGTTTAGACTCTACAGCGATCTCCATGCATAACGGCTGCAACAACTAAACTCTGCACTCTGTAACTGGAGTTGTAGCGTCCTTGGTGCTTTGCTAAATAATCACAAACCCCAACAGGCTGGGCGTCGCTAGCCAGGATTAGGCTGTGCGTGACAACAGCCTCGTTATGTTCAATAATGGTAGAAGTCTGGGCACCAAAATCAGCTAGGTGTGCCACTGTGTGTACACTATATGCAGTACACACAGTGGCACACCTAGCTGATTTTGGTGCCCGGACTGGTGCTGCCGCCGCCAGACTTTTCTCCCTGCTGCCGCCAGGCCTCTTGTGACGATCTATTCGAACTGCACAGGCACACCTCGCAGTTTTCGAGGACCACTGGGCCGGACAGACAGGTCCCGTGGCCACTCTGCCCCCAGCTGCCAAGGCGGGGGGACCCTGCTCAGCTCACCCCACACACCCACAGGTGGCGGCTAAAGTGACAGAAAAGCCTCCGTTGGGCGCAGCGGCAGAGTGGGTGTGAGGTGGGGGCAGGGGGTCTTTGGAGGCCCTCGGTCCGGGGGTAAGAACGCCTCTGTGTACACATGTACTGATCTATATGCAAGGATTGTTTTTCACATGTTGAACGCAAGTACCAGCAGTACACTTCCTATCTGTATCCTGCATTTCAGGGATCCTGGAACCAGGTTCATTTTTAACATGAATGCAGGTTCAGTCATTTACACAAAAACTTGTATGTGCTTACAAACCTTTGAACACAGGCAGAACATAATATCCAAATAAGGCTAACGTTCCTAAATCTATCCTGTTTCTACTAGCAAGGGCTTCTGAGCAAAAATTATGCCCATTGGCTTAATTGCTTTTATTGTGTTTTGGGTATTGTGTTTTCTGTTAATGACTAGGATGTTTTTAAAGTTACCTTTTTTATTGCAAACTGCCTCAAGGGCTCTTGGTGTGAAAGATGGTATGTAAATCACATTAAATGTAAAAAGCTCTGTGTACCCTGCTGTCCTTGGATTTAATAGACCCTAGTCCTACTGAATTACTCTGCTTATTAGGCTTGTGGATTGCAACCTTAGCCGGACATTGGAAGAGTTTCAGTTAATATCCATTTGTTTATGCACTCTGCATGAACACAAGGCAAAGCCTACACTTCCATAAAAGAAATCTAATATTTGGTAGAAGTGCCTAAGAATTCATCTCTGGTATATGATGGTGGTGTTTTTGTTTTTAATTGTTTTATGCACAATTGAAGTGGAACACAAACTGGGAGGAACATGCAAAACTGGAGTTAATAAATCAATTCTACAGAAAGGTTGTAATTTGCTTCAGGCACAATGTGTAGCTAATTAAACGGAGAGGTAGTTGAGCAAACTCCTTTTCTAATTATGTACAGAGATTTCTAATTATGTTCATTGTCAGGAGGTGAGCTTCCTGACAGCAGACAAACATGTCAAGGGCACAATAATCTCATCTAGACGCCACCTCACTAGCAACCTCCAACTTTGTTCAGGCTCTTTAGTCGGGCTGGGGCTGAATCTCCACCAGCAAACTCCACCTTGTGCGGTTCTGTGATTCCTCTCTTTAAAGGGCTTCTCCGTTAAGCTGCTTTCTCACTGTTGCTTCCAGTTACTAGCCAACTGCAGGGTGGGTGTCTTTTCTACCCTGTCCAGGGGCGTAACTACTATTAGGCAAGGGGAGGCAGCTGCCTGGGGCCCCCCCCACGCCTCGAGGGGCCCCCCAGAGGCAAGTCACATGACTATATATTGTGAAGTGTGTGTGTGTATCAGTGAGGGCCCCATTTTAAAATTTTGTCTCTGGGCCCACTCCAGCCTTGTTACGCCCCTGACCCTGTCTATCTCTTAGTTTGAACTAAGAGATGATGAAGGAGCACATTGTGAAGCTTCACAGAAAGCATGGAATGTTTTAAATTGGTTTGTCTTATTTTGTTTTTGTTTTTGTGAACCACCTAGAGTCTTTGGAGTCAGGAGGTATATAAAAAGTTTTTTTTAAAAAAAAGCTGCCATACCGAGTCAGACTATTGGTTCATCTAGCTCAGTACTGTCTACACTGACTGGCAGTGGCTCTTGAAGGTTTTGGGCAGGAGTCTCTTTCAGCCGTACCTGGAGATGTCGCGGTCGGGGGATTGAACTTGGGACCTTCTTCTGCATGCAAGCATACGGATGCTCTTCCACTGAGCTACGGTCACATCCCCTAAGGGGAATATGTTACAGTACTTCAGGGAAATGACTTGCCAAGCGAGCAAGAGACTGCCAGTTCAAATCCTCGCTGGTATGTTTCCCAGACATAGGGAAACACCTATATTGGACAGCAGCAATATAGGAAGATGCTGAAAGGCATGATCTCATTCTGTGTGGGAGATGGCGGTGGTAAACCCCTCCTGTATTCTACCAAAGACAACCACAGGGCTCTGTGGTCGCCAGGAGTCGACACCGACTCAACAGCACACTTTATCTTTACTCGCATGTAATCACCCATCCAAATGTAAACCAAGGCAGACCTTCTTTAGCAAAGGAGGAAAGTCATGCTTGCTACCACAAGACCAGCTCTCCTCCTGTGTGCTGTCCTATAACATATAATGCATGCATATCCTTTGACCCTCCCTCCCCATAGTAGGTTTGTGCCATTACTTACTCGGATGTGCTTTATGTTCGAATTTAAGGAACAAACTCCTTTTGAGGCTGAAATGGGTACGTCCACTGCCAGCTATATTATTATTTTGCTGGTAGAAGGTGTCTCCATGAGTCTCCCAACCCCTGTGGCCGTATCCCATGCCATTGCCAAGGGTCCTTTAGTCTTCAGCAGTGGTATTTGGGTCAGCACGGGGGGCTGCAAGGAGGAAGGTTTGATTGATTGATTGATTGATTGATTGATTATGTGCTATCAAGTCGGTGTCGATCCTTAGCGACCACATAGATAGATTCTCTCCAGGATGACCTGTCTTCAACTTGGCCTTTAAGGTCTCTCAGTGGTGCATTCATTGCTGTTGTAATCAAGTGCATCCACCTTGATGCTGGTTGTCCTTTTCTTCTCTTGCCTTCAACGTTTCCCAGCATTATGGACTTCTCAAGGGAGCTGGGTTTTCACATAATGTGTACAAAGTATGATAGTTTGAGCCTGGTCATTTGTGCCTCAAGTGAAAATTCTGGATTGATTTGTTCTATGATCCATTTGTTTGTTTTCCTGGCTGTCCATGGTATCCTCAAAAGTCTTCTCCAGCACCAAAGTTCAAAAGAAGAATCAAAATGCATGTTCTAGTTCTGACTTCTGCTAGCATAACTCTGGATGTTAGCCAGCCAATGTGTATTTATTGTTTCTAAAAGCTAAAGTAGGGCTTTATTTAGGATCAGCTATAATAATAGCAATAGCAATAGCACTTACATTTATATACCGCTCTATAGCCAGAGCTCTCTAAGCGGTTTACAATGATTTAGCATATTGCCCCCAACATGCTGGGTACTCATTTTACCGACCTCGGAAGGATGGAAGGCTGAGTCAACCTTGAGCCCCTGGTCAGGATCAAACTTGTAACCTTCTGGTTACAGGGCAGCAGTTTTACCACTGCGCCACCAGGGGCTCTTTGCCACAGAGTCATGAGTAAACTTTCAAATTCTTCAGAACTCTTTTTATTAGGCTGCTTTCCAGAAAAGAAGTTCAAAAAGTCATTTGTGTAGCAGGGAAATGGGGGAAAAAAAGTGCTCTGTGAGCTCCTGTGGGACAATCTTAGAAAGAGAGACGAAATACCAGCAAAGGCCTTGGGAAGGAATATGATGCTGTATTTGAACTGGAACAGTTTGTTTTTCTCCCTGCTCAATATTATTTTTTTTATTATTTCTTGTTTACACAGTCAGACAGGTATTATTGACTGGTTTGTTTTATCCAGACATCGAGTGCTTCCCAAGGACCTGGGATGGCTGAATTTTATTGTCAATGTTGTTGCTGCTGTTACAGATATCGTTGCAGAATATAGGCTGTTCGCAGTAAAGTTGCTTTTTGTAATTGGCGGATGGTGATTTCTGTGGCCCCTATGGTGTTGAGGTGCTCTTCAAGGTCTTTTGGAACTGCACCCAGGGCGCCAATTACCACTGGGATTACTTTGGTCTTTTTCTACCACAGCAGAAATTCAATTTCAATTTGTAGATCTTTGTATTTTGTGATTTTTTCTATTTCTTTTTCTTCTATTCTGCTATCCCCTGGTATTGCTATGTCGATTATTTTCACTTGTTTTTCTTTCTTCTCGACTACAGTGATATCTGGTGTATTGTGTGGCAGATGTTTGTCTGTTTGTAGTTGGAAGTCCCATAATATTTTTACATCTTCATTTTCTACTTATTATTATTATTATTATTATTATTATTATTATTATTATATTTATTTATTTATTTATTTATTTATTTATTTATTTTAATGTATATTAAATAAATTTTAATACTCCAAAGGCTCCAGGCTCCAATATAAGAGAACCACCATTTGGAAAGGTAGTCTGAGGATGTGTTTGATTGCTGCTTCCCTCACAAACACAAAGTAATCTCATATAGATTTAACTGAGAGTTTATTCAGAAACTCCATTTTCACCTTCTTCTCCTTTTCCTCCCTTTTGCTTTCTGAATCCACCCCGCACACTGCCTACAGGATCCGCACTGGGACAAACTTCTAAACAACAAGACATAAAAGATGCTGGATAGAATACAACCAGATGTTCTTCAAGCAAGATGTTAAGCAAAACAAGAAGGGTGGCAGAGGACAGGCATGGAAAAATACTGGAAATTTGCAATGGCAGTGAGATGCTTCCCAGCCAGAAAGTAAGGGGTTAATCTAACAGGAAAAGCCCCATACCCAGCCCTTGGTAACAGTCTTGAGATAGGGTGCAGGACGCTTCATGCAGATGTGCAGTGCAGGTCTAGGCATATTCCCTTAGAAGTCTCAATGTGCTGAATGGGGCTTATTCCCAGGAAACTGTGCACAGGACCTCAGCCTTAACTTAGATTAACCTCGTTTAGGTGCAAGACAGATTTCAGGCTGCTCCTGTGCCTCCAACACGAAAAATTTCCTGCATGCTGTTTCAGGACTGTTTAAAAACTGCAGACGCTTAAGCACTGGCTGAGGGAGGCTAGTGGCAGCCCGTGTCTGGCCGCCACAGCGGCCCCCTTGCCCTCCCCCCCATGCCTGATGTCAGATTTGGGCAGTTAGCCACGCCCCCCACGTCTGACATCAGACGCCAAAGGCAGAGAGAGCTGCTTCTGGCCGCGCTGCGAATGCGGCTCTGGCCATTTAACTCCCAAACATTACTATTATATTAACTCCCACGCAGCCCCGTTTGAGAGCTAAACCATGCCCCCCCCCGCATCAGACATCAGACGCGCGGGGGCATGTCGGGGCCGTGAGGTGTGGCCCCTGAGGGGTGGCAGCCTGGGTTCTTTGAACCCGGTCGTCCAATGGTGGCTACACCCCTGCTCTTGAGTTTTGGCACCACCAGGTCTGTTTATTTCCTTCCCCATCTTTCCTCTCCAATCCGCCTCCCCTGCTCCCTGCCACTTATTGTTTTCATTCAGCATCCAGTCTGAAGAACAGTTCTGGAATGTTGGCAAGCTTGCTCACGGTTTGGTGACATTTTGTTTTGTTTTAATTATACTTTAGAACCATAATAGAAAGTATTCTGCTTTTTGGACTCCTCACCCCACCCCTCAAGTGAACCAACATGGCTACCTAAAATTTCTCTGTTTCACACATAGCTCTGAACCTCGAGTTAGACAGAGCTTCTGGAGCCTTGGGGATGCACACAAGCCCTGTTGTTGTTGTGCTATTGAGTCGGTGTCGATTCCTGGCGACCACAGAGCCATGTGGTTTTCTTTGGTAGAATACAGGAGGGGTTCACCATTGTCTCCTCCCGCGTATGAGATGATGACTTTCAGCATCTTCCTATATCTCTGCTGTCCGATAGAGGTGTTTCCCATAGTCTGGTACCATAGTCTATGGTACTACAGTGGTCCCTCGACTTACAAACTACTCGACATAAGTATTTTTCGAGTTACAAACGGCAGTTTTAGATCCGGTTTTAGATGTGGTTTTTTCGACTTACAAATTTTTAGATGGGGTTTCCTCGACTTACAAATTTTTAGATGGGGTTTCCTCGACTTACGAATTTTACATGCGGTTTCCTTGACTTGCCTGCCTGTTTACTGCCTGTTTATTCTTGAAAAGAAATGTTCCTGTGCAGTTTGCAAGCCTTACTGGGGGTCTGGGTCTTTTTTCTAGGCTCCGGAACGCATTAATCCGTTCCCAATGCATTCCTATGGGAAACCGCTTTTCGACTTACGAATTTTTCGACTTACAAATGTGCATTCGGAACGGATTAATTTCGTAAGTAGAGGGACCACTGTATATATTCCCATAGTCTGGGAAACATACCAGCAGGGATTCGAACCAGCAACCTCTTGCTCCCTAGGCAAGTTACTTCCCTGCTGCGCCATTGGGTGGCTAGCCATGAAAGCCCTACAGTCTTGTTAATGATTTGTTGAGATTGGAAACCAGACATCTATCATTTAGATCTGAAGTGAGAAACAGACGTCCGGTTCTGTGCCACAAGTTGGACAGGATATGCTGAGATTGGTGGGTCCATACAACACACCCAATCTCAACATATCAAGCCTGTGTGTGCTGTGCGATTGATAGGAGCAGTTCCCAAACTTGGGGTTTGTTGCATAATGGCTGAAGGATGATGGGAATTTTAGACCAACAGCATCTGGAGACCCCCAATTTATAGGATGATTGTGGCCATTACAATGATTGGGAAAACTGACCCTCCTTCTGAGAGACTGGCAAAAATGTCTGAATAGGGATTTGAGTATCATATTGTCTGCGACAGCTGCAGATAATAAGGCCGTCCACATGACCAGAACCTGTGGCACTAGGTACGGCTGAGGGGAAGGCAGGGTACTATCTACCTTCCCCTCCACATGATCACCGCTCCTTCCATGCCCACTCATGCATTGGCACTGTGGCAAGAGGCACACTGATCCAGAGGCCAGGAGAAGGACATCGAACCTTCAGATATCCCACAATGCATTGTGTGAGCAGCATGCTGCATTGTTGAAATTCTTGAGGCCAAGCCTCTATGACTCTAAGGACTGCCAGCAGCCCGTACACCCACATGACTGGACAGGGAGGAAGAACGGCATGTGCACACCCTCCTACCTCACTTTTAGCCCGGGCACAAAACCAGCGGTTCTCACAATCAGCTCTATCTTGGTAGGGTAGTGTTAGCCCCGGTAGGGCTGGTCACAAGAGTTGCCTTAATATCTCGTAAATCTTATAGGCATATGAATAGGAGTTAAAAGGTGCCGCTCAGTTAGGCATAACCACCCTCCAGCATTGGCCTGGTATCTCTGGGAATCATCACCCCCTCCAAGTAATGATCAAAAACTATCCTGGAGATTTTAATGCCTTGATATTACAAAATGGTGTGCATATTGGTGTGTAAATCTCCAGGAATCGCTTCGGTCACAGCTGGCCACCCTAGGCCTAGTTCCCGAGTAACCTCTCCGATACGTTGTCCATGCATTTTGGTGGTGGGGCAATTCTGGAGCGAATTACTTATTTGCGCTTCTGCATATATGTCCAGGAAAAATGCCTGATTTTGTCCACTAGGGGTCCAACCCCTTCTCTTACCTCATGAACATAAACATAGCCTCCGCCCCATTTACTTTGCCTCCCTTTTTCTTTAGTGCTAGACTCATACAGTCAAGCCACGGCCAGAGACCCTTCTGCTGCACCTATATAAGCAATCTTTCCAGGCTGTAGAAGATGCAGCTGCTTCAATGTCATGGGTGTTTGGGGTGTGTGTGGATGTACATTATTGCCCCCACCTTTCCACTGGGCTCCTTGTCCCTGTGACTGTGTGCTGTTTCCCACGGCTGGGAGAGGGCTTTCTCCTCACCACTGTCTTCCTGCCCATCTGCCCTGCCCAGCTGGCCACGTTGCTAAAAAGAATGGCCCAGCAGTGTTCAGTGCCAGCTGCGCCACTTGATGCCGCCCATTCCCCCAGCTGTGCATGCGGACGTGGTGCCTGCTGAGGTAACTTGTCATGTGAGGCGATTGGTCTTGCAGCTGTCCGGAAGAGGCTGGATGGCCCTACATTCTCCTCGTGACTCCAGGAGATGTTTTTGAATTCTAGGAACAATGCAAAAGAGGCCAAGTAACACTGGGGCCATTCATGCCGACACATTGGAGATTGTTGGATGAGCTGAGGGGAAGAATATCCGAGTCAAAGCCCAGTTCTGGACATGCTGATACGGCAACTGGGCACAGCAACACAGGAAATGGGATATATTTGGTGCAGCCTTGTGTGAGCCTGAATGAGAGAGCCCACAATGGCTGCATGAGAGACACAGAGAATCTCTGGGGTGGAGAGCCAGTCTTGCAGTAGCAAACATGAATTGAATAGTCCCCTTTGCTTAGCAAGGTTTGCCCTGGTTTGCAGTTGGATGGGTGTCCACACATGAGCACGGTCTGCCGTAAGGTATTGGGGCCGTAGTTCAGTGGTAGAACATGCAGAAAGCCCCAAGTTCACTCCCGGGCATCTCCAGGTATGACTGGAAGAGATTCCTGCCTGAAACCTTGGAGACCTACTGCCAGTCACTGTAGGCAATACTGAAATAGATGGACTAATAGTCCGACCCTGTATAAGGCAGATTCCTGTGTTCACCTTTCCTCATTGTGATTCTCCAGTGATGGGGAAAGCTGTGACCATTAGGTTTCTCCCTGTGAAAGGTCTAGGAACCTTCTTCAGGATATGAGCTAGCAGCCTTAGTTATGGACTAGGATTTGACTATGGGAGAGTACTACATTTGGAGTGTCACTTTAAGTAGTGCAGTGGGGAAATGCTTGACTAACAAGCAGAAGGTTGTCAGTTTGAATCCCCGCTGGTACTATATTGGGCAGCAGCGATATAGGAAGATGCTGAAAGGCATCTCCTCATACTGCATGGGAGGAGGCAATGGTAAACCCCTCCTGTATTCTACCAAAAGAAAACCACAGGGCTCTGTGGGTGCCAGGAGTCAAAATCGACTTGACGGCACACTTTACTTATATTTGGAGGACTGCATACAATTCTGATTACCATACCTCTGAAAGGACATTGTAGAACAGGAGAAGGCACAGAAGAGGACAACCAAGATGATTAGGGGCCTGGGGCACCTTTCTTATGAGGTAAGGATACAACACCTGGGGCTTTTTAGTTTAGGGAAAAGTCAGCTGAGGGGAGACATGACAGAGGTCTATAAAATCAGGCACAGTGTGGAGAAAGTTGATAGAAATGTTTCTCTCTCTTGCATAATACTAGAACCAGGGGTCATCCCATGAAACTTGATTGCCAAGAAATTTAGGACTGATAAAAGGAAGTATCCCCCCCCCCCGCAATACAATGCATATTCAACCTATGGAACTCCCTGCCATAAGATGTGGTGACAACCTGGATGGCTTCAAGAGGGGTTTAGATAAATTCATGGAGGACAGGTCTATCAATGGCTACTAGTCTGAGGGCTATAGGCCACCTCCAGCCTCAGGGGCAAGAAGCCTCTCAATACCAGTTGCAGGGGAGTAACAGCAGGAGAGAGGGCATGCCCTCAGCTCTTGCCCATGGGCTTCCCAGAGGCATCTAGTGGGCCACTGTGTGAAACAGGATGCTGGACTAGATGGGCCTTGGGCCTGATCCAGCAGAGCTGTTCTTATGTTCTTATGAGAGAAGGAGCTCTCAGAATGCTGATGGGATGTCAGGCTTGGTTGGGGGGTGGGGCACAGTGGCCAAGGCTGTCAGCTGTCATCCTGACACTGAGAGAGTACAACTTTGGTCCTCCAACTGATGTTGGATTCCAACCCCCATGATCCCCAGCCCCACAGTGGCCTAAAGTCAGGAATAATGGAAGCTGTAGGACCAAAGTTGTGCAGCCCTGGATACTCTCTCATTCATTCTCTCTCTCTCACACACACACATCACGCACACACCACCATTCAAGGGATTCTCTGCAACCTGAAAAGTCACCATTACAGTGAAGCCTTTGGCAGAACCTCTTAGCTCTCCTAGCCACTGAAACTAAACCTAAGCCTGTCTAACAGAAGTAAATGCATATTTGCCTGCTGTTTAACCCTGCCTCCATACCAACAAGAGGTGTTGTAGAAATAAGAAAGTGCTGCTCATTTGGATCATATGATTTTTAGGTCCAGCCTTCTGCGTTTAAATTCCACAATTGGTGTGTGTGTGTGTGTGTGTGTGTGCGCGCGTGTGCGTGCAGTTTTATGACTGGAAGAATACATGACTGAAACTGGTGAATGCCAGCCACATAATTTTAATTGTCTGTTGTTTGTGTCTTTTTTCCCTTTCAGTTACTCTGTTAAGAGATCAGGAAAGGATAGCTGTGACTCTTTGATGGCTGTGGGGTGGTAACATTCTAAGAGCCTCTGGGTGGGGCGGTTTATAAATGTAATAAACAAATTAGATAGATAGATAGATAGATAGATAGATAGATAGATAGATAGGGAAAGGTAGAAAAATGTGGGGAGGAAGCACCAGGCTTGGACCGGCCCACAGGGCAACAGGATATATTCTTGGTGCATCCAGCCCCTGCGCCCCAATTCCCACCCTTAATTACCCATTCTGCTCAAAATCTGGTGCCCTCCCCACCTACATTCCACTGCTTTCTCAGTGCTCCAAGTCCTGCCCTGGGAAGCACTGGAAGAACTAGGACCACGGGTGGAGCTCTAATAGGGCAGATGGGGTCTAAGAACCCAAGCCTGTCTGGGAGCTGCCGAGCTCCCCCCCCAAATCTGCCCGACCAGGGCTGCCATTAGCACCAGCCACCTGCTTCCGCAGCCACTAACCAACTCCTTCGGCTGCTTGTCCAGCTCCCAGGCCGATTCTCCTTTCAGTGGCCGAGCTGGAAGGGTCACTGTGTGAACGCGACAAGCCTACTTTCCCCTCGCTATGCCCTGATTAGGACCTCATTTGAGAATGGACCACCTCAAGTCTTGTGTCGTATCAAGCACCGTGAATAAACATGCACTCTCTCCTTAAGTGCAACCTAGACTTTCCTTGAACTGGGATAAATTCTCCTTTAGGAATCTCTCAAATAGGAGAGGTTGCATGTTTGAAGGAAGCTCCCCTCTTAAAAAACAAAACAAAAAAACAGCTACAGAAAACCACTCTTTGCATATAGAGAATGGTTCAGTCTCCATGGCACCCTGCAGTCTGAGGTGGTACAGTCCAGGAAATGCTTTATCACTTGATCCTAATCTACTGCATGTGTAAAGTGGGTTGCATCTGGGCTCATTGGAAATGCAAAGTAGGTGCTGTGTAAAAACAAAGGTTTCTCAGTAATGATTTGAATTCAAGGAGACTCTTAAGTAGAGGAAACCCTTGAATGTTTGTTATATTAGGTTGACTTTATGGTTAACTTCCTTCCTCCAGTACCATAGCTAGAGGAGGTCCATCTCCAGTTACCACCAGTTTGTTTGGTGGCGACTCAGAGGCGGGCCTTCTCTGTAGCTGCTCCCGGGCTGTGGAATGCACTCCCAGCAGAAATTCGCAATCTTAATTCCTTACTGACCTTCAAGAGAGCCCTTAAAACCCATCTGTTTGGCCTGGCCTTGGAGAGTTTTTAATTAGTTTTAATTGTTTTAATGCTAACCTGGTTTTCAGGGTTTTAATTGTTCTGATAGTTTAATTGATTTTAAAGATGTTTTTAATTGGTGTTCATATTTATATTTCTGTTTTAATTGTCATTGGTTTTAATGGTTTCTGTTTTTAATTGTAAACTGCCCTGAGCCATTTTGGAAGGGCGGTATAAAAATCGAATGAATGAATAAATAAATAAATAAAATATTCATTCATAGATCTTTGGCTGTTGCATCTAGTTTGGGCCCAAGTGAATTGACTTGGGGGTGTGTGTGAGAATATGACAATGCAATTGTTTTCCTGTTAAAGTTATTGGCTCATTGAGGGAGAGCACCTGTGGGGGTGGTTTTGGAGAGAGATCCCATGCTTTTGTTCTCTTATTAGTCACATGTCTTGCTTGCAGCTAGCAATTAGTTCTCTCTTTGCTTGTTGCAAGTTTCTGCAAAACATACTTTTCTGTGTTGTGTTGTGCTGAAAAGAATGTGGGTGTCCAACTCTGGCTCTATACGTGTCATTGTGAAAGGAGAATTTGCTCCCAGGCTCATTTCCAACGTTAAGCAATAGAGCTCTGTGTTCTACCCTTTGTAACACCTGTCTATCACCTTTGCATCCCTGGCACTGGCTTCAGAGAGTGGCAAGACTGGGCATATGCCAGAGATTGACAGAACGTCCACCACCACAGTCTTAAGTTGCAAGGAGCACTCATGTGGTTTGGGAGGCAAAATGGGAGGATTATTGGTCTAGATGCTGTGCCTCTTCCACAGGAGGCTGATTTCTGCTAAGTCAGGTCTATGTTTCTGATAAGTAATGCACGCGCGCGCGCACACACACACACACACACACACTCACGGTTTAGATTGGCCAGCTTTAAAAACAAAAGGATGGAGGGCATGCACCAAGGTAAATTAAGAACAACAATACAATGAGGGGGTTTGCGGGGAGAGCAGGCTTAGCTCTAGGGGGTTTGCGGGGAGAGCAGGCTTAGCCTGATCTCCCCGCAGGCGAGCAGACAGTCTGCTCTGGGCGGCTGCCCACACAACTGCCGGTTCTGTTGCTGCACGGCCCCTGGAAGCTCCAGCATGACCTGTGCGAGTGCACAGGGCATGCTGGAGAGACCCCCGATCTGGGAGGCTGCTTTTCAGCCTCCTGGTCAGGGGTCAACTCGTGAGTAGCTGGGGTGCGAAGCTGCATTGCGGCTACTCACGATTTTAAAAACTGGTTTTGCGGAGTGCTTGCTCCGCAAACCTGGTTTAAGGTGAGGGTTACTTTGGCGAGTTAACCGCCTGGAGGCCACCGGGCTCGCCTGGTGGTTCTCACGGTCAGGAGAAATCGGGCTCGGCTCCCCAAGCCCGATTTCTACTGATCGTGGGAATAGCCCCAAAGACAAATATATATATACTGCTTTTAAACACAAGTCCCCAAAGTGGTTTACAGAGATATAAATAAGGAAATGAAATGAAATGGCTCCCTGTCCCCAAAGGGCTCACAATCTAAAAAAGAAACATAAGACAGACACCAGCAACAGCCCCTGGAAAGATGCTGTGCTGGGGATGGATAGGGCCAGTTGCTCTCCTCTGCTCAGGAAAGAGAATCACCACTTTTAAAAGGTGCCTCTTTGCTCTGCTAGCAGGGGTTAACGGATCAAAGGGGAGAATGTCTGTGTCCTTCCCATCTGTTTTAATGGCATATGCCTCATGCTTTCCCACTGACATCTACAAAATTTTGAAGTACTAAACTTTGGCTGGAACACATCCAAATTCTTTCTGTTTTTTGGAAATGTCTTTGTTTAGGGCTTAAAATGCGCTGCCTGATAATATTAATTATCCCATTGGCAAATCTGTATCCTTTTATTCTCTGTTTACCTGGATTATAGGCGCCACTGTTATGCTAACCATTGTAGGTTTCTCTGTCAATGTGGTACACCTGCATTAATTACTCATCTTCGTCTTTGCAAATATAATCTAGTATGTGTAGAGGTCTGTGTCTGTGTGTTTGTATTTGTGTGTTTAAGACTGGGTGACCGAGCTGCAGTGCTGTTCTTCTGCAACTTAAAATGAAGGCCATTATAAATCCAATATTGGGGACAGTTTTAGCATGAAACAAAGGGATTTCTTCACACCAGTTCTCATTAGTCTGATTAAATAGTTGGGAAAATGAAGCGTGGAAAATGAAACATGACGTTGGAAGTGACTTGGATGCACTAAATATTTAATCCACTGGGGTTGCCCTAGAATGCTCTCTTGCATTTGGTAGCAGTGTGATTATTAGTCCTCAAGCAACTTGCTCCTTTCTCCGTCTGTATATCGTTCTTTGCCGTGTGCTCTTTGAAATGAGCAGTTGCCACTTTGGGGCTTTAAAATACAGGATGCAATGAGAACACACATCAACCCTATTCACATGTTATGTTCAGGACTCATACAACAAATATACAGTGTGCACAGGTACAGATCTGTAAAGCAGAGTTATTCACATGCTAGTTGAACACAAGTTCAGCAGTACATTTCCTATCAGTACCATGTACTATCTATCTATCTATCTATCTATCTATCTATCTATCTATCTATCTATTCATTTTATTCTGTTTCTATACCGCCCTTCCAAAAATGGCTCAGGTCGGTTTACACAAAGAAATAATAAATAAGATGGATCCCTGTCTCAAAAGGGCTCACAATCTAAAAAGAAACATAAGATAGACACCAGCAACAGTCACCGGAGGTACTGTGCTGGGGGTTGATAGGGCCAGTTATTCTCCCCCTGCTCAATCAAGAGAATCACCACGTTTAAAAGGTGCCTCTTTGTCAAGTTAACAGAGGACCCGGTTAGCAGGGGTACTTGAGGGGCCTGTACCCAGATTTACTTTTAAAGTGAATGCAGGTACAATGAAATCATTCATTCACACACAAAATGAAACAATCATTCACACACAAACATGTACCTGCACACAGAAATCTGCACACTTGTACAACATTATAAGGCCATTCACATGACCAGTAATGATGGTGTTGGGGGAGACCTGACAGGGATGCCTCCCTGCACACGATCACGCTGCAGCAAGGGGCAGAGCAGGGTGCTGGAGGAGGAGGTCCTCCAGCATCCTTCATTGCACCACACCAGGAGCACGGTGTATTGAGGGATTCTCCCTTGCTGCCCGGCTCTGTGTGTGGGCAGGCTGCCAGAAGCACCCACACACACATGACCGGGCACCTGGGTAGAAGGGTGCACTCGAGCCCTTCTATCTGGGTAATAGCCATGGGGAAATTCCTGGGCTACCTGGTGGGGCAGAGCCGGGATTGGCCATGATCCCAGCATTTCACACAAGCAGCCCTACCCCAGTAGGGCAGTGCAAGCCCAGGTAGGGCTGCTCGTGTGAGTAGTAGCCTTATCATTTTAATAGGGCTAATATTTCAACAAACATCTGGCTTAGGTACAAGAAAAGAGTGGAGACAAAAGTGGTTTCACCCATCTAACTCTTTACTACCAATACAACACCCACCCACCCCTTTTTAATATACATTCATTTTCATAGGAAAAACCTTCTAATGGCCTGGTTCACACAATTATTTGAAGCTAGGTTTAATGCAGGTTACCAGCATTAGCGTGGTTGTGTAAGCCCACACCAAGGTGGTTTACGGCCCAAGAGTCCCAATTCGATGTGGGTTCATACAATCACACTAATGCCGTTAACCCACTTTAAACCTAGATTCCAACAATTGTGTGAACCAGGTTTTGATGTATGCAGATACAGGCTTGTAAGGATTCTCCATCTCAGACCTGCTTCACATGAACAAAAAGTGGCATGGAGACAAATTAGGGATGTGAACAAACCCAGAAAAATTGGTTCGGCTGGAATCCGAACTGGATTCGAACTGACCTGGCCCAGTCCGGTTCTGTGCACCATTGAACCGGGCCCTGTTCAGGCTCAAACCAAGCCCGTTTGAAAAGGCTTGGAACTCTTCTGGTAAAGGGGAATTTGATGAGGATTCCCCTTTAGCAGTGAAGGGCAAGAGGGGGCAGGGGGGTTTCTCTAAAGGTAGGTCAGGTGGGAAAGGGGTCAAAGTACCTTCAAGTTGCCACGGGCTCCAGCAGGGGCGGCAGTGACTCCCCACCCCTGCTGGTCTCCCCGTGAGTAGCCCGGTCCAGTTTGGGCCTGGTTCTGGCCCAATTTGGGCTTCTGCACAGGCTTGGAGATCACTAAAATGGCCTCTGCTCATGTGCAAAGGCCATTTTCATGATCACACAATTTTGAGTGGTCATGCAAATAGCCTCTGCGCATTTGTGGAGCCCATTTTAGTGACCATGCCTGCACAGAGGTCCGAACTGGCTCGGGCTGCTCAGGAGGAGGCCGGCAGGGGTGTGGGGAGGAGCCGGTGCTGCCCTCCCACCCCACCGTGGTTGCCACTGCAGCCAGCAGCGGCAGCACTTTTAAGGTACGTTTTTTGACTCCCCTCCCACCCAATCTACCTTTAGAGAAGCCCCCCCGCCCCCTCCCCTTTACTGCGAGAGGGGAATCCTCACCGGAGTCCCCCCTACCAGTAGAGTTCCAAGCCAGTTCGGCTCAAACCAGGCCTGGTTCGGTTCAAACTTGCACACACCTAATAATAATAGAGATGATGATATTTACTGATGAAGTATCAAGTATTTAGACAACTGGGCACAACAGCTAAGAGACAAGGTCCTGCCTGCAGGTGTAGAATCTAAGATCAGCAGCATTTAAAAGAAGAAAATGAATACAAAACAAATCGAAAAGTAATTGTTCCCAATTATGCTTTATTCAGTGAGGAACCACTTCATTTCCTATACAAGGGCTCAAATTATGAAGCGAACGTAGTGGGGGGGGGCAGTGTTCTCTCTCTAAGGCATGTGCGCATGTGCACGCGTTTAATTTTAGATCCCACTCAGGTTGAACCAGGAAGGTGCCATTCTGAATGCACGTGCACACACACTGCCTTGATACTGCTGCCCAAAACAAAACTCATTCCGCACACAGATGAAAAAAAAAATTAGAGAGAATACTTGTGGGGAGATTTCATAAAATCCACAAATTCCACTTTCTGATTGCCCTCAAGGTAGCCACAGTCCATGCACACCCCTGTGTATGAACCAAACAGATTGCCCAGATAACAATTTATTATGTGGTGGCTAACAAATAAAGTTTATTACCCTGGAATAATAGATAATGAAGCTCTTCACACAACCCAAAACTGGGTAGGACAAGTATCCTATTCAGGTTTGGGAGCTGTGCACACTCCCAATTTTTTGTTTTGTGGGAGCAAACGGCTAGGTAGGAGGAGGGATAAGTGATTGTGTGGGAGACAGGAGCTGGGTAGGACAGCATCATCCTACCCAACTTTCATACCCAGCATTTGACCAAGGTAGGAGGAAAAGCTTCCCTACCCATCTTCTAGCTCCCACACAATGGGGCTATTCTGATGATCACAAAAATCAGGCTAGGAAAGCCTAGCCCGATTTTTGAGGATCGTCAGAACCACCAGGCTCGCAGCCAAGCCCGGTGGTTCTAGAGCGGCTACCCGCTCCTGTAGCCCGCCCCTTAGCCCGGGTTTGCGGAGCGAGCACTCCGCAAACCTGGGCTATCTGCTCATGAGTAGCCGTGGCGCGGCTCCGCTCTACGGCTACTCATGAGTAGACGCCCAACCGGGAGGCTTAAAAGCAGCCTCTTGGCTCGGGAGTCTCCCCAGTATGCCCTGCGCGCTCACACAGGGCATACTGGGGCTTCCGGGCACCGCACAGCCCCCGAGCTTCCCAGCCCCCGCCGGCTCCGTCACAGAGCCGGCAACCATGTGGGCGGCCGATCCAGCCGCCCAGGGCTCCCTGCCCGCTTGTCTGCGGGGAGAGTGGGCTTAACCCGCTCTCCCCGTAGTTTTTTAAAAAGCAGGTCTCATGGATCGTGAGACCTTCCTCAATTACTTCTCCCTCCTCCTATCTAGTTGTTTGATCCCACACAACTGAAAATTGGGACACTTGTCCTACCCAGTTTTTGACTGGGTGAACAACCTCAATATATTTTAGAGTGGAAGACATCCAGCCCTTCAGCAGAATACTACTCCAATGTCAGAAGACTTGTTAGCTCCTGCAAAGTAGGACCCCTTGTGTGAGCACAGCCTTCCTGCTGTCCATGGAAGAAGCACTCCGCTGCAGGTCTGGGTGCTGCTCAGTGTGTGCAATGACAACCCAAACAGGCCAAATTCTTGCCTGACATATTGTGCAATGTTAGGTTGCACTGTGGTCTTGTATTTTCTTGCCGTATTCATCTACTGCATTTTATTTTATTATTATTTTTATCTATGCATAGGATTGTAAATAGCAATACTGACAGGTGGGATAGAAAATTTGTTAAAGAAATAAATAATTATCTGATTATTCCTTTCTTTGGGCTAGCAAGCCTGCTCCCATTCTGTGTATAATTTCAAAGCATGTCTAGGGAGGGGCTTCTTGTGCTGAAATGATTTCCTAGTTGGAATAGTTGTTGGTATAGATGTGGATTATTTTAACACTATCCCATCACAATTGGGCATGTGCCAGTCGGAAGAGTTTCCCTTGGTGCTTTGCGGCAGAAGGCTCCTAGCGCAGTAAACAGTGTTTGTTATGACCAAGAGGGGAAACAATGAACAGAGTAGAGGGCAGTGGTGATCTATGAGTCAGTTCCCCCCAAGAATCAGAAACCCCTGCTGATATGGGTGAGGTCACAATACTTGCATACAGACTCTGAAGGAAGCTGAAAGCAGCTGTGGGGTTGACAGAAAACGGGGGAAGCAAATAGGTCGATTTCGCTATTACACCAAAAATTGGTTCCTCTTCTGCTTTGAAAATGTGAAAACGTTTCCTTCGTGGTGGTGAAGCATGCAGCATATAGAAAATGTAGCTAACATGTCATTAGAGGAATTGGATCACGAATGGGCTTAGCCAATGAATGCTCTTAAAACAGAGTGCAGATTTAGGGAGAGGCAGGGAACTGGCCTTTCCCTCCACTTCTGTGGCCAGGATTGCTTTGTTGCTGTCTACCCTGATGCTGCTAATAGCTCATATGGAAGGTATTAATATGGGAGGAGAGCTGGTCTTGTGGTAGCATCTGCAGATAGGGCTGAGAGAGACTCCTGCCTGCAACCTTGGAGAAGCTGCTGCCACGCTGTGTAGGCAATACTGAGCTACTTGGACCAACGGCCTGACTCGCTAGAAGGCAGCTTCCTACAGTTAATGATAAAGCAAACGTTAAATGCAGGTCCTCTTATATTCTTGAGCTGTTTGTCCCAGTGGACTCCCAAATGATGTGAGTGGACTGCGGCTAAATTGGGGGCAGTCAGAAAGTACGATTTGTGGATTTCCCCTGCCAACTGGCCGAAGAGCCCCCTTTCAAGTGGTGGCTCTCTTAAACTTAACAGAGGGATAGCAACTGTCCCTATTCAGCTGAGAATTGTGTCTCTCCCCATGGCTGTTGCTGCTGTATCCCTTATGTTTCATTTTGGCCAGTGAGCTGTTTGGGGAGAGGGACCCATCTTCTCATTCCTTTGCTATGTAAAATATTTTGAGAACTTTTTTTGGGGGGGGTTGAAAAGTGGTATCTAAATATAAATAATAATTTCATGAAGGGTCTATAGACAAGTGCTGAGGGGTGTGTGTGTGTGTGTGTGTGTACACAGCCACCTAATGGCACAGCGGGGAAATGACTTGATTAGCAAGCCAGAGCTTGCCAGTTCGAATCCCCGCTGGTATGTTTCCCAGACTTTGGGAAACACCTATATTGGGCAGCAGTGATATAGGAAGATGCTGAAAGGCATCATCTCATACTGTGTGCAAGATCGCAGTGGTAAACCCCTCCTGTATTCTACCAAAGACAACCACAGGGCTCGCTGTTGGACTACAACTCCCATCATCCCCAGCCATATTGGCCTTTGACCAGGGATGTGGGGAACCCCCTGCTTTGGAGTGTTCAGAGCGTTTCACTTTCATTATCTCACAGTAATCCTTAAAACAATCTGTAGGAGAAGCTCCTCCTATCCCCCTGGGCGAAGTCTGAGAGACAGTCGCTTGCCTAACTACCTACTTGTGTTAGTGGCTGGAAATAATATTATTCAGGCATCTTCCTTGTCTCCTGAGATGTCAGCAGGTATTCCCCAGACACTTTCAAGCTTATCTTTGCAGCCATAACTTTGAGCAACTTGCTTTTTAGAAATTATTTTATTTATTATTATTCATTATTATTTTTTACATTTGATATGCCTCTCTTCCTCCAAGGAGCCCAGAGCAGTGTGAAGTGACTGGCCCAGAGTCACCCAGCAAGCATCATGGCTTCAAATGAAAGCAAAGATCCTCAGCATGCTGAATTTTGCATCTAGCATCAAATTCGGCACTTTTTATTTACATTTTTGCAGAGTTGTGACAGAAGCCTCATCCTCATCAAAATGAAGTAGAAGAGAGCTGAGGTAGTAGAATAGAATCTCCCATTGCACACTCCAGATAGGGGAAACTTTTTTTTTTAAAAATGTAAACTGTAGAAAACTGGTGCAGCAGGGAGCAGGTTGGTCTCAGATGTGCTAATTTTGGTTTGGTGTTTGTGTGTTGTTTTTGGCAGGCAGGTATGTTTTACGTAAGGAAACATACAAAGGTGGCATCCTCTACCTACAGTCTGACATGTTACATTCCTCTCTGCCATATCCTAGACAAATTCTGCTGGATGTGTGGACACGGCCTAACTAATGTCGCAACTTCCTCCCCTGAGAGGGCAGCTCCCATTAGGGCTTGGTGTCCACTTGGGCCAGCCCAGATGGAAGCAAAGGGGTAGCAAGTCTTGCAGACTGTATTGTTTTTCTTTTGCAAGGCGAATTGGCAGAAATTAGTGATTTTGCACAGACGTGGCTTCTGCTCACTCAAAGGTGCTCTGGATCCTGCTTAGAGACTCAGAAAGTGAAAGAGGCCTTAAAAGCAATGCAGGGCAAGAGTGGGTACTACCTCACAGGAAAGACTTGCCATGCAAGGGTTGCTGTGCAAAAGCAGATCATGATTCACAACATAATAGCTGCCAACAAGAAAGTATTAAATTTGCCAGCAAGGTGGATAATTGCTGTTGAATACTATGCAAATCTAAAGGTGAAAGCAGGTAACTTTAAGTACTGGCAGTGCACTTCCTTAAAACCATTGTGAAAAAATTCATCACTTCAAGATATTGGAAGCATGCCCTAGCATGCCAAGCTAAGCTCCTTTTGAGGATGGGCAGGATACAACTCTGTCAAATAAGCAGGTCAAATGCTGGAGGTGGTACTAATGAGAGATTATCTCATTAAATCTCTGGCCATTTTCAAAAAACACCCCAAAACCCATCTTTTCGCCCAAGCTTTCTCGGCTTCCTAAAAAATGTTGGGTTTTAATCTCCGGTTTATTTTTAAATCATTACATTGTTTTAAGTTTTTTGTATATGTTTTTAACTCCGCCTAGAGATGAACGTTTGGGGTGGTGTACAAATTTGATAAAATAAAATAAATAAATAATAATCACATTTATTGTTGGAAGGCTGTGGATGGCAGTGTTATGGAGAGAGGGCCTGCCCTTGCCTGTGGGTTTCCCAGAGGCATCTGGTGGGCCACTGTGTGAAACAGGATGCTGGACTAGATGGGCCTTGGGCCTGATCCAGCAGGGCTGTTCTTATGTTCTTATGTGGTTGGAATTCCAATTAGCTAATGGATTTTGGAAGACAACCATATATCAGAACATAAGACAAGACCTGTAAGATCAAACTAAAGGCCTGTCTAGTCCAGCATCTTGTTTCCGATAGTGGCCCACAAGCAGGGGATGAAGGCATGCAAGGAGAGGAGAGCTGGTCTTGTGGTAGCAAGCATGAGTGGTCCCCTTAGCTAAGCAGGGTCTGCCCTGGTTGCATATGAATGGGAGACTTGATTTGTGAGCACTGCAAGATATTCCCCTCAGGGGATGAAGCCGCTCTGCGAAGAGCAGAAGGTTTCAAGTTCCCTCCCTGGCTTCTCCAAGGTAGGGCTGAGAGAGATTCCTGCCTGCAACCTTGGAGAAGCCGCTGCCAGTCTGTGAAGACAATACTGAGCTAGATGGACCAAGGGTCTGACTCAGTATATGGCAGCTTCCTGTGTTCCCTCTTGTTACAGACCAGGCCCGATTGGTATACCAAATATGCTCATTAGCTAGTATACAAAATTGGGTCTGGCTTCAAGTTCTTTTATATGGTGACCGTGTATGATCTGGGCACAAGGAAGGAGATCAAACCATTCCTAAAGGATTCAATGGGCTTTATTGAGTATAAAAGAATAACAACATAATCTAGCAAGCAGAAAGCAGAGCACTCTATTAATATTAATTAGCAACAGTATTTAAACAGAACATCCTAACCAGTACCGATATTCACCGTGTGCCTAACTAACTTATGTGTGGGTAATTAAATCTTCTTAGATTCTAATACATTTCAGATACAGGCAGAAAAGAGGGGGGTGGGTTTGAGAGAGCCTGAGGGCTGGCATGGTTTGGGGGTGATTAGTGGGGGGAAAGGGGGAGGAGAAGGGAGCAGGGAAAGAGGAAGGGATGAGGGGATTCCAAGCAGCATATTTACCCAGGATCCGAGGCTGGAGAGAGAAGAATCACTTCAGTTGAAGAAGTGAGGCGCTGGCGGAGACAGGAGCTGTGCAGCCGCTCAGATCAGGCAGCCCGGGCAGCAGAACTCAGGCATTGCTGTAATTTCTGTTCATGAACAGAGTTCCTGTTTTGCCCCGCGGCTTTAGCAGCAAACTCTGGGATCTTGTGAGCAGCTTTGCAGTAGACAAAGATTGCTAAACTCTCTGTCTCAAAAGCCTCATTCTTATAGTGATTTTCTCTTTGATTCTTGAATAGAATCTATTCAAAGATCTCCTCTTTTCCTGTGTGTCCAAGAGGTGATAATTCGCTGCTACCTTCTGAACAAAATCTTAATTATTCAGGATATTGGCCAGTCCAGAGAGACCTCTGCATCTCATCTTCTATAAACTCTGTGCGCTTCAGGAAGGGAGGGAGGGGGACATTGCCCACAGCAAATCTGCATCTAAGATGCTGCAAATTACATCTTGGCAGTCTGGCCCCCAGAAGGTGTTAAAAAGTCAGCAGTTAGTAAGGGGATTCAGGATATTCTGTGTGAAACAGCTTGTGTACCTCTACCCAGTGTTTAATTGAAAACAAGAGAATATTTAAAGTATACATGAAAAGGTGTGTGTGTGAGATTTGTAGCATTGGTGAGGTGAGAATTAAAATTTACAGAGGGATCTCTGTATGCATTTGGCTAGGTTGAACTTCCATGGAGAACAATTCAAATTCCTGACAAGGATTTAACACTACCGAAAAGCGGGGGGGGGGATCAGCCCCCCTGGCTCCTTCCACAGACACTTGGTAGTCAGCGGTATTAGCATATGGATTACAGCATTCAGCATTCAGGCCTGGCTTTTGTGATCCCTTGCATATCCATTTTGCAACACAAAGCTATATTGTCTCCTGCTCCAGAGAGCAGTTTGACCTGGGTGCCAGTTCACCTTGAGTTCAGGAGTTACCTTATTTCTTAATAAACTGAAATCAGACACAGGCCTATATTCTATCTGTGTATTAATATTTGGGGGTGCTCATAACACTCTCCTGGAGGGTTTTCAGACAGCAGGCTATACTGCGAGTTCGGGGCATAATGGTTACTCTGACGCAAAAATAGAATGTTTTTAACCCTGGACATAAATCAGGCTAGGTTCCATTACAGAGAGGAAAACCCGAATCTTGTGTGAAGTGCTCTCTGAAATATTTCAGGGACTTTGGAGTAAATCTTGCCAATATGCGGACTCACACCCACCCTCCCAAAGTTGTGATAACGTTGCTGTCTGAAAAAGCTCCTGCTATTGCTCCCCTGCAACTGGTGTTCAGAGGAATACTGCCCCTGAGCATGGAGGGTAGGATAAAGCCATCAAGACTAATAGCCATTGATAGACTTGCCCTGTATGAATATGTTTAAGCTGAACCTTTTAAAGCGGTCTTTGATTTCGGCAAAGCATTTGACAAAGTTTGCCATGATATTTTGGTTAGCAAATTGGCTGATTGTGGGCTAGATAATACCATCAGGTGGATTCACATCTGGTGGGAAAAAATGGATTCAGAGAACTCCTCATCAAATTCGTAGGGCCCAGTACTCTGATATTTTTATCAGTTACTTAGCTGATGTAGTGGCGGGAATACTCAAAAGATCTGCAGATGGCACAAAACTGGGAGGAACGGCCATCAATTAACACCTCGGAAGATAGGGATAAAATTCAAAATTACCTTGATAGAATGGAAAACTGAACTGAAATTAACAACATTAAATTCAGTAGAGACAAACACAAATTCTTCAGTCTGGCAAAAAGAGCAAAATCAAATGAACAGGCTTAGAATGGGGATGCCTGGCTTGGGAGTATTATATCTGAAAAGGCTCTCAGGGTTGCAGACAGTCACAAGCTGAAGATGAGTCAGCATACGGTGCAGCTGCAAAAAAAAAGTCTAATGCGGCTTTAGACTGCATTTACAGAACTATAGTTTCAAAGTCAAAAGCAGGTCTACGTCATTCCACACCAGTCAGATCCCTTCTTGAATATTGTGTCCAATTCTGGGTGCCTCATTAGAGGAGACAGACAAATTGGAATGGGTTTAGAGGAAGGCAGTGAAGATGGTCAAGGGTCTGGGAAACAACTTAACAAGGCCAATGAGGAAAGGTTGAAGGAAATGGATATGTTTAGTCTGGAGAAGAGAAGGTTGGGGTGTGGGTGGGAGATGACAGTGCTCTTCTTAGAGGAGTGAACATGTAAAGGGGACTTTGACCAGTGTCAGCCCCCCGGGAATGGCGATTTTCTTAGAGGTGTGCTAATGGGTGCCAATTAAAAGGGGGGTTAGGGCAGAATCAGCCACCAAGGAATGCAAAGAGCTGACTTGATTTCAGGCTACCTTAAAGTGGTCACTTTTCTGAATCTACACTCTGGTTTTAAAACTGGACTTTTAAACTGGCCTAACATCTAAATGGCAAGCTTTAGTTAACTACATTTTAAATTGTAGCTGAGTTTGATTTGGAAGCTAAGCCTACACTTAAGTTTCACAGCTGGTCTTTTCCTCTAGCTACATCACCACAGTGTCCCTTCTTAGTTTAGAACAATATACTGGTTACCCTTCTTCAAAATGGAGTTTACAGTCTATCCAGATAGTGATCTATTCCATCTTCATTGTTGATTTCTACAGGCGATGTTGCTGGTGGTCTAAATGATGATCAGCCACTGGGTTTCTGGTTGAGATTTATGACAGCTGTTAAAGCCTTAATGGCAGAGCTGAAAACCTGTAAGTTTCTACAGAATCACCTCCCCAACTTCAAATGATCTAACTAAATGTTAGAAAAATCCTATGTAGCATAGTTTTCCAATCCTGGGTCCCTAGATGTTTTTGGACTACAACCTCTATCACCTCTGGCCACAACTGATCAGTTTGTTCATTAATTCAGGGGGCCAAGGGTCATTGTGGCTGGGGGCGATGGGAATTGTAGCCCTCTTTCTACAACTCCCTTCATCTCTGACGATTGGCCACTGTGGCTGAGGACGATGGGAGTTGTAGTCCAACGACAGCCAAACTTGTGTTGCCCTGTCATAGAAGAACATCTCTATTCTGTTTGGTTATGTATGTTTCTTATGTATGCCGCATATGTTCTAATTGGGGCTTCCCAGATGTGCCAATCTATGATCCTTCCTCAGTCAATTTCCTGGGATATTCAGCGCAGTACAGATGCGGATTTCATTTGACCACTGTGGGGAATTCTTCTGTGACTGTTTGTTTCATATGATTGTGTTGATAGATGCTTACATTTCATATCTTTTCTCCAAGTAAACTGGAGCAAATACACTGTCGATTAGACAAGGGATTTTTTCCTAGGTTTCATTTCTATATGGTAAATAGGGGTGTGCACAAACCAAAAATCATGGTTCACCTCAAATTCGTATCGAATTAGAGCCGAACCTCATGCTGCCAAACTGGTTTGGCAGTTCAGGCAGCTAATCTATTATATTAATTCTCCTGGTTGTGCCTTGGAATGTGCATTCCAGAGCCCAACTAATTAGGGGTGTGCACCGGACCGTGGAGCTGCGGTCCGGCACTGGGGTGGGGGGTTCCATTAAGGGCTGGGGGGGGGCTTTACTCACCCCTCCCACGCTTTGCAGCTTTGGTGCCATAATTCTTTAAAAAAATGCAGCTGCAGAATCGCTCTCCGCCCGCTCCTATGGCTCCGGGGCTCCTTCTTGTTTTAAAAATCGGGCGGCAGGATACTTCCCTGCCGCCCCTGAAGCCCCCTCAAGCCATTTCGCTTCTTTAAATCTCGCCTGGACCGAGTCCGACCACGCTCGGGCGGGCGGCAGCGAGATGTCCATCTGAGCAGCTGCACTTCGCAGACGGCAGGGAAGGGGGCGGGCGGGCGGAAGGACATCTCGCTGCCGCCCGCCTGAGCGTGGTCGGACTCAGTCCGGGTGAGATTTAAAGAAGCGAAATGGCTTGAGGGGGCTTCAGGGGCGGCAGGGAAGTATCCTGCCGCCCGATTTTTAAAACAAGAAGGAGCCCCGGAGCCGTAGGAGCGGGCGGAGAGCGATTCTGCAGCCGCATTTTTTTAAAGAATTATGGCGCCAAAGCTGCAAAGCGCAGGAGGGATGAGTAAAGCTCCCCCGCCCTTAATGGGACCCCCCACCCTAACCCTTCCGAACCAAAACCACCCCTTGTCCGGACCGGTTCGGAGGCCAGTAGAATGGCCTCCGAACCGGTCCGTGCACACTACTACAACTGATTGGCTAGGCAGCGGATGCGCCTGATTGGCTGATGCGCACCCAGGAGGATTGGGCTGCTGCGGCCCGGCCATGGAGGCTGGAGGTGGCGGGCCTGGTCCTGCCACGGAGGCAAGGCCCAGGAGGGGGGAAAGAAAGTGGGAGGGGCAGAAGTCGCAGTGGGGAGGAGAGGTGGCTGGGCCCAAAAGCAGAGACTGGGGCAGAAGTGGGGGAAAGGTAACCGCCGGCCCCAAAGAGTGCACAGATGCTCTGTGCGGGGTCGGCTAGTACTTGTAAAAAGGAATCCGGTCAGGATTTCCCTTTACAAATAAAGGGGTGGGGACTGGGGGTCCTAGGAATGCTAACTGGTGCCGGGCAGGGGCAGCGAGAGGTAGAAAGATTCTTACTAGACCAGCATGGCTGCTGGCGCATGGCTGCTCACCGTTCTACCCCCACCCCGGCGCAGCCCCAAGTGAGCATGATGTCTTCTTAGGAAGTCGTCCATGAGCTGGTGGCGCAGTTCCAGACTCCGTAAACGCACCGAGGCCATTTGCGTGCCACCCATGGCTGTGTGGAGGCCAGAGCAGTGCCACTGGCACATGGGCAGCTTCCTAAGAAGGCATTATGTGTGCTTGGGGCCATGCTGGGGGCGGGGAGCGGTGGCACCAGCAGCCACATTGGCCGGGTAAGACTCTTTCTACCTCTCTCGCTGCC
The DNA here is from genome assembly GCF_027244095.1 of Hemicordylus capensis. Lineage (NCBI taxonomy): Eukaryota > Metazoa > Chordata > Lepidosauria > Squamata > Cordylidae > Hemicordylus > Hemicordylus capensis. Next base: position 429,617,664 of record NC_069657.1, on the reverse strand, counting down.
CCCACCCGCCCACTCTGTTTGCTGCTGAACTGGTTTGCCTCAACTGGGCTTGGTTCAGTTCAATTGCAGACCAAAGTGCCCCCGGTTTGGTCTGCGATCAAGCTGCTGAACCAGCCCTGTTCGAGGCAAACTGGTTCAGCAGCAAATGGTCCATGCACATCCCTAATGGTAAAGTTGAACCATAATAAATGTGCATCTGAGAAAGATCTTCTGCTGTTCCTGGGCATGATGTTATTTTGGAATTATTGAGTGTTAAATCTGTTGAGAACAATAACAGTTTAAATATGATTATATTTAGAATTTCTTTTGAAAACTAATTTTAAGCCATTCAGCAAGCATATTCTGGTGTAAAAGGTGGGGCATTCAGCTAACTGCAGTGGCAGGACCATGTATGCAAAAGTAGGTGATCAGGAAATATGACTATTTCTCACCAACCAGCCAGTCCTTCAAAATATAGAATAGTGGCAGCCAGACATTTTAACACTGGCAAACACAAACTATCTGACTTGTCAATCACTGCAGCAGAGGTGTCATCGGATGCATTGAAACTGCAAGCGAGAGAACACTTTTGGATCCATGCATGCAGGACACTAGCCCCAGGAGGCCTGACCCTCAAGGACAACACATGTCCACAGTAGCCAATCCTAGACTGCTGAACACTCCATCACGGGCGTTCTATATCTGTTATTGCGGCTACTGTACATTCCATAACACATCAGAACAACTGAAGAAGGTGGAAGCTGAAACATCTTGCACATTTCCATTATTTCCCATATTTATTGTTAATGAACAATAAATACAGAACATATATTTTCCATATTTCACCAGTTATTGAAACCACATCCATGCCTTATTATCGCTTACTGCAGGAAGGGTCAGACTCAAGGGTGATTTAATATTAGTGGATAACTAGAGATTCCTGGATTATATTAAGTGGATAGAAGAGGGTTTTAAGACAAAGAAACTCTTTATCACCATAAAGTGATTAGATATCCTCAGGCAAACCATTGTTCCCTCACTGCTCCAATCCCACATCTGCAAGATACGGATACTTTCAGGAATCAGGAATGTCGGGAGCTACCTTAAACTGAGTCAGACCATTGATCCAACTAGCTCAATATTGTCTACACTGACTGGCAGTGGCTGTCCAAGGTTACAGGCAGGAATATCTCCCAGCCCTTCCTGGAGATGCCAGGGAGTGAACCTGAGACCGCAGATGCTGTTCCACTGAGCTATGGCCCCATCCCCTAAGGGGAATTTCTGACAGCGCTCACACATATAGTCTCCCATTCAAATGCAAACCAAGGCAGACCCTGCTTAGCAAAGGGGACAATTTGTTCCTGCTCCCACACGACCAGCTCTTCCCTGTTCGGAAGCTAATTGGTGACTAGTGTGTTAGACCTGGACCCTGGAGACCAAACTTCTGCTCAGACCTGAAGCTTCCTGAGGGGCTGTATGGAGGTCACAAACTCTTAGACTAATCTACCTCACAGGTGTATTGTGAAGTTAGATAGAAGATATAATTGTATAGTCTCCTGTGTGCCACCATGAGCCCCCTGGAGTAAAGGTGGGACAGGAAGATTATTTATTTGTTTATTTCTATATCACCCAAAAATGGCTCAGGGTGGTTTACACAGCAAAATAACAAACAAAGAAGATGGCTCCCTGTCCCCAAAGGGCTCACAATCTAAAAAGAAACATAAGATAGATACCAGCAACAGTCGCTGGAGGTACTGTGCTGCGGGTGGATAGCGCCAATTACTCTAATAAAAACACATTCTGTGCAATATTTATGAAGTTGTCCACTCTAGACAGAGAAGATTAAAGTGGGTGGCAGCAGGAGATGGGACCTTTTTAGTTGTGGGTCCCCATTGGTAGAATGCTGTCCCCAGGGCTACTCACTCATCATCTAGCTGGCAGCTTTGGTAACTGTTTAAGCCTTCTCCCCTTCCCATATTTTTTACTAAAGAGTTTTTCCAATACCTTTTCTATCCTCCCAGGCATTGCATGGCTGTTGGCTGTTGTTTTGAGTGATGTGAAGCTGTTTCACAGTTCTGCCCACTGTGTCTTATTTTGTTCCTGGTGTTTTGTAAACTACTCCAGAAATTAGATTTCAAACTGTGGGCAAAAGCCACCCCTGTTCAATAATAAATCACATTGTCCCCCATCCTCCCCAGAATGTATGAAGTCTGTTTTTGGATTAATTTTCAAATGCAGGCCATTTTTTGTCCTTGTCTTGTGCACTTAAAGATCAATGCAAACCTTTATTTTCTATAAATAATTTAATAAATACTTTTGCTTTACAAAGATACATCCAAAGTGACAACGTTTTGCCAGAAACAAGAGTCATAAGGCATTGAAGGATCAGTATACTTTAATAAGGTATCAGTGTCAAAATACATTTCCATATCAAGTTAAAAGTTCCCATATGGTTACAATATTATCAATAAGAAATTCAGCAATATAGAGAGCATGAAATAATAATTATGACAATAGTTATGGTTAATATTTTAAAAGCATGGATTTTTTTTTAACCCACCCCCCACCTCACCCTCCCACCCCTTTCCCAGTGTGTTTAGTAAATTGTTAGGTTACAACATTTTTAATGCTGAAACTACAAACATAGGATAAGAATAAAAATAGCAATATTTAAGTGTCATTAACCCTTCAAGCACACGAGTCACTACCACAACAGGTTTGTCAAATCCAGTTTGCTTACAGACACCAGCTTAAGACCTCTTACTTCAGAGTTGCCACAGTAAATGAATGGGATTACTTCATAAGAAAAGCCCTGCTGGATGAGGCCCAAGACTCATTTAGTCCAGCATCCTGCTTCACCCAGTGGCCCACCAGATGCCTCTGAGAAGCCCAGAGGCAAGAGGTGACGGCATGCCCTCTCTCTTCCTGTTGCTCCCCTGCAACTTGTATTGTGACAGCAATAGTTGCCATTGATAGACCTCCATGTTGGACTACAATTCCCATCACCTCCAGTCTTTGGCCATTGTTGCTGGAGGTGATGGGAGTTATAGTCCAAAGGCATGTGGAGACCCAGGGTTTGGACCCCCTGTTTTAATGACTGGTTGAGGTTGGCAGCCTAATGTTGACACTGTTGGTTAATAATAATGTTTCTCTCTAGTTAATGCTTCTTAGTGATAACTTACACAATAACTCAAGGCATGAGCCAGACAAAAATTAAACACCCTGAAAGGCCAATTCATACAGCTTATGCAAAAGGAAATTTGGATATTTACTGTTAACTGTACACACGACAGGAAGCAATCAATGTTTGCTGATGAATGTTACCTGTATGATACATATGTTCACTGCATTCTCGTATGCTTCAGATTGGCTGGATTGAACCTTGTAATTTTTTATTTTATTTTTGGTAACAACTCCATAACTCACCACAAGCCCTAACCTTTGTTTTAAAATGTTGTCATGAAAGAAAACTATTCCATCTCATCCCTTCACCCCCACCCCCCACCGCCCATCTAAAACTATGTTATTTGAAAACAGCAAGCTTGGAAAGTGCTCAATGTAGTGCTTCCTAATTTTAAAAGCAATATCAGCCTCACCACCCATAGACGAATCCTGAACTCTGTATAATAGTAGTCATCATTACAAGTCCCAGTGGTGTTCCCCACTAACTGGTCAGTACAAGTCCCCAGGTTCCCCAGTAAGTCTACAATCCTAAACACACTTAACTCGGGAGTAAGTCTCATTGAATGCAGCAGGGTAACTTCTGAGCAAACATTCTTCGGATTGCATTGCACAAGACTTCTGCAGAACTGAGGATTCCATAGATGTAGTTCTGTACCGATGGCACCTCCCCCTGGAGATATTGGCTGACTTAATGCTCAGTGTTCTGTGTGCCTCTTAATCAGATGTGCATGCAGTTGCACAAGAGCATGCTTGCACAAACACAGTTGCACGATCGCACAGCTCTGCACAATTTTGTGTATTGCGCAAACATTGCACTGTATGCCAATATCAGCAATGGGAGTGCTGCTGATATTGGCATACTGTGCAATGTTTGCGCAGTACACAAAATTGTGCCGACTATCTCCCCAGTAAGTCTACAGTCCTAAACACACTTAACTCAGGAGTAAGACTATCTCCAAGTGGTGGCCCTGATGAGGGGAGGCATCTAGCAGAGATACTTGGAAGAAGCATCTCTACCACTTCCCCTCTTGGGGGAAGGGCTATCAACTTGTAGAATGTCTATGGGCTGCTAGGGGGCTACTAGATATCTTTTGCAGAAACTATCAGTATTTTCTGAGTGTAAGGTTGGGGGCACTAGGGAGACTCTGAGGCTATTCTCACAAGCAGCTAAGCCTGGATTTGGCTGCCTAAGAGAACTGCCGGGATCTGTGCGGTTCCCAGCCGTGCTGCAGCACTAAACCCAGTGCCAAAGCCCGGCTCTTAGCTGAGATTAAGGACGCAAATCCGGCTCCCAGGATTGTGAGCCAGCGTGAGCTACTTGCAGCTCGCTCTGACACAGAGACGGGCACCTGCCCATGCAGTCGTGTGAATAGCCTGTCTGTCTCAGAACAAGGAGAATATGGTCGATGCCCGAAGGCAGATGTCAATTCTGGTTTTCTTCCATGGAGGAATATTAATGAAAAACAGAGTCAAAACACCAAGAACGACATGGGTTTTGCTGGAAAGATCCCTGAGACAAATAAAGCATGAGCACTTTTGCTCACACGTCCTTCCCTGCACAATGGTTGTCCTGGGTACTTCTCCGTACAGTGGAGTTTAAAAAACACACAACTAAAGTAAAGCACTGGGATGTGTCTTTATTCTGTTGGATGTTTGACAAAAAGTGACATGGCATTGGGTAGTGGTGTGCATGGAACCGGCACCTGCCAGTTCGAAGGTGGGGGAGGTGGGTTTATTTTTAAAGATGGGGGAGGGTGCTCTTACCCCTCCCGCCACATTTCCCCCACCCGCCGCATTTTCCCCACCGGCACTAACTTAAAACGGTCTGGCACCTTGCCACTCTGGTGGCTCCTCAGACCAGAAGCAGCCAGAGGTGCCCAGTGCGTGTACATACATCGTGCGTGCACATCGGCCACTTCCAGCTACTTCCGGTCGGAGGAGGCACTGGGGCGGCAAGAAGGTACACTGCTGCCCCACCCAACTGTTTTAAAAGGACAGCACTAGTGGGGGAAACGCAGCAGGAGGGGTAAGAGCACACTTCCCGGTTCTTAAAGATATCCCCGCCCCCACTTCGAACCGCTGGACATTCGAACCGGTTCAGAGGCCTGTAAAAGGGCTTCCGAACCGCTTCTTGCACATCCCTAGCATTGGGTTGAAATGTCATTTTAATAGGAGCAGCCTTTGAGTGCCCTTCTGTGTGGACAGGTGGGGTATAAATTCATAAACTAAATAAAGTGGAAGAAAGTTAGAGCACCTGTTTTACATCCTCTCATTGGAATCGGTGTCTGACATACAGAGCAAGCAAGTTCTGGTGCAGCGGGAGGAGCAGCCTAGTAGAACTTCCCAACTAACTGCACAAATGCAGTGGGAAAGCAGCAATTTGACACCCTCCCCTTCCCCGGGAAGCCTTCTGTGCCACCTGAAAATGTCCTTGAGGCATGTGCACCCCCTCAGGGACATATTTCCAGGTGGCAGGGAGGCTGTCAAAAATTGCTGCTCCCTTGCTGCACCAGTGCAGTTCATGAGGAAGTTCTTTTGGTCCACTTTCTTGCTGCACCACTGGATCCTTGCTCTGTATGTCCTCCAGTTTGATTTAAAGTGCTTGGCTTTGGCTAAATCATGCTTATCAGTGTCAAAATTGGCCCTTCAACAGAATCCCACATCTTGAGAGAGTGAATTGAAATACAGATTTAAAGCCGTGGGGGCATGGGAGCTACAGAATCCTGCTGCTCACTTCACTGCTGGAAATAGCTCCATGTCATAGGAAGCTGTCATATACTGAGTCAGACCATTGGTCTATCTAGCTCAGTATTGTCTTCACAGACAGGCAGCGGCTTCTCCAAGGTTGCAGGCAGGAATCTCTCTCAGCCCTATCTTGGAGGTTCTGGGGAGGGAACTTGGAACCTTCTGCTCTTCTCAGAGCAGCTCCATCCCCGAGGGAAATATCTTACAGTGCTCACACTTCTAGTCTCCCTTTCATATGCAACCAGGGCGGACCTTGCTTAGCTAAGGGGACAAGTCATGCTTGCTACCACAAGACCAGCTCTCCTCTCCTAAAGAGTCTGCAAAGAGTTGCTTGTGTGCAGACCTACACTCTCCATTGCAGCAGACAGGGATGCCCATTTGTGCAGGAGCTATATACATACCTTGTAGAACAAGGGTGGCCAGCCTGAGTCTCTCTAGTTATTATTGATCTACAATTCCCATCATCTCCAGCCACAATAAATTGATTGCAGCTGGGGGTGGTGGGATTTGTAATCTAACTCTTAGGCTGCAGAGCCTCTGCTTGGCTATCACTTATACAGAGCTCTGGCATAGCTTTGCAGAAGTCAAGGCTCCCAACCAGAGAAATGGCCATGGCTGTTCCGTCCACACACACCCCACCCCCCGCAACAGATGATTATTTAATTTTATTTATTTATTTATTTATTTAATCAAATTTGTATACCGCCTCAAACTTTCATCTCTAATGCTGGGATCCAAAACACACTTAGTAGTAGGACTGCCAACTCTGACAAAAGCTATTCCTGGAGCCTCCCTCCACCCCCGGGGTCTGTTTCACAACATCAAGCCATTCAAATCTCCATGGTGGTTTTCAGTAGTCACCTGGACATTGATGCCGATTCCCGAAGACTCTAGGCCAATCCTGGATGGCTGGCAACCCTACTTAACAGAGAGTATGCTTCAGTGAACACAGCAGGATGTACTTCCAAGGAAAAGTGCACAGGGTTGCACCGCACTACACAAGTCTTGTGGCTTCTTGAAGATTAGCACATTCTTGGACATGGATTAATTACCTTAAATGCAAGAACCCTTCTCTGGATGGGAGCTGTGATCCTGAGGAGGTATAAACAGACATCACTCTGGTTTGCAAAGGAGGCCAACAGCTTTATAAATCTATGCTGATTGATGCACCAGGTGCTTAGGAACATAGGAAGCTGCTTTATAGCAAGTCAGACCATCAGTTCATCTAGCTCAGTATTCTCTACACAGTCTGGCAGCAGCTCTCCGACGTTTCAGGCAGAAGTCTTTCCCAGCCCTACCTGGAGAGAACTTGGGATTGAACTTGGGGCCTTCTGCAGGCAAAGAAGATGCTCTGCCACAAAGGTATGCCCCCCCATCTCCTGTTATCTGGGCAGAAGTGATTTTAGCAAAACGCCTGCTTCACCAACCCATTTTCTGTGGCCCTGATTTTGCCCTTTGCATTCTTCCCCCCCGCCCACCTTGATTCTCCCACTGGAACTCCAGGACTTTAATAAATATCTTAAAACTGGAACTCCCTCAATTCCTTGAGCTTATGTTATTGCTGGACTGAACATACAAGCAAGCCGTTTTGCCCAGTAAAGGCAACAGGGTTTGTATGGAATGAAATGGAATCCTGCCTTTTAATATAAATTCCTGAGCACCAACATTGTATTTTATGGCATTTCTGAAAGTTCAGATTGCCCTTTTGATGACCTATGGAAAGGTTATTTGCACTTGAAAAGCTATCAAAAATTAAAAGGCAACAAAGAGCTTCTCATTCAACCACCCCCAAATCCACAATGTTTAATTTTCCCGAGTTTAACATGGTACTAAGTAGGAAAGCAAACATATTTATGTCTAATTTCTCAGCAAAATTCAGTAGTGCAGCAAATGTAACTAAACTATCTGGGGGGTGGGATGGTCCAATGTAACTGGCAATTAGCAGTGTTAGCAATAGCCTTGCGACAAATCCTGCAACATTAGCAACAGCATAACACATTTTTGCCAGATCTAAGTAAGTAGGGTCCTAAGAAGGGTTCATGGCCCTGCATCTATGCCTTGAGAAGTTTAACAAAGTACCAATATATGACAAAAACATTTACCCCAGAGAAAAGTATCAAAGAGTCAGTTACACTTTTTGGAAAGAAAAAGAAAATGGAGAGTTAAACACCAGAAATGGGCTGAATTCTCTCTGTTGAGACTTGTTTCTCATTGTGCCGTGTCCCCCTTTTTTTCTCCCTTGCCCCTAATTCTGATTCACTCTCAAATTCCTTCCATACTCAGACAGGTTCTGAGGAGGGCAGCACCAACCTAAATGAGATGGCTAGCAGGAGTTCCGCCATCTTGGATCCTTTCACAGACCATTCCCAGAAAAATCTAAGATGGCGGTGTCCATCCCACCGGTTTGATCAAAAGAGCATTGAGCTTATTATAGGGGTTGGGTGAAGTCTAGTGGGGAGTGCAGGCACCCTGACATTGCTAAAACCCATGGCAATCATTTGCCTGATAGTTTTGGCTCTTCCATATGCAAAAAAACCAAAAACAAGCCTCGGTCCTCAAATCTGGGCCAGCCCAAGACCATAGCTGCATTGCATGGTCTGAGAAGTACACAATAAAACTTTAGCAACAAAACCAAAATCTGAGAGGTGCACACCAAGCTCTCTTGCAATGTCACAGAGGATGTTGAACACTCAGACGGCATACTTGCGTCATGATCCACTCTAAAAATATTGTTGCTCCAAGCTATGGACTCAGTGATATGTGTGCAGTTGGGCTGGCCCTGCCTCAAACAAAGGCACAGACCCAGATCTCAAGAAAAAGCTGGATTCTGGACAGGGACCAACCAACACTACAATTAATGACTGGCATGTTGCATTATGAATATGTAAGCGAGGCCACAAGAACTTTGTGTTTTTGTCTTCTGCTTTTTCAGTTGTTCAGTCAAAACTTGCAGAGACAATGGAAAAGCTAGGAACAGGCAGTGTGGATTTTATCTGAATAAGCCAGTGCTGACTGTGGTTAGGGGAAAAGATAGGTTTATTTTACTTATCTTTGGCAATAAAAATAGTCTTTGCAATAATGGAGCCAAAGTATTACATAGAGGCATCCGCTCACCACAGCTTGTTATTAGCATGAATAATGAGGAAGTTTCAGAACATATAAATTACACACAGTAAAGGGGAATCATATAATATAAACTTTCTAAGGAACATTTTAGCAAAATAAGAGGTGGGAAAACATACAGTAGATGCATATTTCTTTTAATACGAATAAGAAAGTAAGTAACTTCACAAAAAAGGCCACTATTTGGTAACGTGGGCAAGTTCAACAGGTAAGTAAAATCTTGTAAAAGTGTAATCAGTATTAGAAATTGTCTACTTGAAAAAATAGATTTAAAAACTGCAGCTGCTTTGAACAGTATAAGCCAGAGAATGCTGCAGATTGACTCAGGTCGCCTGGTCGAGGGCTCGAAGCAATTCACTTCCCTGCAGAAGCGTCGAACTGCCAGGAACCGGGACGTTAACCTCACAGTCATATCGGGTCAATTCTGGCAACAAATAAGATTCAGAAGATGGGCCAAGCAGACGACTCGTCACTCCTGAAACAGAGAGATTCAGACATTGCATTTGCTGATGTTCAAATGGGGACGTCTTTTCTGCCCCAAAAGGGCTCTCAAAGCAATGCGCAATAAGACTCATAAATATAACTTTAAAAATCAATTTTAAAAGTAAACATTAATAAAAAATAAAACCTTGAGCAGCACAAAAGAGCAAAATGAGCAAGAGAACCGGTCAGCATAATCAAATCCACAGAAATTGGTCAGGGGTGGCAGATACTTTAATACTGAAGGGATATTGAAAAAGAACAGACTTGCATAAAGAACATAGGAAGCTGCCTTATACCCTGCCCTCAGGAGCAACAGAAAGCAAGTCTACTCTAGTCTGCTGTTATCAGGATAAATACATAAATCAGGATACTTGCTTAGTATCAGTAGAACATAGGAAGCTGCCTTATCCCGAGTCAGACCACTGGCTCATCTAGCTCAGGATTTTCTACACGGACCGGCAGTGGTTCTCCAAGGTTTCAGACAGGAGTCTTTCCCAGCCCTACCTGGAGATGCCAGATTGAGATTCTGGCACCTACATACTGTGCAACATTCCATCTGCCTTGCCTTGTAACAGGTCAGAACATAAGCAAAGCTGTGCAATAGCGCCCTTTTGCAAATGCACCTGCACAACTGGTCACTGGAAATAATGGCTGTTGATCGTGCATTTGCATTTGGGCAGTTTCCTGTATTTGTGCAACACTGTTTTTGTACACATTTTGTTCCTGTGCAAAATTCTGTCTGCCTTGTATCAGCCACTGATTTTACAAGGCTATTGTAAGAGTCATTGAATGTATGGGAAAACATATGTGAAAGACTTGAAACAAGTACATTCACATCCTCTCTCTCACACATAAGTATACTTTATTTTTCACATTTACATCCCATCCTTTCTCCAAAGAGATTGGGGTAGTGTACTGAGGACACCCTCTTTTTGTCCTCACAACAGCCCTATGAGGTAGGTTGGGCTGAGAGACTGTGACAGGACCAAGGATACCCAGTGAGCTTTAAGACTGAGTGGGGATTTGAACCCACATCTTCTTGCTCCTAGTTTCAGACCCTAACCATTACACTACACTGGATCTCGCTTAGCTCTATATGCTAAACATTACTTATGACTCCATTTGGGGTGGGGGAAGTGTGTCTTCCACCCCTACGACCTTCTCTTCCTTGAGACTTGGGTCTTGCCTGCAGATGTGCAGCTTGCCTCCTCCCACAACTAATTGGGGACAGGGAAAAAAAACCTGTTAACTTATTGGGCAATGGAAACTTCAGTGGTGATAGACTCAGAGCCAGTTTGCTTGACAGCTGCCATGCAGAAGATGCTTTCAACGGATCTATTTGGTGGCTAGACGGTGAAGTCAGAGATACCCTGGTCATGGGCATGCATGCCCTTAGTGCTGACCATTTCAGAGTCAGTTTACAGGATATAGTTGTGCAATGGAGCTGGTTAAAATCAGTTGGTGAGCAGCACATAGCAGTTTCTCACACATAGCAGTTTCTCACACCATAGGCTGAAGAACTGGCAACACACCATTATAAATGCCCACCCTCCCCCCACCCACACACACACTTAAAGCTTTGCAGTGGTATGGCAAAAGTCTTGTGGTGAGCCATTGCCTGCAAATGGCTCATTGGGCATTTTTGGCCACCATGTAGAGCGATTCACAGAAGCCTCACCTCCTGCTGCATTGAAAAGTGATTTCCACGCTGGTTTTATAATTTGACCCTTACCTGACATCCTATGAGCTTGCGGCACATTGAAGTCCTGATATGGAGGACTGTAAAAGTGCGGTGAGAACACAGCTTTGGGGTTATTGGCAGGGTTTCCAGAGGAGGGGGGTAGTTGCTGAGACTGCCGCCGCCGCTGCACCATATTCATTAGCTGGCCTGAGCCTCTTTGTGGGTTACAAAGAAATTCATCTACGACAAGACACAAAAGCTGGCTTTAAAAAAATGAGTATCTGGCTGGTAGTATTGCATATAACTTATGTTTGAGACAACACGAAAGTTCTATCCATGGTTTTGGATACACACTGGCTTATTTGCACGTGACAATCAATGCATGATCAAGTGATGGACATGCCTGTGTGAACTAGTCCATTTCCAAAAGAGGTGGAAATATTATGATCCTTATGGACATGTAACGGAGCACCTGTGAGCAAAAGGAAAGCACTGGAAGATACAGTGTAACCTGCACATACATTGGTTTCACAACAATCTGGGAGTAAAAAAACCTCGGGGGGGGGGGGGAATCCCTGAACTGCCCTAATGTAATTCAAAGGAGAATGTTCGTGGACTCAGAGAGCACTTAACAGAAAAGATCATGCAGCTCAGTGACAAAGAGTAAGGAAAAGGAGGGACAGAGTAGAGCAGGAGTAGAGCATACTGAAACCCATGACAGCTGGTCAAAAAGGTCAAATGACAGTAAGGGAGATAGCATACACCAGCACTATAGGTGTTTATATACCAATGCCAGAAGCCTCTGAGCCAGGATGGGCAAGCTGCTTGGTTTCAGAGAGGCATCAGAGAGAGACAGAGCTGTAATAATGGGTGACTTCAATTACCCTCACATAGACTGGGCAAATTCATGACAAAGAGGCCACATGTCTAGACATGCTAGATGACTGTGCCTTAGAACAGCTGGTTGCAGAACCAACCAGAGAAAAGGCGACTTTGGACTTAATCCTGAGTGGTGAACAGGAATTGGTGTGAGATGTCAGAGTTGTAGAACCATTGGGGAACAGTGACCACAGTGTGATCCAGTTCAGCTTATAAGCGAGTGAAGGTTTGCCAAGGAAGTCCAACACAGATGTATTGGACTTCAGAAGAGGAAACTTCTAAAAAATGAGACTGGTAAAAAGGAAGCCGAAAGGAAAGGTCAGGAGGGTCAAATCACTCCAGAAAGCATGGAATTTATTTAAAACCACAATAATAGAAGCTCAGCTCAGTTGGAATGTATATGGAAAAAAGGTACAACCAAGTTCAGGAGAATGCCAGCATGGCTAACAAGTAGAGTTAGCAAAGCTATAAAAGGAAAGAAGACTTCCTTCAGAAAACGGAAATCCTGCACAAATGAAGAGAACAGGAATGAACATAAACTCTGGCAAAAGAAATGCAAGGAGGCAATAAGGGATGCAAAAACAGAGTTTGAGGAGCATGTAGCTAGAAGTGTCCAGGGGAGTATGAATACAATGAATATTTATATACTGCTTTTCAACAAAAGTTCCCAAAGCAGTTTACATAGATATACATAACAAGAACTTCTTCAGCACTGGGTAAATTAATGGAAAACATACTTAAGGAGAACATTGTTCAATATATAGAACAACAGGCCTTGTTGAAGGAGAACCAGCATAGCCTCTGCAAGGGCAAATCTTGCCTCACTAACCTTTTGGAGCTCTTTGAGAGTGTCAACTGGCATGCTGATAAAGGTGATTGAGTTGACATACAGGTGAAACTCGGAAAATTAGAATATCGTGCAAAAGTCCATTAATTTCAGTAATGCAAATTAAAAGGTGAAACTGATATATGAGACAGACGCATTACATGCAAAGCGAGATAAGTCAAGCCTTAATTTGTTATAATTGTGATGATCATGGCGTACAGCTCATGAAAACCCCAAATCCACAATCCCAGAAAATTAGAATATTACATGGAACCAATAAGACAAGGATTGTAGAATAGAACAATATCGGACCTCTGAAAAGTATAAGCATGCATATGTATTCAGTACTTGGTTTGGGCCCCTTCTGCAGCAATTACTGCCTCAATGCGGCGTGGCATGGATGCTATCAGCCTGTGGCACTGATGAGGTGTTATGGAAGACCAGGATGCTTCATTAGCGGCCTTCAGCTCTTCTGCATTGTTTGGTCTCATGTCTCTCATCCTTCTCTCGGCAGTGCCCCATAGATTCTCTATGGGGTCAGGTCAGGCGAGTTTGCTGGCCAATCAAGCACAGTACACTGTATACTTTTCAGAGGTCTGATATTGTTCTATTCTACAATCCTTGTCTTCTTGGTTCCATGTAATATTCTAATTTTCTGGGATTGTGGATTTGGGGTTTTCATGAGCTGTATGCCATGATCATCACAATTATAACAAATTAAGGCTTGACTTATCTCGCTTTGCATGTAATGCGTCTGTCTCATATATCAGTTTCACCTTTTAATTTGCATTACTGAAATTAATGGACTTTTGCACGATATTCTAATTTTCCGAGTTTCACCTGTAGGATACTTGGACTTCCAAAAAGCTTTTGACAAAGTTCCCTACCAAAGGCTCTATAAATTTAGCAGTCATAGGATAAGGGAGCAAGGTTCATGTGTGGATTGCTAACTGATTGAAAGACAGGAAACAGAGGGTAGGAATAAATGGATAGTTTTCACAATGGAGTGAAGAAAGAAGTGGGGTCTCCCAGGGATCTGTAGTGGGACCAGTGCTCTTTAACTTATTCATAAATGTTCTAGAAGTTGGGGTGACCAGCGAAGTGGCCAAATTTGCAGATGACACTAAACTATTTAAGGTAGTGAAAACCAAAACAGATTGCGAGGAACTCCAAAAGCATATCTCCAAGATGGGTGAGTGGGCAACAAAATGGCAAATGCGGTTCAATGTAAGCAAGTGTAAAGTAAAGCATATTGGGGCCAAAAAACCCCAGTTTCACATATATACTGATGGGGTCTGAGCTGTCGCTGACTGACCATGAAAGGTCTTGGGGTCGTGGTGGACAGCTCATTGAAAGTGTCGACTCAGTGCACAGCAGCTGTGATAAAGGCCAATTCCATGCTAGAGATCATTAGGAAGGAGATTGAAAATAAAAATGCTAACATTATAATGCCCTTATACAAATCTATGGTGCACCCACATTTGCAGTACTGTGTACAGTTCTGCTCACCCTATCTTTAAAAGGGCATTGTAGAACTGGAAAGGGTACAGCGTGGTGTAGTGGTTAGAGTGCTGGACTAGGAGCGGGGAGACCCGAGTTCAAATCCTCATTCAGCCATGAGACTTTTACGGTGACTCTGGGCCAGTCACTTCTCTCTCAGCCTAACCTACTGCACAGGGTTGTTTTGAGGAGAAACCTAAGTATGTAGTATACCACTCTGGACTCCTTGGAGGAAGAGCGGGATATAAAATGTAAATAAATAAATAAAATAAAATACAGAAGAGGGCAACCAAGATGATCAGGGGCCTGGAGTACCTTCCTTATTAGGAAAGGCTTCAGCATCTGGGGCTTTTTAGTTTGGAAAGAAGAGACTACAGGACAACATTATAGAGGTGTATAAGATTATGTGTGGAGTAGAGAGAGTTGGCAGAGATAAATTTTTCTTCCTCTCTCACAACACTAGAACCAGGAGTCATCCCATAAAACTGAAGGCTGGGAAATTTAGGACCAACAAAAGGAAGTACTTTTTCACACAGTGCATTATTAATTGATGGCAGGCCTGCTTGACTTTGGCACCCCAGCTGTTTTTGGATTACAACTCCCATAATCTCAGCCACAGTGGCCGATAACCAGGGATTATGGGAGTTGTAGGCCAACATCTTCAGGAGGGCTGAAGTTGAGCAGTCCTGTTCTATGGAATTCTCTGCCATGGGATGTGGTTATGGCCACTAGCTTGGATGGTTTTCAAGGGGGCTTAGACAAATTCATGGCGGACAGGTCTATCAGTGGCTACAAGTCAGGTGTCTATAGGCCACCTCCAGCCTCAGGGGCAAGATGCCACTAAATACCAGTTGCAGGGGAGCAGCAGCAAGAGAGAGGGCATGCCCTCACCTCTTGTCTGAGGGCTTCTCAGGAAAGAAACAGGAAGCTGGACTAGATCGGCCTTGGGCCTGATCCAGCAGGGCTGTTCTTATGTTCTAAACAAAAAGAGCAGAAAGTTTCTCATCTTGCAGAATATTCTCTTCAGACACTCACAAGAGGATGAAAAGAGGATGAAAAGGAATTGGGACTGAGCACCAGCATCCTCTAGCACAACTCCCGCCCACAAAAAACCTCAGGGGGAAAATGTGTATGAAGTAAGCCGAGATATAGCATGGACTGACTTTGTTGTTCTGTCCTGTTTTTTAACCACACTCACACATGCACTCCAAGGATACACAGCAAAAATTTGTTGCGGATCCTTACTTGTCCTGTTGAATAATCCAGGGATGAGAGAACAAGCAATGTGCATGGATATGTGAACCATCCCTGTGACAAAGCATGACCTGAAGGCACACGCTGAAGCTGAAGCAGACCTGGGGCTGATCAGTGGCTGGGTGGGAGACAGTCTGAGAACACTGTGGACACCACCATGCGGTCTATCATTGAAAATAGATGGAATATAAATGTAGTGACAAATAAAAAATGAGAAGCCTGAGGATGGTGCCGAGCATGGAGAGTGGACACAAAATGCTGAAAAAACGAAAGAAAAAGGCTGAATGCAGATGGGACTCTCCTGACTATCTTTTGTATGTCTGCCCGAAATGGCCCACCACCACATAGGTTCCACCTCTGCCATACGACTTCATTTTTGAGCACCTTACCATTAAGGACACTTGTGCTGAGCGACTTCTTCTCTGTGAGCAATGCACAATTTTCACCTCTCAGGATTTTCATCCTCTTCCACATTAAGTGCGTTGGGTTAATGCCAGATGCGTCTACCTGCGTCTGCAAAGGGGGAAAGGGGCAGGCGGATGTCGTCAAGAAACAAAAATGATCTTTGGCTCTTTTAGGTTCAAATCATAAAAGGCGAATAGGCATTGCCAAGTGAATAAGCATTGCCCAGGATAGGTTACCCCGTTTGGGTGCTGGAACCCTTGCTCCTCGTAGTCCAGCTGCCGCTTCAGCTTCAGACTGTTGGCGAGAGCCATTCGTGCAGGGCTGAGATCAGGGTTGAGATCGTGCAGGGCACATTCTGTGCCCCTCTGTCCAAGGCTCTCCAGTGACCTATAAAGACAAGATGGTTCTCTTCAGTAAATCAGGTTTTCCAAAATTAAATTTTAGTGGGGAAGGATATGTCATCAGACCAAGATCCATTTCACATGAGATCAATAAGTCATACTGAGCAGTGTAAGTCTGTTATTCTCATTACACGCTCCCCACACATCATTGGTCAAAACATTGGGAATGTCATTCATTTGTTCAGAAGACAACTCATTGGTTGTAGAAAGCAGCTGTAATCACAAATGATGAAATACGAAGGCTGACATACCACACAACATTCCGTCTGAAGATGCACACAGTTGTGCAAAAGCGCCCTTGTGCGAAAATTGCACCAATGCATTTGTACAGTGAATGGCTATTGGAAATAATGGTGGTCTTGCATGTTGTGCAAGGGTGCTTTTGCACAACCATGTGCACATTCCCCTAAAAGGTGAACAGAACGTTGCACAGTATGTTAGCCAAAGTCTTTACAAGAATTCACGCTGTTCATTCACGCTGAAAGTATTTTCTGCATCTATACATTCTTTCAGCAGAAAAAAAAATTATCGTAGGCTTCATGCCACAGTGTGCCTAACAACAAAGACCAATTTCATCATTTGTGTGCACCGCCGCGGTTTGCTGTGGACAGTGGCTGACATGAGGAGCAGCCTTCTGGCTCTAGAACATTCCATGCCGGGGCTGCCCTGGATTCATAATGCAGCCCCAATGCTCTTGACGGGAAGTGGTTGCCCAAGCAGTGCTACCACAGTTATTTCCATTTGCCGCAATGGGATATGGCTTGCACAATGGCTCATTCTCAACAGCGCCAGCCGGGGCCGCCTTACGAGACTGTAGCAGCCTGGGCAGGGAGTGTTGTGGCATCAGAACAGAAGTATCTCTTGCCACAGAAGTATCTCTTGCCACAGCAGCACTGACTGCATGCGCTGTAGACAATTCACTGGCCCACGCTATTGGCACTGTCAACATCAAAAAGACAATGCGAGCATATCTGCTTCTCTTTTTTCCTTGAAGGAAGTTGTTGTAGGAGGTTAAATTGTCATGTGGCAGTGTGGGAGCTGAGTTTCCATGGCACTGTCTCATGCACCATCACAATAGCACTTCAAAGGCTGTGATGAGATGGGCAGGGACAAGCATCTGAGTCCTTCCCACTTGATTGCCACCTGTTCTTCCTGGCTGTGGGGCTATTGGTGGGTGGGAAGGAGCCATGCAGTGCCCTCGCCTATGGTGTGCTGCCATAGTGGGATAAAGCCACGGAAAAGCAGCTCCTGCACTGCTGCAGACATGTGAAGTCCCCCCCCCCAAGTAACTGCAGAGACTGGAGAGCCTTGCAGAAACTTGCAGTCGTGCACATGAATGGTCCCCTTTGCTAAGCAGAGTTCACCTGTGCTTGCATTTAGATGGGCAACTACATGTGAGCACTGTCTGCTGTGAGATATTCTCCTTGGGGGATGGGGCTGTAGCTCCGTGATGGAGCATCTGCTTTTCATGCAGAAGGTCTCCCGGGTTCAGTCCCTGGCATCTCCAGGTAGGGCTGGGAAAGACACCTGTCTGAAACCTTGGAGAGCTGCTGGCAGTCAGTGGGGACAATACTGAGCCAGGTGGGCCAATGTTCAATACTGACTCAGTATTAAGCAGCTTCTGATGTTCCTATTAGAAGGTGTGTGGTGTAAGTACATCCACCCCCACTAACAACATGCCTACACTGTAAAAAAAAAAAAGTCGTTCTGCAGTCTCATGCTTTTTAAAGATGAGAATCTCACCAAAACACAACACAACTCTGACCTCTTCCTGACACCTTCAAGCCACCTTCTGCCCTAGAGTCCCTAGACTGACACTTCTATTTTTCATGAGACGATAAACTTCCCTGTGAGGTTTCTGCTTCTGAAGTATATTGTGGTCCACACTTCCTACTTTCTGTTTCAACTGCTTGCCCCTAGACTGAGAATGAAAAGCTGAGCTATCATTTTGCCTTATCTAAATGTGTTCATTATTACCTGTAGAAAAAACTTGAATTATTTTTGCTCAATTTGGGGAAGCCAACTAGGACATGCTTTCAAAATTAGGATCGGTGCAACGGTAATCAAAGGAACATCGGTCATAGATTTCAGAAATGACTGAACAACTCTGCCCTTTTCAGCTAGGTAGGAAAATACAGGTTTCTTCTAACACTGATCAACAAAAGTTGGGGGCTGAGCCACTTCATCTTGGGCTGTTTTTGCCATTTGTGACAGATGTTGACTTGCCTGTGATGCAACACGGACCTCAGATGCAACAACTAGTTCCACACTCACACTCCCCACTGTGGGTACACAGAAGGCATGGCGGAGGGAGTGGGATCCCCAGGATCCACATGTGGGTATAAGGGGCAGTATTTTAATTAATTAATTTAAAATATTTATCCCCACCGCCACCCCAGTACACTACTGCTCAAGGAGGCTAACAAAGTCAATAAAAGCAGCACGCTATAAAAATGTAAAACCAATAAAATAGAAGCAAACTAAAAACATCTCTCAGTTACAACCAAAATTTAAAATTACAAGTTAAAATGTAAAAAGTTAAGAGATTAAAAAGTTAAAAAAAACCACCAGATATATTTACAACTAACATTTTGTTTTACAACTAAATCTTAAAATTTAGAATTGTCTCTCTAAAAAGATAGGTCTTCCATAATTTCTTAAGACCCTAAGGGATGGAACAGGACAAAGCTTTTCCAAGAGGGCATTCCAAAGCTGGGGGGCCACAACCGAGAAGGCCCTGTCTCTAGTCCCCACCAACTGGATCTCTGTTAGTGGTGGGGTCATGAGCAGGGCCTGAGATGATGAGCGGAGGGCCCTGGCAGATTCATATGGGCGAATGCAGCCTGACAGGTACCCCAGCCCCAAGCCGTGTAGGGATTTAAAGGTCAAGACCAACACCTTGAATCTAGCCCAGAAGCAGACTGGTAACAAATGCAGCTGCCACA
The DNA here is from genome assembly GCF_027244095.1 of Hemicordylus capensis. Lineage (NCBI taxonomy): Eukaryota > Metazoa > Chordata > Lepidosauria > Squamata > Cordylidae > Hemicordylus > Hemicordylus capensis. The sequence goes on along the minus strand of NC_069657.1, from coordinate 429,598,260 downwards.
GGACGGGTGTTACACTCATGAATGCATCCTTGCAGCAGCATTCTGCAACAGCCCAAGCTTCCAAACTGTCTTCAAGGGCAGCTCACTATGCATGTATAGACGTGGTGTGTGTGTGTGTGTGGCGGCCAGTGGTGCAATCCCCCTTTGCGCGTTAAGTATATGTATGGGGGAAATGTGGATCTGAAGAGCTCCCAAATCCATTCCGGAATCTTGCAGGTCTTAGGAGTTGCTATGGCTGAATCATTTGAGTGACAGCTTAAGGTGTTTTACAACTGCTCACATGTGTAGATGAATTGTATAAGCTGGGGATTCTTACACTTGGGTCCCCAGTGTTCCCTCTAACAGGGATTCCCAGATGTTGTTGGCTACAACTCCCAGAATCTCCAGCTGCAAAGGCTTTTGCTTGGGGATTCTGGGAGTTGTAGTCAACAACATCTGGGAATCCGTTAGAGGGAACCCTGGTCCCCAAGTGTTGGACTACAACTCCCATTATCCACAATGGCCTGGAGATGATGGGAGCTGCAGTCCAACAACATCCAGGGTCCTGAGTTTCAGAACCCCTGCTGTAAGCAAAAATACACCTCACCTTTACTGTCCCCTCAGTACAACGTGAAAACCAGCCCAGAGCATCAATAAATATTCACACTTTTTTGGTCTCGAGAGTTACCTTTGCTTATACAAATTCATATTAGCCAAATGCAGTGGTGGTCCTGATGGGGAGCTAGGTAAGGACCCAGAGCACTTATTGCCTGCCAGCCTCCACTTTGAAGAGATGTATGGTAATGGTGGGTCAGGTGGCCACTGCGTGTTTGGTCTTCCACCCATTGAAGACAGCGGAGTGCTGGCTTGTGCGTAGTAGGGCAACAAGGATGCGGATTGCCTTCCGTTGCTGAAGAATGCTGGCGGCACAGGCCCCTGGCTCATGTTCACGTTTTTGTTAGACACCGGCTGGCAGTACTTCTCTGGGAGGAACTGGCTCTGCGAGGGAGGAGCCAGGGGCTGGAAGAGGTTGCTCATGTTACTCAAGCTCTGCTGGGTGAGTTGGGCACTTTCCGAGAGAGGGCGTTCCTCTTGGCAGATGGGGCTGAGCTGGAAATCTTCCCCATCCATGGGAATGTAAGGAGCCAAAGTTTCCAGGTCTAGCTCATTGAAATCAGTCTGTTCAAAAATGGGAAACAAAACAACCTATTTAGAACCACAAAGCATTAAGTCTAAAAAAAGGAAAGATGGCCTCCTACCCGTATCTCATCACACAAGAAGAGTCATGCTGGATCAGGCCCAAGGCCCGTTTATTTTATTTATTTCTTTACCGCCCCAAACTCACGTCTCTGGGCAGTTTACAATTAAAGTCCAGCACGCCTGTTTTCCATAGTGGTCAAGGTGGGAAAGGAAAAGTGAAACACGCGGCGTATCTAGTGGCATTTCGTGTTTTGAAATGGTTCAGATTTCCATTAGATCCATTATGCTTTGATGCATAGCAACTGTAAGCATGTTCTCTTTCACTCCTGGTGGGCACATGGAGCAACAGCTGGCTCCAAAACAGGAAGTGACGGATATTGGGGAGAGAGAGAGAAGCCATATTCAGACATTACGCTGCAGGCAGGTACCAGTCTATACACATTGACATGTTGCTTGCTGTGTGAATGACTGTATATGTGCATTCATTTGAAAAGTGAACCTGGATACAGGTCCCCTAAAATACAGTGTACAAATAGGAAGTATACTACTATATGTTCATACACTGTAAGTGTGTCGAGCATAATCTGTGCATGGGGCCAGAGAGTGCATGTGTTCCGTTGGGCTATGTACTGATAGATTTGCCCTTGTGATTCCTCTCACCTGTGAGCTGCACTGGTTCTTGGCATCTGTGTCCATGGCAAAAAGTTTCTCAATCATCTCAATCTTCAGGTCTTCTTCCAAGGAAGTGTAGTAGTCTCCTGGGCTGCTGGGCTGCAGAGGAGCAGAGGGGAGTAGCCATCAGAAGTGTGTACTCACCTGGACACCCGTGGGGAGCAGGGTGGACTTGATTTAAATCACTAGTCAGTAAGACTAGATTTAAATCATGGTTTTTTACATAGAGACTCATTCTTGCTGGTATAATCTTAATATTTACAACCAGATGAAGGTTTCAGTTTGGGTCCTCTTCTATCTAGAAAAATTGCCCAAAATAATCTTACAGAAATCTCTGGAAGAGCATGACAGTGTGAATGGATTAATGGAATTCATTTACCAAAAATTTTAAACATTGCATATATTCAGCCTCATGCTACATAATTAAAAACTAATCCTTTTTTCATGATGAATAACCTTTGGACTATAATGTGTCTTAAATAGAAAACTATCTTTAGATAGATTTTTTCCTCAAAAAGCATTTTATTCAAAAAATCTGATTTAAATTTTAAAAATCTGATTTAAATTAAAAAACAACAACAATCCAATATCAATCAATCAATCAATTAATTAATTAATTAAAAATCATTGATTTTTATCCACCCTGGTAGAGAGTAAGAATTTCATCCAAGAAACTAGCAGGAAAGTTTTACCAAAGGTGGTTCTTAACGTCTTTGTTGACTCTTTGACCACAAATGATTAACACTGGTACATGGGGGTGGGTGAGCTAGAAACTTCTGTGGGTGTATTTGCAAGGCTGGCCTGCCAAGAGCAGCAACTGCCTGACCACACTGCTCAATTCACAGAAAGCGCATTAAGTCATGGCAGATCCCTCTCCAGCAGAAAATTACTCCTCAATCGGCCCAGTCCTAGAAAGTGAGCATGGTTATCTGCCTATTGATTTACTGCATTTATCGGAATGCAAGACTAGGTTTTTTCCAAGTTTTTTTTAAATATTAGAAATCAGGAGGTCATCTTAAACTCAGAGTCCTGTTTGTTTTGAGTAAATGCAGGTATAACCTGTATTTAACCTCTACTTTTAAAAGGGGGTTGTCTTAAATTCAGAGTGATCTTCGATTTGGGTAAATACGGAATTATTTGTGGGCCCTGTCTTCACATTTGGATATCAAGTTGCCTCTTTGGAAGCCATTTCAATGTGTTTATGGTAACATCATATTTAATAACTGAGGGTGTGAGAGCCAAACTAGACGAGATGAGAAATATGTTATTCTGTTTCCATCTTTTAAAAATGAATAAAACTAGATGGCCTGGGTGCAGAGCATCTGCACCTCTAGTTCTCCCTTTTCCCTCCCCACCGCCTTCTTCCCCTCGTTCTCAGCCGCCTGCCACTTTCTCTCCCCCTCCTCCCACCGGACCTACTTTTCTTCTCCAGCACCACTGTCACTTTCCTCTCCCCCTCCTAGCAGCTCGCTCGTGAACTCTCACGAGAGCTGCCACACATAGGATTGGCCAAGGGTACACCTTAGAAAATTATATAGATAGACAGCAACAGCATGGGGCTGATCTGGATTAGAAACACAGCAGGGTGTGTGTGTGCGTTTAAGTAACTCTTCCTGGAGGATCTGGGGCACAGTTCTGCCCTCCACAGCTAATAAAAAATTTGGGGGAGGTATTTGGACTGTAATGCACAGATGGAAAGTCTTTAGACCCCACCACCTTGTCCCCAATCCAAATTGCCCTCCCATCATGACATTCTTGGGGGAAAAGCCATTGGGAGGTCTGCACAGCAATAGGGGCCCGCAGGGACTTCTGCACCATGTGAAAGGCAGCCCTGGCAGTGCTGTACAACAAGGAAGCTGTGCAGTGACTTAAAACTACCCACACACTTGTGCGGCACTACTTTATTGGAAGCAACTGTGCAGAAACTGTTTTAAGATGTTGCACAGTGCAACATTGTTGGGATTGCCAGCACTGGGTAGGTTCCCAATGCTGGACAGTAACTTCCCATATCAAATCTCACGGAGGCCTAAAAGAGCAAGGAACAAATCCAGAAAATGGAAATGCCTTACCTAAATCAATCACTTGAAGTAAATAAGACCCAGCCGGTAGTAGTCAGGAAATGTTGACCGATCCACATTTGCTCTATGTGCTATATTTCAGGGTCTCTCTATTTTTAGCCTACTTTTTTGAAATGTTTTAAAATTTTGTTTTTAATCTGTGTTTTATTGTAGACCACCAAGAGACTTACGTTTGGGGCAGTATAGAAATATGTTAAATTAATTAATTAAATAAACAATTTCTGCATGGAAAGCACCCTTTGGAGGTTGCCTTGCTGTCCATGTGTCCATCTGTTTGCCCCCACGCAACAACTTCACAATGCCTGCACTGATTTGCACCAAATTTGGTAAAGATGTGCCACACAGGGATACCTGAGTGGCGTGGTTTGTGATGACGTCATCCAAGATGGCGGCCACACTGAAACTACTTGTATAAACTTTTTGTAGTGTAGATTTTTCCTACTGTGGAATGAGAATGGTACCTCCCAGATTCACTATCCCTGTTGTTGAGTATTCTATATACTTGAGTGAGATTTGATAGGTATCCGTTTCATTCCACCGGAGGTGCACCTGCAGTGCAAGGAATGGTGCTTACACTAAATTCCCTGACCTTCAGTTTCATGGTAGAACCAGGGATCATCCCATGAAACTAAAGGTCAGGAAATTTAGGACCGACAAGAGGAAGTGCTTTTTCACACATTGCATAATTAATCTGGAATTCTTTGCCATGGGGTGTGGTGATGGCCACTAGCTTGGATGGCTTTAAAAGGGGTTTAGCAAATTCATAGAGGACAGGTCTATCAATGGCTACTAGTCTGGTGGCTATAGGCTACCTCCAGCCTCAGAGGCATAATGCCTCTCCATACCAGTTGCAGGGGAGCAACAACAAGAGAGAGGGCCTGCCCTCACCTCTTGTCTTGGGCTCCTCAGAGGCATCTGGTGGGCCACTGCATGAAACAGGATGCTGGACTAGACAGGCCTTGGGCCTGATCCAGCAAGGCTGTTCTTGTGTTCTTATGTGCTGCAGCCTATGCTCAAAACGTGGGAGGAAAAGGGAGGGGCCAAAAAACCCACCATTCAACACACTCAGAGAGCAGTGTTGACTTGGCAAACAGCAGTGCGTGGGAGAGCAGTGCACTGACTTCCACCTGGCAGGTGCCCCTCTCTTTGGAAAATGAAAAACTTCTCAGGAGAAGGGCTCTGAAACTGTCATAGAAGCTTTTGCGACAAGCTCCCATTTTCCCAACAGGAGGGGGGACCTGTGGAGAGAGAAGGAGCACAACTCTCTCCTGTCCCCATTTCTCACCTTGCTGGTGCCCCTCCATGCCAGTACTGTGTCTTGAGTGGAAGGGCAACCTCCCCACAAAGCTGCTGTGGGAGGGCTCCCCTGGGCGGCTGGGCCCAGGGAGAATCCAGCCCTCGAGGCTCAGGAAGTGGCTTGGCCCTGCCCAGTCCCATCCCTGCCCACTTTATGTCCTGAATGAAGTAGACTCTTGCCAAGCAAATCCCAACTGTCCTCATTTGTTGTTGAAGCCAAAACCAACAGCCTAACAGAGCTACTCTGCTGGAATTAATCTCTTCTTAATGCCTTTTATGATGGCTCCTGTTGCTACTCCTGGAACTCAGCCATGCTCCAAGGCACAGCATGCACCTTCACGGCCGCCTCGTGCACGGGAGGAGCAAGGTCAGCCTTTGGTGCAAAGGTCTTTCTTACTGTAGAACAGCTGCTGTTGCTGCTTGCGCTGGGGGTGCTGCTGCCGGGTGCGACCTGCGGCAATGTGAACGACGGCACACACAGTTTTTCTGTTGCGGGAGGCTGGCTCTTCATTTCCGGAGGCCACTGCTTGTTTGGGGTCATCACAGCTTTGTTGAAGGTAGAGATTTCCTCAAACTTCTGCGTCCCTGCAATGGAAAAAAGCAAGGTCAGGGCATCCTTGGAAATCTGAAATCCTATTGCCCCAAGATATAATGTTTGTTTGATTGATTGATTGATTTCTATACTGCCCTTCCAAAAATGGCTCAGGGCGATTTACAAAGAGAAATAATAAATAATACTATGGATCCCTGTCACCAAAGGACTCACAATCTAAAAAGAAACATACGACAGCCACCAGCAACAGTCACTGGAGGTACTGTGCTGGGAGTGGATAGGGCCAGTTACTCTCCCCCTGCTAAATAAAGCGAATCAACATGTTAAAAGGTGCCTCTTTGCCAAGTTAGCAGAGGATAATGTTATTTTAAAAAGGGAAAGGGTAGAACACAGAAGCTGCCATAGACGGAGTCAGACCTTTGGTCTATGTAGCTCAGTATTGCCTTCACAGACTGGCAGCGGCTTCTCCAAGGTTGCAGGCAGGAGTCTCTCTCAGCCCCATCTTGGAGATGCTGCGAGGGAGGGAACTTGGAACCTTCTGCATGCAAGCCTGCAGGTGCTCTTCCCAGAGCAGCCCCCATCCCCTAAGAGTAATTTCCTACAGTGCTCACATGTAGTACAGAGGCCTTCTTCATGACCTGGAGCAGAGTACAGCTCAGTCTCAGTTTAGTATAAATAAGTGTTAAGCCTGATCCTACCATCATTTACACGTCTCACGTATCTCTAAATCAACACTATGCAAACAAGGGACTTTCCTCATATTTGTGTCTGCGAGCCTTCACGGACGGTTGCTGTTAACATTCCTTTTCTCAGAAATGGGGTGTTTCCTACATCTCTTCTCTATTCACTATCTGAATCTATTATAATCACTCGGAATATCTGAATCAGCTGGCCCCGAGAGACTGGTGAGCTTTACCTCTTTCGGAAGGGTGTCGTGAGATAGATCGCTACTTTCTATCGGGTCAGACCTTAGCCCAGTACAGTGGTGTAGCCAGGGGAAGGGCGGCCCGTGTCCCTCCCACTGGCAGCCCCGCACGTGACATCCACGTGCGCAACGTCGTGCGCAAAGGGGCCGTGGCCCGAGCTCCAGTGATCCCGTGCGAGGTCTCCCGAGCTTTTCCACGGCTGGATGCATTTATTTCCCTTCCTCTCCTTCAATGGAGGAAGCAAAAGGTGGCCGGAATGAGCTCAGGAGACCTCAACCGAGATCGCCAAAGCCCAGTCCTTTGTGCATAAGAAGAGAAAGAGAGATAAATGCATGAGGGCTGGGGCAGGCCCTCCGGTAATCGGGCCGTGCCCCCTTTGCGCGTGATGTCACGCACAAGGTGGCCCTTTTCAGTGGCGGCCTGGGTTCTTTGAAGCCTACCGCACAATGGTGGCTCTGCCCCTGGCCCAGTATCATCTACAAGAGGGCTGTTCACATGACCGAAAACTGCGTAGGACCAGTGTCCTACCCAGCTTCAGGAGCTGTGTGCACTCCCAATTTTCAATCATGTGTGAGCAAACCACTAGGTAGGAGGAAGGCGGCGTGATCGTGTGTGAGAAAAGAGCTGGGCAGAACAGCGCTGTCCTACCCAGCTCTTCTACCCAGCATTTTAACAAGGTAAGAGGAAAAGCCATCCTATCCAGTTCCTGCCTCACACACAATCACTCCCCCACTCCTCCTATCTAGTTGTTTGCTCACAAACAACCAAAAATCGGGAATGCACACACTGGGTGGGACACTTGTCCTACACAGTTTCTAGTCATGAGAACAAGCCTACAGACTAGCAACAGCTCTGCAGAGTTCCAGACAGGTATTTTCCAGCCCTACCTGGGAGGTACCAAAGAAGATTTGTGGGAAGTGGGAAGGGTTGCAAAAGCAGATGCTTTCCCACTGAACTGCAGAGTCCTCCCCGCAACATTTCTAAAGGTGTAGTGTCTCCTTTCCAGGTTGGAACGGCTTGTCTGGAAACTGAACCCAGCATCTCCCCCACCCAAAGCACAGATCATACCCTAGACCAAAAAGTCAGTTCAATGCAAGGATGATTCAGTAAGCACATTTGTGCATGGCTGAAAATTCAGTATGTGCTAAATATATGGGATCTGAAAGATCCCAACACATAACTGACTACAAACACATTCACATTCAATCAGTGCTGTATTGAAGTTGGTGGAGGCCCATGTGCAAATTTTTTTGGCGGGCAGCTGCTGCCATTGCAGCCCACTGCCGCAGCCACCCCACACCTGAGCTGCCACAGCCGGCTTGCTACCACTTACGGCGTGGCGTTGGACTGCAATGACATTTTACCACACTGTAGATGCAGGACAGCAGCAAGCTAATGGTGGAGGCCAGTGGCCAGTGGGTAGACGAGTGAGGGGATGGAGGTGGTAGGAGCCTGTGGCAGAGGTGACAGGCAGGTGGGTGGGGGGCTTCCCCTGCAGGGCCCAGAGGCCTGTGTTCATGAGACATGGCCACAGTCTTATAGACCCACCCTTGCATGCAGTTACATGTTAATGTGGCTATATCAATGAATTACATTAGTACAAACAAACCAAAATGAAAGACTGTCTGGGAGTCTGTTGAGATGTTCATAGCCTTGTCCTTTGAAGGAACTGAATGATAAAGATGGCAAGTGACATTAAGCCACTGAAAAATCAAGGCCCAGGGTCTTCTCTGAATTAGATAAAAGCAGCATTACTTTGTAGCTATTGTTATTATACAAAGATAGCTTGAAAGTTATTTTTGTTTATTATAGCAATTGCTGGAAGATGTCGCATCTGCCAAAGCCCTACGGGTTAACCACTGCTCAAAGAAAAAAGATGGTTCACCTCCCCAATTCCCCCAAAATGTGACTAACCAAAGTCAAGAGATATAATAGCATCGCCTGGTGTTGGTGCCAATTGGGCAAGCTCTTCTGGTTCTTCTTTCAGTTTGGTGAACAAGAAATCACTCTTCTCCGCCACTGGGACTCCATTGTCAAAGACTGGATTCATTGCCATCATGTGAGGCTTAAACAGCGATTCCGTCTGATCCATGGAGAACACAATATCGTTGTCCTCAATTTCACTAACAAGATAATTAGGTGGTTTAGATATTTTGTATTCTGAAGGACAATATACACAAACAATTAGTTAAAGGGGAAATTTAATTCCACAGAATCGACATCTGATCTTGGATTCTTAGCTTAAGACAACATGCACACAACATGGAACAAATGATAATTACCCTGCATCTAATTCCATTCTTGCAAGCTTCTTTACTGGATAACAGAGCATAGTAGTAAAACCAGGCTAAGAACCATATTGAACTACTGATTTGTCCATGACTATTCTAAATAGAGTAAGAATTCTCTATTTCCACCACTGTATTTTATTAGGTACTGAATAACCACACAGACCAGCAGGAGACATTTTCACCTTGCAGGGAACAATAGGTGGTAGGTGTATTTTCCTTCCACACTTCAAACCAGCTCTGACAAGTTTTTACATGTCGACTCCCCTTTTCCCACATATAAAGATTCACTTTGCCCTACTTGACCTTTGGTATTTGCTCTAGGTCAGGGTTTTTTAACTGGGTGTCCACAGACCTACTGGGTGTCCACAGGGTAAGTCCAGGTGGTCAGAGGAAAATCTGTGCTGCACTGAATTTAATTTACTTCCTGGGGACCCAGAATAAAAGTCCATAAAATAACTATCCTGAGTACTTATTTCTTTAATTCATTCATTCATTCATTCATTCATTCATTTGATTTTTATACTGCCCTTCCAAAGTGGCTCAGGGCGGTTTATAATGAAAACAAAAACCATTAAAACCAATAACAGTTAAAACAGAAATATAAATATAAACATCAATTAACAATTTAAACATCATTAAAAACAATTAAACAATCCCAACAATTAAAACCCTGAAAACCAGGTTACAACATTAAAACAATTTAAAACTAATTAAAACCCTGGAAGGCCAGGCCAAACAGATAGATTTTAAGGGCTCTCCTGAAGGTCAACAAAGAATTAAGATTGCAGATTTCTGCTGGGAGTGCATTCCACAGCCCAGGAGCAGCTACAGAGAAGGCCCGCCTCTGAGTCGCCACCAAATGAACCAGAGGTTACTGGAGACAGACCTCCTCAGATGACCTTAATGTGTGGTGGGGATCATATAGAAGAAAGCACTCTCTAAGATAACTCGGACCCAAGTCGTTCAGGGCTTTAAAGGTAATAACCATCACTTTGTATTTTGCTCGGAAAAATATCGGCAGCCAGTGTAACTGTTTCAAAACAGGAAAAATATAGTCTCTCCAAGTTGCCCAGAGACCAATCTGGCTGCCACATTCTGAACTAACTGAAGTTTCCGGACTATGTACAAAGGCAGCCCCACGTAGAGTGCATTGCAATAGTCAAGCCGAGAGGTTACCCGCTGATGCACCACTGTTTTGAGGTCATCCTCTTCAAGGAATGGGCGTAGCTGTCGAATCAGCTGAAGCTGATAGAAAGCACTCCTGGCCATGGTCTCCACCTGAGATACCAGGGTGAGGCCTGGGTCCAGGAGTACTCCCAAGCTGTGCACCTGCTCCTTCTGGGGGAGTGTAAGCCCATCCATCACAGGAAGATCTAACACACCCCTCAGATTCTGAGCCCCCACAATGAGCACCTCTGTCTTGCTTGGATTCAGCTTCAATTTGTTATCCCTCATCCAGCCCATTACTATCTGTAGGCAGGCATTTAGAGAATGAGTGCCATTTCCTGAAGATAAAAAGGAGAAGTAGATTTGGGTGTCATCAGCATACTGATAACATCCAACACCAAACCTCCTGATGACCTCACCCAGCGGTTTCATGTAAATATTAAAAAGCATTGGTGACAGAATGGAGGGACTCCATATAGCAGCTCCCATTTTGAGGAGCAACTGTGACCAAGCTCCACCATCTGGAATCTACCCGAGAGATAGGAGCGGAACCACTGCAAAGCAGTGCCTCCTATCCCCAACTCCCCCAGGCGATCCAGAAGGATACCTTGGTTGAAGGTATCAAATGCCGCTGAGAGATCCAGAAGAACCTTCAGGGTCACACCCCCTCTGTCAATTCCCCAGTAAAGGTCACCCATCAGGCCGACCAAGGCTGTCTCAACCCTATAGCCAGCTCTAAAGCCAGTTTGAAATGGGTCTAGATAATCTAGAAAATGGGTCTAGATATTACTAGATCCTTAGAAAAACATATTAGATAAATGGTGTAGGGGTCCATAGGTAATATTTGAGGATACGGAGTGTCTGCAGCTACAAAAAGGTTAAGAACCCCTGCTCTAGGTCCTCCAAGTGTGAGGCAGGCTTCCCAAGGAGGCATAAGTAATAACTAGAAAAGTCCCACGTTTATCTCTGTCCTTAATTTGTGCCTATGTGCTGTGTATAGCAGCCCTTGAATGCCATGTGCGTAACTTTATGCTCAACTATGGCAACTGACAACTTTAGGAGCCACTTGATCATATTTGTGAAGAATGGACTTCCACAGGATTCTATAAGACATCCATTCCTACAGGACCTCAAAGTACGTTTCAAGTCAATAGGGTCTCTTTTCCTTTGGCTTGCATGCTTGCAGACTCTGAGATCATGAACCAGCTCGGGGATGTCTGTGTGGAGTCTGAGTTTAATTATACCCAGAGAAAGCGGAAGTAAATATTTGCTTACTTAACAGAGCCTACTATGAAACAGTTTGAGGAACCCATATTCTAGCCCTTCAAACGGAAGGTGGATGAAACAGAAACCTGGAATTGCCCAAATCTGCTGGATTATCTTTCTGTTCAGGCAGTTCTCACTCATCTTCCTAGAGGAAGCGGAAGTAAAAATCTGCTTACTTAACAAAGCCTGCTATGATACAGTTTGAGGAGAAGGAAGGAGGATGAATGAAACAGAAAGCTGGAGTTGCACAATACAGTTGGATTATCTTTAGGTTTTTCACTCAAGAAGCACTCTTTGGGATCCCAGCTGACTTACCTCAGGACATAGTTGACGCAGATAATGCACTGAGGCTGCAGGTTGCGTGTATTGTAGATGACCGTGCCTTGGGTCTCCAACCACACATATCCACCGTGCTTGGCAAGCATGCGGTATTGTCCAGTGACCACTTGTCCTTTGGCACACACTGTGGGGCGGTGGGGGACACACACACACAGACACACACACACACAGAGAAGCAATTTTATAAAAAACTGAGGTAAGACACAGCATGCATTAAAAAAAATAAAGACCGATACTAATTGCATTTCTCACTAGTTCCAACAACAACAAAATAATAAAGAGCAGATAAAGAACTTAAATTATTTTTTCCCCATTTCCCATTTAAAAATAAAGGGCTAACAGATTTTTTGTGTCATAAGCTTTTGCACCACAATGATTCTGTTAATCTTTAAGATGCCACAAGACTTTTTGTTGTGTTTGCTGCAGCTGATATGGCTATCGTCCTAACATTTCCTCCCATACAGAGACAGAGTTCTGTGAATGCTGCAATTCTGACTCTCTGAAAATTCAAGAAAAAATACAGAAGGAAATATTGGATGCAGAAATCTGCTTCCTGAATATCTCTGCTTTGTTAAGTCCAAAAGGTGGCCCACAAATATAATGAGCAAACGTGGGATGTTGATGCTCCATTGTGGGGGACGATGTGCCTCCTCAGCTATGAGAGCCCTTCTCCAAAACTTAACATCCCATTAAAAAGATTGCCAAGGTGTGGCTTGACTTAAACCCCAACCTACAATGCCTTTAGGGTACACTTGGACCCAGCTAATATCAGTCTCGTACAGATCCTGCACAGGAAAGATCTTTCTTTTGAAACAATGGAAGTGTGAGGACTGTAAGATAACTCCCTCAGGGGATGGAGCCGCTCTGGGAAGAGCAGAAGGTTTCAAGTTCCCTCCCTGGCTTCTCCAAGATAGGGCTGAGAGAGATTCCTGCCTGCAACCTTGGAGAAGCCACTGCCGGTCTGTGAAGACAATACTGAGCTAGATAGACCAATGGTCTGACTCAGTATATAGCAGCTTCCTATGAGCTGTAAAACAGCAATAGAACTAAGTGGGCTTCATGGATGAAGAAATAATCTTGGTGATCCCTATGTATATCTGTAACCTGTAAAGTGGTTGTACAATGTATTTTATCCTCTCATTCTCTCTCTTGCTCTCTCTCTCTCTGTCACTGAAGTGTTGTATTAAAAATCATCCTGCTCTTAATTTATTTCAGAAGATTAACTTTTCATTATCAAATTACTTGTGCCAGAGAGAAAAAAATCAAAGGGTTTTGCCTGAAGTTCATGTTAGCAAATGGGTTCTGTTGTGTCTGTGAAACATTATTATATTGCCTTCCTAATAACCAACTTGTCAATAAAGTGTCATAATCAGAGGTGCCTGTCGCATTACCAAAAAGCTTTTTACTGCTTTCATCCTTAAAAAAAGAAAGAAAGAATCCCAACAAATTACATTATCTTCTCTTACAACAAAAAGAGTGACTGCAGTGCACTCTTTTTTTGAGTCATGCTGGACGTGGGGGTTGGGACATGGTATCTAGCAGTAATGGCTTTCTGTGTGTGGATTGGCTGCACTGTGAGTATTAAGGATGTGCCCACTGGTTCGAACTGGAACCGGGGTTCAAGGCTGGGGTGGTATCTGGCACCCACGGGTGCCTAGCACCCACCCCACTTTTGTGCCCCTAGGTGCTCCACAATAGGGGATAATGGGCTGGTTTGGGTCCCATTATACCCTAAGATAAAAATAATTAAAATATTTTAAATATTCATAAAAAATCATAGGGGTGTCTGATTGCTACGGGGTTTGGGTGGTTGTTGGCACCCATGGGTGCTCCAAGGGAATAGGGAATAATGGGCTGGTTCGAGTCCTATTATACCCTATGAGAAAAAATAAATGCAAATTTCAAAAAATCATAAAAAATCATACAAGTGTCTGATTGCTTTGGGTGGCAGGTACCCATGGGTGCCAGCTACCACCCGACCCACTTTTGGAGGTTCAAACTGGTTCGAATTCAAACTGAACCGGGGGGGGGGGGTTCGAGCTAAACCAAAACCGAACCACCCCCTCCTGGTTCGAACCCGGTTCGAATTCGAATTCGAACTGGGCAAACTGGTTTTGTGCACATCCCTAGTGAGTATAGCATGCTTCTGAATGGGGAGAAAGCCCTGGGAACACGAGCCCTGCTGGATCAAGCTAAAGAGCAAGCCTTCGGTTCCCAGGGCTTTATTCCCATTCAGTGGCATGCAGCACCCACAATACAGTCAGTCCAAACACAGAATCCACAGAGGCTTCTGGGACATCTGCAAACAGGGCTCAAAGCGAATCGCCCTCTTTCCTTGCTGCCTCCCAGCAACCAGCTTGTGCACCTGGCCCAGCGCTTCCTGGTTACCATAAACCAGGAAATGGAGGGTAGAACTGGTCCATGTGAGAGGAGAGCTTGTACAAGCTGCAGCATGATCCTGATGGGAAAAAAATCATGCTTTGGTTGCGATGTCTGAACTGAGGCTTTGACTATATTAATATGTTTGAATGATACAGCTATTCCTAACCACTTTAGGTTTAAGTCTATTACTTCAATTCCATGTTCACTTTATTTTTAGCCCTCTTTCCAGTAGGCTTATGAGATCACCCGGCTTTCTGTCTGTGTGTCCGTGTGTCTCCCCCATCAACTTTGCAACGCCTGGACCAATATGAACCAAATTGGGTACAGTTGCAGTGAGTGACACATAGGGACACCTCAATGGCGTAGTTTGTGAAGATGTCATCCACCCCAATCCAAGATGGCAGACATGTGAACTTTTGAGGGGCAAATGGGCTAACTTGTGAACCGCCTAACCAACTTGAACCAAATTTGCTATGGCTGTAGGGACACAGGGATGCCCAAATGGCGTGGTGTGTGATGATGTCATCCACTCCAATTCAAAATGGCAGCCGTGTGAACATCTGAGGCACAAGTGGGCTAATTTGTGGACTGTCTAACCAGTTTAAACCAAATTAGGTACAGTTGCAGTGAGTGACACACAGGGACACCTCAATGGCATAGTTTATGATGATGTCATCCACACTGATTCAAGATGGCAGACGTGTAAACTTTGGAGGCGTAAGTGGGCTAACTTGTGAACCGCTTAATCGATCTGAACCAAAATTGCTGCAGCTGTAAGGACACATAGGGACACCTCAACGGCGTAGTTTGTGATGATGTCATCCACCCCAATCTGAGATGGTGGTTGCGTGAATGTTGGAGGTGCTAATTTGTTGACTGTCTAACCCATTTGAACCAAAATGGGTACAGTTGCAGTGAGTGACACAGAGGGACATCTCAATGGCAAAGTTTGTGATGATGTTATCCACACCAATTCAAGACGGCGGATGCGTAAACTTTGGAGGCGTAAGTGGGCTAACGTGTAAACTGCTTAACCAATATGAACCAAATTCGCTACAGCTGTAGGAACACATAGGGACACTACAATGGCATAGATTGTGATGTTCTTACTAGAACAACCTGTTTTCCTTGAATGAAACTGTAGGTAACTTTTTAACTAGCTATGTTTGTATCCTAGCTTTTCTTTGAGAGGGTTGGGCAGTATACAAAGTATATCTACCCCTCATTTTATCCTCACAACATCCCTGTGGGGTAGGTTAGACTGAGGGTTCACCCACAGCCACGGAGCTTCATAACTGAGTAGGGATTTGAACCAGGATCTCCTTGTCCTAGTCTGACACTTTAATCACTGTACCACACTTGCTCTTGCCTATTAACCATGGCTTGATTGACATTTGGCAGGGCCCATGAAATTTCCTCATGAGCTGTAGGTAACCAGCTGGCCACCCGTAGTCCTATATACTCTGGGCTGGTTTTTTTTAAGTGCCCCTAAAAACAACTCTACTGTGGCTTTCCTCCCTCTCCACTCATCTTTTTAAAACGCCAATATTTTAAATAACTTAAAAACTACAATGTAACATAGTGGTTAAAGAATAAAGTTTGTCAAAGACTTTCAATTGCCCCATTCAAATGAATGGTAAGATTCAGTGGGAACAGGAACAGATCCAAACTAGGAATCATTATAGAATATTAATTATGGAATATTGTTAATTGCTTAATATAATTCTACAGCACAACATCAGTGTACATTATGAAATAAGACAAAGACTTCATCTTTCTCTTTCTCTCTCCTTCTCACTCCATAAGTTGCAAGGAGTTATGCATGCCAATTCTGCCAAATTAAATCCTATTCTTGCATTTGATGACTACCAATTAAGTCTCTAAATCTCTATAGCATTTTTGTATTTGAAGCCAAGAACGCAGACAATGCTGGAGCTTATTTCTGCACAGTGTCATTAGTCCATCGCAAGAGAATGATGCAGTAGTGCAAAACTGCAGTATGCTGTAACTTGGCAGGGGGACCCGAGACTGGAGGGTTTTCTATGCCAAGGTTTAGAGATTTAGTTACAGAACCGGAGAGCGCAAGTCAGGGCTCACAAATGGTTCCCTTGCATTAAGCCACTCTAGAGGGTGACAAGATGTAGTCATGAAGTGATGACAATCTATTTTTAGAGACCATGCAGCTCGTTACAGAGACAAACAATAGAAAAGGAACTTGCAAGGTAGACAGGCGGAGGGGAGAAGCAGGAATAAAAATAGATCATTATTTGTTTTTATATTATCCTCTCCTGCTTTATTTGAATTTGGGAGACTCGTCAGTGAAGTTTCTTTAATAGTGGGCCAATGGTCCAACTCAGTAGAAGAGAGACTGAATTGGTCCATTGGCTTCATATGTTCAACTTAGACTGAAAGTGTGCTTAAGCCCATTGAAATAAGTGGATTTGAGTGTTCGAAATTCTGATTTGGATTGTGACAAATATGGTTAAATCCTTTTTTTTAAAAAGTTGCGAGTGTTGAAGCCTGACTGGAAATCTTACCCTTTAATCCTAGATGTGTTTGAGCTGTTGAAGGGCACAGCAATGAAAGAAAGGTACACTGTAAGGTTTTCTAGATGACAGTAATAGATGCTATAAAGCAAGCTTGCAAATAAATATAAGCCGAGAACTTACAGAGAATCCAGACCTTCCTGCAGTCTTGACTTTTGTTCCAGGATCAGATAGAGAGGTCACATGGGAAGAAGGCCCCTAGGGTCATTTCCATTAGGCCCCCTGCTGGCTAGCTGTTGCTTTCCATGATTAACTTAAATCACCAGGAGGTTTTTCCACACATGGCTTTATGCCTCAGGGTATCTGAAGAGCGAATCTGCTTCGCAGCAGATTCACAAGTTGTTTACTTCGGGGGATTAAAATGACAATCCACATAGCTGTTGGCTGCTCCCGCCACTCCCTGGCAGATCTTTTCCCTGTGCGTTCACACCTCCCTGTTCCGGGTTTCCCCTCCAACCAATCACAAATCACAGCACAGAGGAAGAGGGGAGGGGGGTCTTTAAAAAAAAAAAGTTTGACAGCTAAGAGCGCAAGACCAGCATAATGAGTTGAAAAACAGCTGGATCAAACAGCAAGATGCTCAACCCTCGCCTTTGTGAGTTACTGCCTTCAGGACATAATGTTTACCCCACCCCGCACACAAACCTCTAATGGACTCTATTTGTCCCGGTTTTTAACACTTAAAAACATTTTTAAAAAACCTTTAAGGCCGCCGCCGAGCAGCGGCAGTGGAGCAGGATGGCAGGCAGCAAGAGTAGCTCTCCCGCCTCCCAAATGATGAAGGGAAGCTGCTCTGGGGCAGGTCCAGGACCAGGGTGGCTGGGGTGCGCTGGCGAGTGGCATGACAGGGCAGCGGCAGAGGGACTGACTCCCAGGAGTCTCTAGAGAGCACTCCCTGCCATGGCTGCAGACCACTGACTGCCCGGGAGGGAGGAGCTGGGAGGGAGAGAGGGTGAAGAGCTCCCTTTCCCGGCCCTGCCTGCCTCCAAATGAGGCAGACGGGCCGATTTCAGGCTCCTGTGCAGGTGTGTGCATTCGCAGAAGCCTCAGATTGGCCCGTCTGCCTCATTTGGAGGCAGGCAGGGCCATGGATGGGAACTCTTCACCTGCCCTCCCTCCCGGACAGTCAGTGGCCGGCAGCTGCAGGGGTGAGTGCTCTAGAGACTCCTATGAGTCAGTCCACCACTGCCCTGTCGCCCCACTCGCCAGCGTGCCACCCTCCCCAGCCCCCCTGGCCTTGCCCTAGAGCAGCTTCCCTTCATGGTTTGGGAGGTGGGAGAGCTGCTCTCACTGCCATCCTGCTCCACTGCTCAAGGGCGGCTTTAAAAGTAAAACAAAAAACCACCCCAGGTGACCATGCCCCCGTTCCCCTCCCAGTCCCTGTCCCAATTTCTCCCAACACAGTGTTGTGTTGGCAACCCCACCCCTAGTGCCTGCAATTGCAAATCACTTAGAGCAGACCATATCCCAAATAGCTGTCAAACCCCACTACTTTGAGTCTTGAAAAACACAGATTTACTGGCATGACCAACTCAACATAACAGAGAAAATTGTGGGGCATAACAGAAGCCACAGGTTATTTTTCAAAAGCCTCTGGAACTAGAGGATTTTTTTTTAAAATGGACATACTTCAGGCTAAGCCAGAATTCCCAACCTCCATTTGGGGAAATTCAAAGTCCTGTCTGTCCTGGTCTCCAATAGCCCAAAGGGATGTCGGGGTAAATCCAGCTAATATGTGGAATGGCACACTCCAATCAGGAGTGGATCTACAATAAAGGCCCTGTGTAAACAGACTCCAGGAAGTTTGAAAAGGGATGGATGAATCACAGGTTACTCATGAAAACAAGAGATGGCCAGCAGGGGGCATACTGTAGATCGCGCCAGGAGCCATCTGCTCATACGACCTCCCCATCTGATCCTGGAAGAAAAGACAGTGGTAATCTGTGGGAGGGTCTGGATTCCCTGTAAACTCTGGCTATTATTTATTTGCAAACTCTGTTTATAGCACCTTTTACTGCCACCTAGAAATCTTCTGTCAAAACTGGACATAATTACAGAGGTGAGATCTTGTATGGGAACAAGTTCTATGGCTGAGCTGCAGAGAAAATCCTCTCAAGACATGTGTCTATATCAGAAAGCCATATCCTTCCTTGGGGAAAGACCATCGCTCAGTGGAAGAGCATCCTGCTTTGCATGCAGAAAGTCTCAGGTTTAATTCCTTTCATCTCCAGGCAGGGCTGGCAATACCCATCTAAAGCCCTGGAAAGTTGCTACGAGACAGTGATCGCTATTTTTCAAGTGGGGGCCACTTTGGCAAAAAGTCTTCAGTGTCAGAATCATTTCCCACTGTGCTGACCTTTGCACAGTACTGTGCTTTTCTCAGTGCTGGGAGGGCCTTTTAAAAGAGACCAATCCCTCTTTTAAAAGCTCTAGGAGGAAAGCCCTGGGAAGGGCTACACTTCTCAGCATTAAGTGACCATCCCAAGATGGTGCACAGGCTCAAGAGGACTCTGTTCGTTTCCCTTAAAGGAATCCCATCAGCGCTGGGTCAAGTGCAGCAGGGTGGGAAGGGTCACCTTCACATGGTGCCAGCAGGACTGTGCAGAGTATTTACCTTTGGCCAAAGTTACACACAGGCCCAATAAACAATTAGTCAGAGGGCCGCACTTACTGTGGATGGAGGCTGCCACTGGCCCTCAGGTCTTACAATGAAGAACACTGTTGTAGGCAAGTACTGAGCTCAATGGACCAATGGTATAAGGCAGCTTCTTACATAATCTATGACAGGGTTTCTTAACCTTGGGCCCCCAGATGTTGTTGGACTACAACTCCCATCATCCTCAGCCACAAAGGTCATGTCTGGGGATGATGGGAGCTGTAGTCCAACAACATCTGGGGGCCCCAAGGTTAAGAAACCCTGATCTATGACAATATGTATATGACAGGACCTTGAAAGCAACCCTGGAGGCTTCATATCATCACTGACGTGTTCCCTCTAACAGGGATTCCCAGATGTTGTTGATTGTAACTTCCAGAATCCCCAACTACAAAGGCTTTTGCTTGAGGATTATGGGAGTTGTAGTCAACAACATCTAGGAATCCCTGTTAGAGGGAACACCGCTTCACTGTGAGGAAGATGAGTGTACTAGTGTTGCAACAGGTTTCCATGTATCTTTCACAGGGCTGCAGTGCTCAGTTGATCCAAGGAACTGACTAAAAACATTTTAATTAACAAAAAACATTGATTTGAAAAATTTATCCAGTTAATTGGTCAGCATTCTCAATCTTTAAAATTAATTTTGTTATGCTTGTGAAAACTGCACATGGCAAGCACCATCTTTAAAGAAGCCTCTCTCACACGTAGGAGGGAATGTCATTCCTAATGCATCGTCTAAAAACAAATGAAGTACGCGTCTTTCTTCAGAACTATGGCTTTACTAATGCAAATATAAGCAGAATTATACTATATATTGGCGAGCGCCCCCAGCCCTCTGATGAGCAGAACATCCAGCACTGCACAGATCGACTCCCCAGAGATCTCATTTTCACTGCCATTTTTAAGAAAGTAAGAAACAGCAGGAATCCTTCCGAGCAGTAAGAGAGAGCTCCCACTGTTTCTTGCCATCTCCATATCCCAGTGCAAATGACAGAAGACCTGCTCATCTCCTAAAACAGGGGTGGGGAACCTTGGCCCTCCAGCTGTTGTTGAACGACAACTCCCATCATCCCCAGCCACAATTACTGTGGCAGCGGATGGTGGGAGCTGTAGTTCAAAAACAGCTGGCGGGCCAAGGTTCCACACCCCTGTCCTAAAAGGATCTGAGGGAAGAAAGGGGACTGGTGGCGGCCACAAATAAGGGCTGGCTAGTGAGCTCAGGTTAACAGGATTAACTGGCTATGTTTCTTTAACTGGGTGGCAACTCTGATCTTTAGGGATGGATCTAACTCTCAAGATGGAGAGAGGATTATGGGAGTTGTAGGCAAACATCTGTAGGAGGGCTGAAGTTGAGCAGCCCTGACTATGTAAACTGCTTTGGGAACTTTTTGGTGAAAAGCGGT